>NC_083099.1:96412175-96762682 GCF_949774975.1 Lagenorhynchus albirostris
ATTGCACGGGAAGATCAGCTAGGTGCTTCGTGACCACCTAGAGGGGTGTGATAGGGAGGGTGGGAGGGAGACACAAGAGGGAGGGGATATGGGAATATATGTATACAGATAGCTGGTTCACTTCGTTATACAGCAGCAACTAACACAACAATGTAAAGCAATTATATTCCAATAAAGATGTGGAATATATATATATATATATATATGGCAATTAAAAAAAGACAAAACTAAAAGGGAAAACAGACAAATCCACAATCTTAGCAGGACAAAAAACACTTCTATGGTATTCCAGCCAAAAAGATATAACCTTAATTGAATCATAGAGACAAATTTAACAAACCTAAATTGAGGGCAGTTTTACAAAACAAATGGCCTGTGCCTTTAAAAAAAAAAGTCAAGGTCATGAAAGACAAAGCAAAACTAACAAGCAATTCCAGTTTAAAGAAGACATGACAACTAAATACTACCTGCTATTCTGAATTGGATCCAGGACCAGGAAATAAATTTCTTTTCTTCTTTTACTATAAATGGTATTACTAAGACATTTGGAGAACTCTGAATAAGGTCTGTTGTTTTTATAATAGTTTTGTATCAATAATTCTATAAATGCGGGGAGGAGGGGAAGATGGCGGAAGAGTAAAATGCGGAGACCACCTTCCTCCCCACAGATACACCAGAAATACATCTACACGTGGAACGACTCCTACAGAACACCCATTCAACGCTGGCAGAAGACCTCAGACCTCCCAAAAGGCAAGAAAGTCCCCACGTACCCGGGTAGGGCAAAAGAAAAAAGAATAAACAGAGACAAAAGGATAGGGACGGGACCTGCACCATTGGGAGGGAGCTGTGAAGGAGGAAAGGTTTCCACACACTAGGAAGGCCCTTCGCGGGCGGAGACTGCGGGTGGCAGAGGGGGAAAGCTTAACAGCCGCGGAGGAGAGCACAGCAACAGGGGTGCAGAGGGCAAAGTGGGGAGATTCCCGCACAAAGGATCAGTGTTAACCAGTACTCACCAGCCCGAGAGGCTTGCCTGCTCACTCGCCGGGGCGGGCAGGGCTGGGAGCTGAGGCTCGGGCTTCGGTCGGAGGCAGGGAGAGGACTGGGGTTGGCAGCGTGAACACAGCCTGCAGGGGGTTAGTGCACCATGGATGGCCAGGAGGGAGCCCAGCGAAAAGTCTGGACCTGCCGAAGAGGCAAGAGACTTTTTCTTCCCTCTTTGTTTCCTGGTGCATGAGGAGAGGGGATTAAGAGCGCTACTTAAAGGAGCTCCAGAGACGCGCACGAGCCGCGGCTAAAAGCGCAGACCCCAGAGACGGGCCTGAGACGCTAAGGCTGCTGCTGCCGCCACCAAGAAGCCTGTGTGTGAGCACAGGTCACTATCCACACACCCCCTTCCAGAGAGCCTGTGCAGCCCATCACTGCCAGGGTCCCGGGATCCAGGGACAACTTCCCCGGGAGAACCCACGGCGCGCCTCAGGCTGGTGCAATGTCACACCAGCCTCTGCCGCCGCAGGCTCACCCCGCACTCCATACCCCTCCCTCCCCACGGCCTGAGTGAGCCAGAGTCCCCGAAGCAGCTGCTCATTTAACCCCGTAAATCCAAAGCAGAGACCCGGGAGCTGTGAGAACAAAGAAGAAAAAGGGAAATCTCTCCCAGCAGCCTCAGAAGGAGCGGATTAAAGCTCCACAATCAACTTGATGCACCCTGCATCTGTGGAATACATGAATAGACAACGAATCATCCAAAATTGAGGAGGTGGGCTTAGAGAGCAAGATTTATGATTTTTTCCCCTTTTCCTCTTCTTCTGAGTGTGTATGTGTATGCTTCTGTGTGAGATTTTGTCTGTATAGCTTTGCTTCCACCATTTGTCCTATGGTTCTATCTGTCCATTTTGTTTGTTTGTTTGTTTTTCTTTTAAAAAAATTTTTTTCTTAATAATTATTTTAATAATTTTATTTTACTTTATTTTACTTTACTTTATCTTCTTACTTTCTTTCCTTCCTTCCCTCCTTCCTCCCTTCCCCCCTCACTTCCTCCCTCCCTCCCTCCTTTCTCTCTTCCTTCCTTTCTTTCCTCCTTTCTTTCCTCCTTCCTTCCTTTCTTTCTTCCTTCCTTCCTTCCTTCCTACCTTTCTTTCTTTCTTTCTCTCTTTCTTTCTTTCTTTCTTTCTTTCTACTTTTTCTCCCTTTTATTCTGAGACGTGTGGATGAAAGGCTCTTGGTGCTCCAGCCAGTACTCAGTGCTGTGCCTCTGAGGTGGGAGAGACAAATTCAGGACACTGGTCCACAAGAGACCTCCCAGCTCCACATAATATCAAACAGCAAAAATCTCCCAGAGATCTCCATCTCAACACCAACACCCAGCTTCACTCAATGAACAGCAAGTTACAGTGCTGGACACCCTATGCCAAACAACTAGCAAGACAGGAACACAACCACACCCATTAGCAGTGAGGCTGCCTAAAATCATAATAAGTCCACAGTCACCCCAAAACACACCACCAGATGTGGACCTGCCCAACAGAAAGACAAGATTCAGCCTCATCCACCAGAACACAGGAGCTAGTCCCATCCACCAGGAATCCTACACAACCCACTGAACCAACTTTAGCCACTGGGGACTTTAGCCACTGGGGACAGACACCAACAACAACAGGAACTACGAACCTGCAGCCTGCAAAAAGTAGACCCCAAACACAGTAATATAAGCAAAATGAGAAGATAGAAAAACACACAGCAGATGAAGGAGCAAGATAAAAACCCACCAGACCTAACAAATGAAGAGGAAATAGGCAGTCTACCTGAAAAATAATTCAGAAAAATGATAGTAAAGATGACCCAAAATCTTGGAAACAGAATAGACAAAATGCAAGGAACATTTAACAAGGACCTAGAAGAACTAAAGATGAAACAAGCAACAATGAAAGCACAATAAATGAAATTAAAAATACTCTAGATGGGATCAATAGCAGAATAACTGAGACAGAAGATGGGAAAAGTGACCAGGAATATAAAATAGTGGAAAAAACTACTGCAGAGCAGAATAAAGAAAAAAGAATGAAAACAACTGAGGACAGTCTCAGAGATCTCTGGGACAACATTAAACACACCAACATTCGAATTATAGAGATTCCAGAAGAAGAAGAGAAAAAGAAAGGGACTGAGAAAATATTTGAAGAGATTATAGTTGAAAACTTCCCTAATATGGGAAAGAAATAGTTAATCAATTCCAGGAAGCACAGAGAGTCTCATACAGGATAAATCCAAGGAGAAATACTCCAAGACACATATTAATCAAACTGTCAAAAATTAAATACAAAGAAAACATATTAAAAGCAGCACGGGAATCCCCATAAGGTTAACAGCTGATCTTTCAACAGAAACTCTGCAAGCCAGAAGGGATTAGCAGGACATATTTAAAGTGATGAAGGATAAAAACCTGCAACCAAGATTACTCTACCCAGCAAGGATCTCATTCAGATTTGATGGTGAAATTAAAACCTTTACAGACAAGCAAAAGTTGAGAGAGTTCAGCACCACCAAACCAGCTTTACAAAAAATGTTAAAGGAACTTCTCTAGGCAAGAAACACAAGAGAAGGAAAAGACCTACAATAACGAACCCAAAACAATTAAGAAAATGGGAATAGGAACATACATATCGATAATTACCTTAAATGTAAACGGACTAAATGCTCCCACCAAAAGACACAGATTGGCTGAATGGATACAAAAACAAGACGCATATATTTTTTGTCTACAAGAGACCCACTTCAGACCTAGAGACACATACAGACTGAAAGTAAGGGGATGGAAAAAGATATTCCATGCAAATGGAATTCAAAAGAAAGCTGGAGTAGCAATTCTCATATCAGACAAAATAGACTTTAAAATAAAGACCATTAGAAGAGACAAAGAAGGGCACTACATAATGATCAAGGGATCGATCCAAGAAGAAGATATAACAATTGTAAATATTTATGCACCCGACATAGGAGCACTTCAATACATAAGGCAAATATTAACAGCCATAAAAGGGGAAATCGACAGTAACACATTCATAGTAGAGACTTTCACCAATGGACAGATTATCCAAAATGAATATAAATAAGGAAACACAAGCTTTAAATGATACATTAAACAAGATGGACTTAATGGATATTTATAAGACATTCCATCCAAAAACAACAGAATACACATTTTTCGCAAGTGCACATGGAACATTCTCCAGGATAGGTCATATCTGGGGTCACAAATCAAGCCTTGGTAAATTTATGAAAATTGAAATTGCATCAAGTATCTTTTCCGACCACAATGCTATGAGACTAGGTATCAATTACAGGAAAAGATCTGTAAAAAATACAAACACATGGAGGCTAAACAATACACTACTTAATAACGAGGTGATCACTGAAGAAATCAAAAAGAAATTTAAAAATACCTAGAAACAAATGACAATGGAGACATGACGACCCAAACCCATGGGATCCAGCAAAACTAGTTCTAAAAGGGAAGTTTATAGCAATACAATCCTACCTTAAGCAACAGGAAACATCTTGAATAAACAACCTAACCTTGCACCTAAAGCAGTTAGAGAAAGAAGAACAAAAAAACCCCAAAGTTAGCAGAAGGAAAGAAATCAGATCAAAAATAAATGAAACAGAAATGAAGGAAACAATAGCAAAGATCAATAAAAGTAAAAGCTGGTTCTTTGAGAAGATAAACAAAATTGATAAACCATTAGCCAGACTCATCAAGAAAAAAAGGGAGAAGACTCAAATCAATAGAATAAGAAATGAAAAGGATAAGTAACAACTGACACTGCAGAAATAAAAAAGATCATGAGAGATTACTACAAGCAACCCTATGCCAGTAAAATGGACAACTTGGAAGAAATGGACAAATTCTTAGAAATGCACAACCTTCCAAGACTGAATCAGGAAGAAATAGAAAATATGAACAGACCAATCACAAGCACTGAAATTGAAAGTGTGATTTAAAATCTTCCAACGAACAAAAGCCCAAGACCAGATGGCTTCACAGGCGAATTCTATCAAACATTTAGAGAAGAGCTAACACCTATCCTTTTCAAACTCTTCCAAAATATAGCACAGGGAGGAATGCTCCAAAACTCATTCTATGAGGCCACCATCACCCTGATTCCAAAACCAGCAAGGATATCACAAAGAAAGAAAACTACAGGCCAATATCACTGATGAACATAGATGCAAAAATCCTCAACAAAATACTAGCAAACAGAAACCAACAGCACATTAAACGGATCATACACCATGATCAAGTAAGGTTTATTCCAGGAATGAAAGGATTCTTTCATATACACAAATCAATCAATGTGATAAACCATATTAACAAATTGAAGGAGAAAAACCATATGATTATCTCAATAGAGGCAGAGAAAGCTTTCGACAAAATTCAACACCCATTTATGATAAAAACTCTCCAGAAAGTAGTCATAGAGGGAACTTTCCTCAACATAATAAAGGCCATATATGACAAACCCACAGCCAACATCATCCTCAATGGTGAAAAATTGAAAGCATTTCCACTAAGATCAGGAACAAGACAAGGTTGCCCACTCTCACCACTCTTATTCAACATAGTTTTGGAGGTTTTAGCCACAGCAATCAGAGAAGAAAAGGAAATAAAAGGAATCCAAATTAGAAAAGAAGAAGTAAAGCTGTCACTGTTTGCAGATGACATGATACTATACATAGAGAATCCTAAAGATGCTACCAGAAAATGACTAGAGCTAATCAATGAATTTGGTAAAGTAGCAGGATACTAAATTAATGCACAGAAATCTCTGGCATTCCTATACACTAATGATGAAAAATCTGAAAGTGAAATCAAGAAAACACTCCCATTTACCATTGCAACAAAAAGAATAAAATAGCTAGGAATAAACCTACCTAAGGAGACAAAAGACCTGTATGCAGAAAATTATAAGACACTAATGAAAGAAATTAAAGATGATATAAATACATGGAGAGATATACCATGTTCTTGGATTGGAAGATTCAACATTGTGAAAATGACTATACTACCCAAAGCAATCTACAGATTCAATGCAATCCCTATCAAACTACCACTGGCATTTTTCACAGAACTAGAACAAGAAATTTCACAACTTGTATGGAAACACAAAAGACCCCGAATAGCCAAAGCAATCTTGAAAACGAAAAGTGGAGCTGGAGCAATCAGGCTCCCTGACTTCAGACTATACTACAAAGCTACAGTAATCAAGACAGTATTGTACTGGCACAAAATCAGAAAGATAGATCAATGGAACAGGATAGAAAACCCAGGGATAAACCCACGCACATATGGTCACCTTATCTTTGATAAAGGAGGCAGGAATGTACAGCGGAGAAAGGACAGTCTCTTCAATAAGTGGTGCTGGGAAAACTGTACAGGTACGTGTAAAAGTATGAGATTAGATCACTCCCTAACACCATAGACAAAATTAAGCTCAAAATGGATTAAAGACCAAAATGTAAGGCCAGAAACTATCAAACTCTTAGAGGAAAACATAGGCAGAACACTCTATGACATAAATTACAGCAAGATCCTTTTTGACTCACCTCCTAGAGGAATGGAAATAAAAATAAACAAATGGGACCTAATGGAACTTCAAATCTTTTGCACAGCAAAGGAAACCATAAACAAGACCAAAAGACAACCCTCAGAATGGGAGAAAATATTTGCAAATGAAGCAACTGATAAAGGATTAATCTCCAAAATTTATAAGCAGCTCATGCAGCTCAATAACAAAAAAACAAACAACCCAGTCCAAAAATGAGCAGAAGACCTAAAGAGGCATTTCTCCCAAGAAGATATACAGATTGTCAACAAACACATGAAAGAATGCTCAACATCATTAATCATTAGAGAAATGCAAATCAAAACTACAATGAGATATCATCTCACACCAGTCAGAATGGCCATCATCAAAAAATCTAGAAACAATAAATGCTGGAGAGGGTGTGGAGAAAAGGGAATACTCTTGCAATGCTGGTGGGGATGTGAATTGGTACAGCCACTATAGAGAACAGTATGGAGATTCCTTAAAAAACTACAAATAGAACTACCATATGACCCAGCAATCCCACTACTGGGCATATACCCTGAGAAAACCATAATTCAAAAAGAGTCATGTACCAAAATTTTCATTGCAGCTCTATTTACAATAGGCCAGAGGTGGAAACAACCTAAGTGTCCACCATCGGATGAATGGATAAAGAAGATGTGGCACATATACACAATGGAATATTACTCAGCCATATAAAGAAACGAAATTGAGCTATTTGTAAGGAGGTGGATAGACCTAGAGTCTGTCATACAGAGTGAAGTAAGTCAGAAAGAGAAAGACAAATAGCGTATGCTAACACATATATATGGAATTTAAGAAAAAAAATGTCATGAAGAACCTAGGGGTAAGACAGGAATAAAGACACAGACCTACTAGAGAATGGACTTGAGGATATGGGGAAGGGGAAGGGTAAGCTGTGACAAAGAAAGAGACTGGTATGGACACATATACACTACCAAATATAAAGTAGATAGCTAGTGGGAAGCAGCCGCATAGCATAGGGAGATCAGCTCGGTGCTTTGTGACCACCTAGAGGGGTGGGATAAGGAGGGTGGGAGGGAGGGAGATGCAAGAGGGAAGAGATATGGGAAGATATATATATGTATAACTGATTCACTTTCTTATAAAGCAGAAACTAATACATCATTGTAAAGCAATTATACTCCAATAAAGATGTAAAAAAAATAAAAAATAATTATATAAATGATTATATGTAAAATCCATTGATTTTAATAATTATACAGTATTTACATAAGATAATGTCCTTTTAAGGAAATATACACTAAAATATTCAGTGGTAAAGAGATATTATGTCTGCCACTTACTCTCAATTGGTTCAGAAAATATTATGGGCATGTAGGGCATGTGTGTTTGCACAGATCCACTTTGATCAATTATCGAGTGAGCTAAGTTATCCTGAAAATAGTGATAAAAAATTAGTTTCAACCTCAGGAGATATATTGACTCCTTTTAAAGGAAAAGATTCTCATGTATACCAAAAGATATGTTCAGAGAATAGAGTTTCAGAAACACTGACTTAAGAAACTAAAGTCTTGGGCTTCCCTGGTCGCGCAGTGGTTGAGAGTCCGCCTGCTGATGCAGGGGACACGGGTTCGTGCTCCCGGTCTGGGAGGATCCCACATGCCGCAGAGCGGCTAGGCCCGTGAGCCATGGCCGCGGAGCCTGCGCGTCCGGAGCCTGTGCTCCGCAACAGGAGAGGCCACAACAGTGAGAGGCCCGCGTACCGCAAAAAAAAAAAAAAAAAAAAAAAAAAAGGATCTGAAGTCTTTGTATTAGGCAAATAATTTGGTCAAAATAAAATTTCTTTTTATTCAGGTGAGGTTCATTATCTCCACTTTAAGATAGGGAAATTATTGGTTACTCCCATGCTCCTTTCTATGATCCACTGAAAGTAAATAATCTTTAAAACTTATTTCATATGCTCAGCAACACTCTAGAGAATTGGGAGGCTATAGAAAAACAAAAGCAATAAAATCATTCTTGGACTGAAAGAACATATAACCTAAGGAAGACTTAAGAACAATATCCAAGAAGAAAGAATGAAGTACTTAGGTAAATACTAAAGTATATGTTATAGACCACTGGTGCAGTACAAGTTCAGATTTTTCCAAATTCTTAGGCACTTATAAAGTGATTCCAGGTAGTAGGTGAGAAGTGGCTATGCTCCTATTATGACAGTTTCCTAAACCCAGGAACAAAGGTTTCCCATCGTTCTTTCATCTAAGAAGACAGCATTGAAAAGCAACAGTTTAGAGAAACGGCAGACTGGGAGTCTGACACACAGCTGGATATCTTAAGTGCCCATGTATGTCACTTCAAGTTACCTTTCAAGAAGAGCATCTCCCATACATGGCCTTTGGTTCCAGTTGGCCTGCCTCCAATTTCAGACTTGGCCACTTACCAGCTATGTCACTGTGGGTAAAGTCATATCCTCTCTAAACCTCGGTTTCTTTGCCAAAACAACAGAGGTGCTGATAACTACTTCATAGACACTTTTGTGAAGATTGAATGATTTTACGTATAAAGCTTTTAACCCGGTAGAGAGCCCATTAAGCACTTAATAAACTCATTGGTATTCCCAATCAGAAGCCCCTCCCAGGTTTATTAGGAAAGCTGATACATAAGAAGCCCAGAGGCTCCCAAATTCTGCATTCAGAGACTTCTTTGGGATGAGAAAACTCAAAGAAATTGCCTTTGCCCTCTAAATTTGGAGCCTCTTGATTCAGAGATCAGACTGCTGTGGCTATGCCATGACTCAAGGAAGAAAAGGCAGACTGGCCAGTGCCCTTCTCTCAGTGAGACCCAAGGCAGTCCCATCCACAGCACTTAAACACACCCCAGGCCAGCACAAACACCAACGTAAAGTGGCTTTGGTTGCCTTGCAATGTTTCCCTCCTCCCTACATTCCCCACACCCCCTACAGCCTCAAGGCCTTTTATGAGAAGTCAGGGTCCTCTGTTGTTTTCTTCTGCCCTTTCTTGATTTCGTCTGGTGAAACACAGTTGGAAGAATAAAGGGCCCTCAAGTATTGTTTATCTCATGCATTCCTTTGATGGTTATATATGTGGGAACTGAATCTCGGAAAAGCCCAGTGACTTGGCCCAAAGTCTGGCAGGATGGGATCTAGAATTCACTTTCCAGGTCATTGCCCTTCCTTCTACTACATGCTGCCTCTCCAGCATCTCTGGCCTCTGAAATATTTCATCTTCTACAGAGAATGGAATTCTTTCTTAATAAATACCTTTGAACCATAGTATATTAGATTATTGTGGCTGCTGTGACCAATTACTATCAACTCAGTGCCTTAAAACAACATAAATGTATTCTCTTACAGTTCTGGAGGCCAGAAGCCTGAAATCAATTTCACTCGGACAAAATCAAGGTGTCAGTAAGGCCATGCTCCCTCTAAAGGTTCTAGGGAAGAATTCTTTTCTGGTTTCTAGGAGCCACCTGAATTCCTCCTCTTGTGGCCTCTTCCTCCATTTTCAAAGCCAATAGTGTAGCATCTTCTTTCTGTGGTTCTCTTTCCTCCTGCTTCCATCACATGGTGTTCTCATCTGTGTCAAATCTCCCTCTGCCTCCTTCTTATGAGGACACTTCTGATTGAATTTAGTGCCCACCTGCTAATCCTCTCATCGAGAGAGCTTTAACTTAATCACATCTGCAAAATCTCTTTTGCAATAGAAGGTAACATTCACAGGTTCCCAGGATTAGGACCCGGTTACCACTGGTGGCCATTATTCAGCCTACCACACATGGTAACTAATTTAATGAAATGGATATAAATGACTTCCAAAATTGTAGCTTATTCAGGTGCATACTGAAAAAGGTGGGATTAAGGAAGTTGTTAAGAAAAAACCCTAATACCTGGAGTATAATAAAATGTTTATAAAATACCTTTGATTTTATTTGGATCTTAGTTCAGCAAACCAACTATAGAAAGACACTTCTAAACAATCAGGGACATTTGAACGTAGACTGGATATTAGAGGATACCAAGGAATTCTTGTTAATATTGTTCAGTGTGATGATGGACCTGTAGTTACGTAAGAAAATGTTTATATTTTTACTATGTGCCTAAGGAAGCATGTAGGGGTGAAATGACACAAGGTCTGGAATTAGCTTTAAGATAATTTGGCAAAAATGTGTGTTTAGCAATAAAGCAAATATGGCAAAATATTTCTAATTATTGAACATGGATGATGGGAATGTGTGGGAGAGTTCATAATGCCATTATCTCTCTTGTTGTATATATTTGAAAATTTTCAGGGGAAATTACAAATATATATAACCTCCATTTCAGAATATAAATGGCCTGTCCCAATCGCCAAGGCTCAGCATCTGACCAGTTGCTCTATAGGGAAGATAAGCAAACTGGAAGTGAAGAAACCTTCCTGCTATAAATAAAGAGGAGTGAAGCAGCAGTGCTGGTGAGCCTGTGTGTTTAGTGTCTGATGGGCTGGTTGTTTGGTAGACATTACAAAAGTCATCTCAGGGTTTTGACAGTAGAATGCCATAGGAACATGTTTGTGTTTAGGTGTTGGTTGTATTTCCATTTTGAAAATCCCTTTACCCCTGTTTCTTCATGGGATTAAATACCCAGTATAAGGATCCTTTCCCCAGTGAGGTTGGGATATGAGGGGAAGAAGGGGAGAGTAAAACTATCAGCCCCATCCCACCTGCTTTGAGTCCCTTTTCCATAATGCTGCCAGAGTGAGCCTTCTTACAAACCAATATGATCCTGTATCCTCAATGGCTGCCCAGTCCATGCCAGATAAAATCCACACATCTGGACTAGACACACAGGACCCTACATGATCTGACAACTCTGAAAGCTGAGGATCAATTAGTTCTAAGAGGAAAATTAAGCTCTCAAGAAATAAAAGATAAGGATAAAGGAATTGTGTGTTTGAATACCAGTCCAACAAAAAATTATATAACAAACAGAAATTGAGTTAGCCTTCAGATATTACAGCAGCAATAAAATTCAGTTTGGAATTTTTTTTTTTTTTTTTTTTTTTTTTTGGCGGTACGCGGGCCTCTCACTGTTGTGGCCTCTCCCGTTGCGGAGCACAGGCTCGGGACGCGCAGGCTCAGCGGCCATGGCTCACGGGCCCAGCTGCTCCACGGCATGTGGGATCTTCCCGGACCGGGGCACAAACCCGTGTCCCCTGCATCGCCAGGCGGACTCTCAACCACTGCACCACCAGGGAAGCCCCCAGTTTGGAATTTTTAACAGACCGAGACAGTCTTAAGGAACTACTCAGCATTTTATTGCAAATTCATACTATGACTTAAAAGGTAATTGATAAGGTGATTGGCATGACAATAAAAAATATTATCTAGATATGTTGGAAATCCTTTCTATATCAAAAACCAAGTTCTCTCATATTACAACAGGACAAAATACTTTGAAGTTGCAAGTGCCTTGGAAACTTCAGGACATATGGATGCAAATATTTTCTTTTCATCAATGAAACAGAACCATACAAATAGAAATTTTCAGTGAAAAGTGAAGGACCTCCCAGGTTGCAAAATTAGATCTCCTTGCTTGCAAAATTTGCTTAACCATTCACCCCCATCCACCATCAATTTACCACCTCATAACAAGCTTTCTCCTGTCCTTGAAGGTTTATTTGGATTTGGGAGATAAAAGCATATGCAGTAAGTAAATATATACAAAGTGCTAAGTAAATCCAAATTATTTATTTGAAATGATTACCCAACGATCACTTTTTCCAAGTGTCTGTCTTACTCCTAAAGCTTCCCTTTGGTTGGACAACCACTGCATCTTCTGTGTTTCCAGTGTGTCCCTTCTTGCTGGAAGTAAATTGGTGTAAAATTAAGATTTTATTCAGGGACTTGGATTGTTCTCTCTCTTTTCTGAACAACTGTAAACTTATTATCTAACCTCTTCAATTAGAAATGATTATACATTAAACTAGTTCTTTTAAGACTTTTCTTTACCAAAAAAAAAAAAGTATGTTTCTTAATAAGGGAAAATCATCTTCATATAGGAATTACGGTTATTTCTTGCAATAACACCAAAAGCAAAAGAAAATATAGATAAACTGGACTGCATCTAAATTAAAAATTTTGTGTATCAAAGAACACTATCAAGAGAGTAAAAAAGGCAGCTCACAGAATGGGAGAAAATATTTGCAAGTTAGTTATCTATTAAGAGATTAATATCCAGAATATTTAAAGAACTCATACAACTCAACAACGAAAATACAAGCAAACCAATTCAAAAATGGAAAAAGGACTTGAATAGGAATTTCTCCGAAAATGATATACAAATGGTCAATAAGCACATGAAAAGATGTCAACACCTCTAGCCATTAGAAAAATGCAAATCAACACCACAAAGAGATAACACTTCACTCATTAGGATGGCTATTATTTTTTAAAAGTGGAAAATAACAAGTGTGATGAGGATATGGAGAAACTGGAACTCCTGTGCATTGCTGGTGGGAATGTAAAATGGTACAGCCACTGCAGAAAACATTTTGGCATTTCCTCAAAAAATTAAAAATAGAATTACCGTATGATCCAGCAATTCCATTTTAGATATATACCCAAAAGAATTGAAAGTAGGGATTCAGATATTTGTACACCTATGTTCATAGCAGCATTGTTCACAATAGCCAAAAGGTGAAACTAACCCAAATGTCCATCGACAGATGAATGATAAACAAAATGGGGTATATACATACAACAGTATATTATTCAGCCCTAAAAAGGAAGGAAATTTTGATACATGCTACATGGATGAACCTTGAGGACATTATGCTAAGTGAAATAAACTGGTCATGAAAGGACAACTACTGTATGATTCCACTTATTTGAGATACTAGAATAGTCAAAGTTATAGAAAGTGGAATGAATGGTGGTTACCAGGGGCTAATGGAGGAAGGGAGGGGGTGTAACTGTTTAATGGATACAGTTTCAGCTTGAAAAGATGAGAAAATTCAGGAGGTGGATGGGTGTGATTGCTGTACATTATGAATGTACTTAATGCCACTGAGTTGTACACTTAAAAATGGTTAAAATTTTTATGTTATGGTAATTTTAAAATGGTCATTTTTATGTTATATACAGTTTACAATAAAAAATAATAATAATAACATATTTTTAAGGACCTGGCCATTGTGTAACATCTGTGGTGTCCTACATGAAGCCAGTAATGCCAGACACACAGTAGGTTCCTAAAAAAGATTTGCTCAATGACAAAGTGAGAGAGTGGCATGGACATATATACACTACCAAACATAAAACAGATAACTAGTGGGAAGCAGCTGCATAGCACAAGGAGATAAGCTCGGTGGTTTGTGACCACCTAGAGGGGTGGGATAGGGAGGGTGGGAGGGAGGGAGATGCAAGAGGGAAGAGATATGGGAACATATGTATATGTATAACTGATTCACTTTCTTATAAAGCAGAAACTAACACACCATTGTAAAGCAATTATATTCCAATAAAGATGTTAAAAAAAAAGATTTGCTCAATAATTAAGCAGCTGGTATGTTTCTCAGTTTACATGATCATTGTTTTCACATGCACAGGGAAGGGAAGGGAAGACAAAGGAGAAAAACATGTACTTAGTACCTACTATGTCCCAAACATTGGTAAAGGTTTAATTTACCATAATTCACTTAATCCCAAAAGTAAAATTTTGAATTTTACTTTTTTGAAGTTTACTTTTTAGAATTGTAAAATTCAAAAAAAACTTCCCATCATAATCAGGACTTCATCTGGGTGTCTGCTTTACTTGCCATCAGTATTCTTAACGTATCGTATCATCTTTATAATTATCACAAAGCCAACATGTGATGTGATTTTTGAGTCAGTTTCCCTCTAGGTGACTTTAGTAGTACAAGCCTAGCCCCACTGGCAACCACAGCCACAAGATTCAACTTGAGGCCCCATGAGGTAACTCTACAACACTGGACTTCTCAGGACTGTCTTCAGAGCTGCCCCCTAGCACCAGACAAATGAGCAGGTAGAGAGACTCTTCATGAGTAGAACCCTGAATACATTTAATTATTCACTTTTGCAGTCAAGGTCTAGAGCCTGGCCATCTTCGCGGGAGGGGATAGTAGCGGAATGACAGTGAAGACTTATCAAAGATGTATGGATCAGAGACTCTTTTAGCTCAGGCTGCTATAACAAAATACCATAGGCTAAGTGGCTTAAATGATAGACATTTATTTCTCACAGTTCTGGAGGCTGGAAAGTCCAAGGTCAAGGTGGCAGCAGACTTGGTCACTGGTGACAGCCTGCTTCCTGAATTGCAGACCTTCTTGACGTGTACTCACAGGATTGAGAGAGACCTTTGGTCTCTCTTCCTCTTCTTATAAGGACACTAATGGCATCATAGGGAGCGCCCTGCAAGACTTCATCTAAACATAAGTAACCTCCCCAAAGTCGCCACCTCCAAATACCATCACATTGGAGGTTAGGATGTCAACATAAGAATTTGGGGAGGAACACAAATATTCAGTCCATGACAGAGACCCAAATCAAGAAGTTTGGCTTGGAAAAACTGGTGCCAAGAATATGATTCTATTATATGTGGAAATATGGAAGTAAATGCCTACACTTTGCAGGCTCATCTGTTTGTCTAGCATAACAACAACAACAAAAAAAACCCCAAACGACCTCTCAGTGTGCCTCAGACCAAATGATTCCAGTTTCTTTAACTTTTACCTGTGTCAACTTGAAATAAAAACAAAAGCATTGGAAAGAGACCCAAAGGACTTGAAGTCAAATCCCAACTCCACCACCTAATATACATGTGATCTTAGCAAGTTATTTCATCTCTTTGGATCTCAGTTTCATCATCTACAAAATGACAGCTTTCTGGAGGCATAGTTCTAGAAGCAGCCTGCCTAGAAACAAATACTGGCTTTCCAACCTACTAGCTCTAAGACAACAGGCAACCTCCTTACTTTCTCTGCACCTTAGTTTTCAAAGTTGGAAGATAAGGACAATAATTACATCAAACTAATGTGCTTAATGAGGATGAAATGAGTTAGTGCTTGTAAAGTCTTTGGAACTATAAGTACATAAGATATGAATAAAAATTTTCCAGGATCATAGGTGCTCAAATTTCTCTTTAAAAAAAAAAATGGCCCCAGACATTTAAAAACATTTCAGAAATATTTCCTTCCATAAAACCTGCTACCAGAGGTGACTGAATATTTTAAACACAAATAAGACACCACAGTTTTGCCTTTGATAGGTGGATCTATTTAATATAAAATATAAACACAAAGTAAATTCTCTTAGTAGAAATTTTAAAGAAGTTTCAAGTTTAAATGATTTTCCATGGAGCTATCACCCAAGAATTCTTAAAGAATTTCTGCTGCCAAATGAACAAAATATAAGCTTTTAAAACATGTTATTTAAATGTCCTAATTCTTTGGAAAGATTCCTTTTAATTAATTTCCAAGCTTGAATAATAAAGAGGTATTGCTTCAGGAAAGAAAAGAGAAGCCACATGGCTATTACCTGTTGACATGTCTGTCAAAGTAGGATGTTATGTCTGAGATAAAGTACTGCAGGCCTGACTGGTTCTATTGTCTGGAGTAAAATGATGAAGAATGGGAGCCAATGCACAAGGATGCCAAGGATTGAGCAACGAAGGGAAGCTCTAATATAATCAGAGGTTCTTCTTCTCTTGTCTCTGCTCTACAACCCTACCCCTGCCCCTATTCCTGCCACGGTTTCCAAAACTACAAGCTCAATAAAATCTTTGGTTGTTCATTCTTGATGTGTTCCTTCAGTTGGCAAACCACAATAGCTAATAATAGATAATCCACTAATAGATTCAGGGGTTTCTATTTGTGGCCACAAAACAAAGTAAATGGCAAGTCTACAATTTTGTCAAGCTCATCAGGCTGCTTTGGGTGCAGATATATCCTGATGAATATGTAAGAATCCCAGAAAAAAACACTTTGGGGAAAATTTCAAAGATTACTATTTAGTTGACAAATTGCTGTTGAATCCCCTGCTCTGTTCAGGAACAGGACAACATCTCTCAATACAGCATTAACTCAGAACTGGTTCCAACTCAGATTATTGAATCCCTATGTTGAAATGATAATTTCAAGTCTAAATTTAAAGAAATAGAGGTTAAATGTCTGTATTCACCAATTTGGGTTTTCACTTCAATTGACATATTATTTACTCATGACAAATTCCACATTCCTGGATCTTTTTCTTCCAAAAAGTCAGAGAAAACCACTTGTTAACAGAATAGAAGCAATTAGAGTCAATGAGGCAGGAAGAAGTAGGGGAGTCCAGGACTAGAAGCAAATGATTTGTCAACATAAGTGGACACACAAGCCCTTGTTAAATTTTCTCATGATTTATCCCAGACAGAGTTACAAGGAACCAGTGAAAACACTTTTGGCAAACTTTGAAAAATTAAGTTACTGAGAAGGTCATTTGATCTTGTGGATGGATTATGAAAAGAATGAAAAGGGTGTGTGTTCATGTAAAGGTTAGCTGACTCTAGTTGAGTGGCAAAATCAATTAACCCTGAACTGACTCATACTGGGCCAGCAAGACTTAAAGTATCAGAGAGTCAGGAGTTCTTTAAAAGTCAGTTAACTGATTTAAAATGCTGAGTTGACTAAGATCTTTTCCTCAGTTACACTGAGCCCTTCTGCAATGCCCTCTTAATATCACATTTTTCAGATAGCTGCTCTGATTACCCCAGCTGAGACTGATTAATTCCTTACTAATCAGAACTCAACACTTTCTTAGAAACAATAATGTTGTCCTTATCTTCCTCTATTTTATAGTTATTTGGGTTTTTTTCCTGAGGGCAGGAGCTATGTCTTATTTTTTCTTTATTTTTCATAATGCCTTATGTATAGTAGGCACCTAAACTATTAACTGAACCAATGGCTTCTATTTTCCAGACATGTGCCATTATGTGGAAAGATCTCTAACCATCATAATGCAGAGGAAGGATTGGCAAGAATCCAAATTTCTCTTAAATTTTATTTTTAATGCACTTGCCATCCTACTTATATTGTATTGATACTTAGGCTAATCATAAAAATGCTTGATTTTCCAGAGTACACAACTGTCAGAAGGAGGAAAATATACCAGAAGAATGCTATAAATGACAAGAAGAAATCATTTTGGAATTAAAACTCTTCCCTAGGTATTTTAGGTCATGTTCCCTGGGGAAAAGAATGGTGGAGATTTCCATCAAGATTTCATTGGTCTCAGGAACATCTATAAGGGGGAGAAGAATGAAGGATCAGACAGAAGGAGAGACTGAACTGTGATACAGAAACAACAGAGTTCTTGCCAAATACCATGGGGAGCTCAGGGGCTATGATAAACCATCAGAGTTGTTGCAGATGGAAGCAAGGGATCCCAGGATATTTTGCACAGCATTTAGTCATTGGATGCAGGCTATTTCCAAACAGCAAGTATAGACTTGGGCAAAGAAGTGCCCTTAGGCTGAGGACAATGCCCAAAGAGGGACTTGTGTGAAAGCTCTCAGTGGCCAATACTCTAGGGAGCTGAGGAAATGAGTGCCTCAGTTTGAAGTGGGGAATCTAGGTGGTGCACCACAGTATCCCCTACACAAGTTAATCTACAAAGTGATCCACATATATGGCCAATGAAGTGAATGTATATATAAATAAATCAGCACTGCTATTTAACCAAGAAAGTCAAGTTACAAAGTCATGGACATTTTTTATATTATTTTGGGAGATTATTGAGAAAATGTGGGATCAAAAATGTAACTTCTATCATTTCTTCACCCAACATCTAGTTATAGGGGAAATATCACCTTACATAAGTGATTTAGTTAAATGAAATTAAGAATGCCTGGATCCATTGCTTTCCCAAAGAGACTGATATGAACAGACACACTCTGTATTCAGATTTATGACATATTGCTAACACTGGAATAAGGTGAAATAGGGTTATAGGGTTATAGTTAGGAATATATATAACCAACCTAGAAGTAATGGACAAATTCTTATAAAGGTACAATCTCCCAAGACTGAACCAGGAAGAAATAGAAAATATTAACAGACCAATTACCAGTAATGAAATTGAATCAGTAATTTAAAAACACCCAGCAAACAAAAGTCCAGGACCAGATGTCTTCACAGGTGGATTCTACCAAACATTTAGAGAAGAGTTAACACCTACTCTTCTCAAAGTATTCCAAAAAATTGCAGAGGAAGGAACACTTGCAAACTCATTCTATGAGGCCAGCATCACCTTGATACCAAAACTAAACAAAGATATCACAAAAGAAGAAAATTACAGGCCAATATCACTGATGAACATAGATGCAAAAATTCTCAATAAAATACTAACAAATTGAATCCAATAATACATTAAAAGGATTATACACCATGAGTAAGTGAGATTTATCCCAGGGATGCAAGGATTTTTCAATATCTGCAAATTGGATCAATGTGACACATTACATTAACAAACTGAAGAATAAAAACAATATTATCATCTCAATAGATGCAGAAAAAAGTTTTTACAAAATTCAACATCCATTTATGATAAAAACTCTCCAGAAAGTGGGCAGAGAGGGAAAATATCTCAATATAATAAAGGCCATGTATGAAAAACCCACAGCTAGCATCATATTCAATGGTGAAAAGCTGAAAGCATTTCCTCTAAGATCAGAACAAGACAAAGATGCCCACTTTTATTCAACATAGTTTTGGATGACCTAGCCATAGAAATCAGAAGAAATAAAAGGAATCCAAATTGGAAAGGAAAAACTAAAACTGTCACTGTTTGCAGATGACATGATACTATACATAGAAAAATCCTAAAGATGCCACCAGAAAACTACTAGCACCCATCAATGAATTTGGTAAAGTTGCAGGATACAAAAATAATATATAGAAATCTGTTGCATTTTTATAAATTAGCAATGAACTATTGAAAGATAAAGGAAGGAAACAATCCCATTTATCATCACATCAAAAAGAATAAAACACCTAGGGGCTTCCCTCATGGCGTAGTGGTTCAGAGTCCACCTGCCGATGCAGGGGACACGGGTTTGTGCCCTGGTTCATGAGGATCCCACATGCCGCGGAGTGGCTAGGCCCGTGAGCCATGGCCACTGAGCCTGCACGTCCAGAGCCTCTGTTCCCCGGCGGGAGAGGCCACAATAGTGAGAGGCCCGCATACCGCAAAAAAAAAAGGAATAAAATACCTAGGAATAAACCTACCTAAGGAGGCAAAAGACCTGTACTCCAAAAACTGTAAGACACTGAGGAAAGAAATTGAAGATGACACAAACAGATGAAAAGATATACTGTGTTCTTTGATTGGAAGAATTGATATTGTTAAAATGACTCTACTACCCAAGTCAATCTATTGATTCAGTGCAGTTCCTATCAAAATACCAATGGTATTTTTCACTGAAACAGAATAAATAATTTTAAAATCTGTATGGAAACACAAAGGACCCTGAATAGCCAAAATAATCTTGAAAAAGAACAGAGCTGGAGGAGTCATGCTCCCTGACTTCAGCCTATACTACAGAACTACAATAATCAAAACAGTATGGTACTGTACTGGCATAAAAGCAGACACATAGATCAATGGAACAAAATAGAGAGCCCAGAAATAAACCCATACATTTATAGTCAATTAATCTATGACAAAGGAGGCAAGAATATACATTGGAGAAAAGACAGTCTCTTCAATATGTGGTGCTGGGAAAACTGGACAGCTACATGTAAAAGAATGAAATTAGAACATTCTCTAACACGATATACAAAAATAAACTCAAAATGGATTAAAGACCTAAATGTATGACCTGAAACCATAAAACTCCTAGAGGAAAACATGTGCAGAACACTCTTTGACATAAATCACAGCAATATTTTTTGGATCCATCTTCTAAAGTAAAAGAAAGAACAGCAAAAATAAACAAATGAGACCTAATTAAACTTAAAAGCTGTTGCACAGCAAAGGAAGCAGTCAGGGTTTCCCTGGTGGCGCAGTGGTTGAGAGTCTGCCTGCCGATGCAGGGGACATGGGTTCGTGCCCCAGTCCGGGAAGATCCCACATGTCGCGGAGCAGCTGGGCCCGTGAACCATGGCTGCTGAGCCTGCGCGTCCAGAGCCTGTGCTCCACAAAAAAAAAAAGAAGTCAACAAAATAAAAAGATAACCTAAGAATGGGAGAAAATATTTGCAAATGATATGACCAACAAGGGATTAATATCCAACATATATATACAGCTCATACAACTTAACATCAGAAAACACAACCTGATTTAAAAATTGGCAGAACTGAATAGACACTTTTCCAGAGAGGAAATGCAAATGTCCAACAGACATATGAAAAGATGCTCAACAATGCTAATCATCAGGGAAATGCAAATCAAAACCACAATGAGATATCACATCACATCTGTCAGAATAACTATCATCAAAAAGTCTACAAATAACAAATGTTGGTGAAGATGTGAGAAAAGGGAACCCTCATATACTGTTGGTGGGAGTGTAAACTGGTGCAGCCGCTGTGGAAAACAGTATGGAGGTTTCTTAAAAAACTAAAAATAGAACTACTGTATTACCCAGTAATTCCACTCCTGGGTATATATCCAGAAAAGAAAAACAAGAACACTAATTTGAAAAGATACATACACCTCCCTGTTCATAGCAGCATTGTTTACAACAAATTCACAACTTTTAAAGTTATGTTTCATTTATAGTTATTATAAAATATTGGCTATATTCCCCATGTTGTACAATATATCCTTGTAGTTTATTTTATACATAATAGTTTGTACCTCTTACTCCCCTACCCCTATACTGTCCCTCCCCTCTTCCCTCTCCCCACTGGTAACCACTAGTTTGTTCTCTATATCTGTGAATCTGCTTCTTTTTTGTTATATTTGCTATTTTGAAAATAACTATTAGTTTGTTGTATTTTTAGATTCTACATAAAAGTGACATTATAGAGTATTTTTCTTTCTCTGTCGGATTTATTTCATTTAGCTTCCCCCACCAAAGCTAGTCCATAAAGTCTAGAAGAGGTACTTGCTACAGACATCAACACAAGTGTTCATTACTAGATGGGAGGAATCCTTCTGCAATGTATACATATATCAAATCATGATGATGTACACTTTTAGTATCTTATAATTTTCTTTCTTAATTATACCTCAGTAAAGCTGAAAAACTGAAGGGGATATAAAGTCTTTCTCAGACAAACAAAACTGAGTATTCATCACCACTAGACCTGTCTTACAGGAAATGTTTGAGGGGCTTCCAGGAAGATGGCAGAAGAGTAGGACATGGAGATCACCTTCCTCCCCACAGATACACCAGAAATACATCTACACGTGGAAGAACTCCTACAGAACACCTACTGAACGCTGGCCGAAGACCTCAGACCTCCCAAAAGGCAAGAAAATCCCCATGTACCTGGGTAGGGCAAACGAAAAAATAAAAAACAGAGACAAAAGAATAGGGACGGGACCTGCACCAGTGGGAGGGAGCTGTGAAGGAGGAAAGGTTTCCACACACTAGGAAGCCCCTTCGCAGGCGGAGACTGCGGGTGGAGGAGCGGGAAAGCTTCGGAGCCGCGGAGGAGAGCACAGCAACAGGGATGCGGTGGGCAAAGCGGAGAGATTCCCGCACAGGGGATCAGGGCCGACCAGCACTCACAAGTCCGAGAGGCTTGTCTGCTCCCCCGCCGGGGCAGGCAGGGCTGGGAGTTGAGGCTCGGGCTTCAGTCAGAGTGCCGGGAGAGGACTGGGGTTGGCGGCGTGAACACACCCTGCAGGGAGTTAGTGCGCCACGGCTAGCCGGGAGGGAGTCTGGGGAAAAGTCTAGACCTGCCAAAGAGGCAAGAGACTTTTTTTTCCCCTCTTGGTTTCCTGGTGCGTGAGGAGAGGGGATTAAGAGCCCTGCTTAAAGGAGCTCCAGAGACAGGCACGAGCCACAGCTAAAAGCGCGGACCCCAGAGATGGGCCTGAGACGCTAAGGCTGCTGCTGCCGCCACCAAGAAGCCTGTGTGTGAGCACAAGTCACTATCCACACCCCACTTCCGGGAAGCCTGTGCAGCCCGCCACTGCCAGGGTCCCAGGATCCAGGGACAACTCCCCCGGGAGAATGCACGGAGCGCCTCAGGCTGGTGCAATGTCATTCCTGCCTCTGCCGGTGCAGGCTCGCCCCACACTCCATGCCCCTCCCTCTCCCTGGCCTGAGTGAGCCAGAGCCCCCGAGTCAGCAGCTCCTTTAACCCCGTCCTGTCTGAGCGAAGAACAGGCACCCTCCAGCGACCTACACGCAGAGGCGGGGCCAAATCCAAAGCTGAGCCCCTGGGAGCTGTGAGAACACAGAAGAAAAAGGGAAATCTATCCCAGCAGCCTCAGAAGCAGCGAATTAAAGCTCCACAATCAACTTCATGTACCCTGCATCTGTGGAATATATGAATAGACAACGAATCATCCCGAATTAAGGAGGTGGACTTTGAGAGCAAGATTTATGATTTTTTCCCCTTTTCCTCTTTTTCTGAGTGTGTATGTGTATGCTTCTGTGTGAGATTTTGTCTGTATAGCTTTGCTTCCACCGTTTGTCCTAGGGTTCTATCCGTCCGTTTTTTTTTAATTTTTTTGCTAAGTATTTATTTTTATTTTAATAACTTTATTTTATTTTACACTACCTTCTTTCTTTCTTTCCTTCCTTCCCTCCTTTAGACAATGAATCATCCCAAATTGAGGAGGTGGACTTTGAGAGCAAGATTTATGATTTTTTTCCCTTTTCCTCTTTTTGTGAGTGTGTGTATGTATGCTTCTGTGTGAGATTTTGTCTGTATACCTTTGCTCCCACCATTTGTCCTAGGGTTCTATCCACCCGTTTTTTTTTCTTTGTTTGTTTTAATTTTTGTTTCCTTTTTTCTCTTAATAATTATATTTTTATTTTAATAATTTTATTATATTTTATCTTACTTTATTTTATTTTACTTAATCTTCTTTCTTTCTTTTTTCCTTCCTTCCCTCCTTCCTTCCTTCATTCACCCCTCCCCCCTTCCCTCCTTTCTTTATTTCTTTTTCTCTTTCTTTCTACTTCTACTAATTCTTTCTTTCTACTTTTTCTCACTTTTATTCTGAGACGTGTGGATGAAAGGATCTTGGTGCTCCAGCCAGTAGTCAGTGCTGTACCTCTGAGATGGGAGAGACAAATTCAGGACACTGGTCCACAAGAGACCTCCCAGCTCCACATAATATCAAATGGCGAAAATCTCCCAGAGATCTACATCTCAACACCATCACCCAGCTTCACTCAATGACCAGCAAGCAACAATGCTGGACATCCTATGCCAAACAACTAGTAAGACAGGAACACAACCGCACCCATTAGCAGACAGGCTGCCTAAAATCATAATAAGTCCAGAGACAGCCGAAACACACCACCAGACGTGGACCTGCCCACCAGAAAGACAAGATCCAGCCTCATCCACCAGAACATAGGCACTAGTTCCTTCCACCAGGAATCCTACACAACCCACTGAACCAACTTTAGCCCCTGGGGACAGAAACCAAAATCAACGGGAACTATGAACCTGCAGCCTGCAAAAAGGAGACCCCAAACACAGTAAGATAAGCAAAATGAGAAGACAGAAAAACACACAGCAGATGAAGGAGCAAGATAAAAACCCACCAGACCTAACAAATAAAGAGGAAATAGGCAGTTTACCTGAAAAAGAATTCAGAATAGTAAAGATGATCCAAAATCTTGGAAATAAAATAGACAAAATGCAAGAAACATTTAACAAGGACCTAGAAGAATTAAAGACAAAACAAACAATGATGACAAACACAATAAATGAAATTAAAAATACTCTAGATGGGATCAATAGCAGATTACCTGAGGCAGAAGAATGTGTAAGTAACCTGGAAGATAAAATAGTGGAAAAAACTACTGCAGAGCAGAATAAAGAAAAAAGAATGAAAAGAACTGAGGACAGCCTCAGAGACCTCTGGGACAAAATTAAACGCACCAACATTCGAATTATAGGAGTCCCAGAAGAAGAAGAGAAAAAGAAAGGGACTGAGAAAATATTGGAAGAGACTATAGTTGAAAACTTCCCTAATATGGGAAAGGAAATAGTTAATCTAGTCCAGGAAGCACAGAGAGTCCCATACAGGATAAATCCAAGGAGAAATATGCCAAGACACATATTAATCAAACTGTCAAAAATTAAATACAAAGAAAATATATTAAAAGCAGCAAGGGAAAAACAACAAATAACACACAGGAGAATCCCCATATGGTTAACCGCTGATCTTTCAGCAGAAATTCTGCAAGCCAGAAGGGACTGGCAGGACATATTTAAAGTGATGTAGGAGAAAAACCTGCAGCCAAGATTACTCTACCCAGCAAGGATCTCATTCAGATTTGATGGAGAAATTAAAACCTTTACAGACAAGCAAAAGCTGAGATAATTCAGCACCACAAAACCAGCTTTACAACAACTGCTAAAGGAACTTCTCTAGGCAAGAAACAAAAGAGAAGGAAAAGACCTACAATAACGAACCAAAAACAATTAAGAAAATTGGAATAGGAACATACATATCAATAATTGCCTTAAATATAAATGGACTAAATGCTTGCACCAGAAGACACAGATTGGCTGAATGGATACAAAAACAAGACTCATATATTTGCTGTCTACAAGAGACCCACTTCAGACCTAGAGACACATACAGACTGAAAGTAAGGGGATGGAAAAAGATATTTCATGCAAATGGAAACAAAAAGGAAGCTGGTGTAGCAATTCTCATATCAGACAAAAGACTTTAAAATAAAGACTATTAGAAGAGACAAAGAAGGACACTACATAATGATCAAGCGATATATCCAAGAAGATATAACAATTGTAAATATTTATGCACCCAACATAGGAGCACGTCAATACATAAGGCAAATACTAACAGCCATAAAAGGGGAAATTGACAGTAACACATTCATAGTAGGGGACTTTAACACCCCACTTTCACCAATGGACAGATCATCCAAAATGAAAATAAATAAGGAAACACAAGCTTTAAATGATACATTAAACAAGATGGACTTAATTGATATTTATAGGACGTTCCATCCAACAACAACAGAATACACATTTTTCTGAAGTGCACTTCGAACATTCTCCAGGATAGATCGTATCTTGGGTCACAGATCAAGCCTTGGTAAATTTAAGAAAACTGAAATTGTATCAAGTATCTTTTCTGACCACAACGCTATGAGACTAGATATCAGTTACAGGAAAAGATCTGTAAAATGTACAAACACATGGAGGGTAAACAATACACTACTGAATAACGAAGTGATCACTGAAGAAATCAAAGAGGAAATCAAAAAATACCTAGAAACAAATGACAATGGAGACACGATGACCCAAAACTTGTGGGAGGCAGCAAAACCAGTTCTAACAGGGAAGTTTATAGCAATACAATCCAACCTTAAGAAACAGGAAACATCTCGAATAAACAACCTGACCTTGCACCTAAAGCAATTAGAGAAAGAAGAAAAAAGAAACCTCAAAGTTAGCAGAAGGAAAGAAATCATAAAAATCAGATCAGAAATAAATGAAAAAGAAATGAAGGAAACGATAGCAAAGATCAATAAAACTAAAAGCTGGTTTTTTGAGAAGATAAACAAAATTGATAAACCATTAGCCAGACTCATCAAGAAAAAAGGGAGAAGACTCAAATCAATAGAATTAGAAATGAAAAAGGATAAGTAACAACTGACACTGCAGAAATACAAAGGATCATGAGAGATTATTACAAGCAACTCTATGCCAATAAAATGGACAACCTGGAAGAAATGGACAAATTCTTAGAAATGCACAACCTGCCAAGACTGAATCAGGAAAAAATAGAAAATATGAACAGACCAATCGCAAGCACTGAAATTAAAACTGTGATTAAAAATCTTCCAACAAACAAAAGCCCAGGACCAGATGGCTTCACAGGCGAATTCTATCAAACATTTAGAGAAGAGCTAACACCTATCCTTCTCAAACTCTTCGAAAATATAGCAGAGGGAGGAACAATGCCAAACTCGTTCTACAAGGCCACCAACACCCTGATACCAAAACCAGACAAGGATGTCACAAAGAAAGAAAACTACAGGCCAATATCACTGATGAACATAGATGCAAAAATCCTCAACAAAATACTAGCAAACAGAATCCAACAGCACATTAAACGGATCATACACCATGATCAAGTGGGGTTTATTCCAGGAATGAAAGGATTTTTTCATATACGCAAATCAATCAATCTGATACACCATATTAACAAATTGAAGGAGAAAAACCATATGATTATCTCAATAGATGCAGAGAAAGCTTTTGACAAAATTCAACACCCATTTATGATAAAAACTCTCCAGAAAGTAGGCATAGAGGGAACTTTCCTCAACATAATAAAGGCCATATATGACAAACCCACAGCCAACATCGTCCTCAATGGTGAAAAATTGAAAGCATTTCCACTAAGATCAGGAATAAGACAAGGTTGCCCACTCTTACCACTCTTATTCAACATAGTTTTGGAAGTTTTAGCCACAGCAATCAGAGAAGAAAAGGACATAAAAGGAATCCAAATCGGAAAAGAAGAAGTAAAGCTGTCACTGTTTGCAGATGACATGATACTATACATAGAGAAGCCTAAAGATGCTACCAGAAAACTGCTAGAGCTAATCAATGAATTTGGTAAAGTAGCAGGATACAAAATTAATGCACAGAAATCTCTGGCATTCCTATATACTAATGATGAAAAATCTGAAAGTGAAATCAAGAAAGCACTCCCATTTACCATTGCAACAAAAAGAATAAAATATCTAGGAATAAACCTACCTAAGGAGACAAAAGACCTGTATGCAGAAAATTATAAGACACTAATGAAAGAAATTAAAGATGATACAAATACATGGAGAGATATACCATGTTCTTGGATTGGAAGAATCAACATTGTGAAAATGATTCTACTACCCAAAGTAATCTACAGATTCAATGAAATCCCTAGCAAACTACCACTGGCATTTTTCACAGAACTAGAACAAAAAATTTCACAATTTGTATGGAAACACAAAAGACCCTGAACAGCCAAAGCGATCTTGAGAACGAAAAACGGAGCTGGAGGAATCAGGCTCCCTGCCTTCAGACTATACTACAAAGCTACAGTAATCAAGACAGTATGCTAGTGCCACAAAAAGAGAAAGATAGATCAATGGAACAGGAAAGAAACCCCAGAGATAAACCCATGCACATATGGTCACCTTATCTTTGATAAAGGAGGCAGGAATGTACAGTGGAGAAACGACAGCCTCTTCAATAAATGGTGCTGGGAAAACTGGACAGCTACATATAAAAGTATGAGATTAGATCACTTCCTAATGCCATAGACAAAAATAAGCTCAAAATGGATTAAAGACCAAAATGTAAGGCCAGAAACTATCAAACTCTTAGAGGGAAACATAAGCAGAACACTCTATGACATAAATCACAGCATGATCCTTTTTGACCCACCTCCTAGAGAAATGGAAATAAAAACAAAAATAAACAAATGGGACCTAATGAAACGTCAAAGCTTTTGCACAGCAAAGGAAACCATAAACAAGACCAAAAGACAACCCTCAGAATGGGAGAAAATATTTGCAAATGAAGCAACTGACAAAGGATTAATCTCCAAAATTTACAAGCAGCTCACGCAGCTCAATATCAAAAAAACAAACAACCCAATCCAAAAATGGGCAGAAGACCTAAATAGACATTTCTCCAATGATATACAGACTGCCAACAAACACATGAATGACTGCTCAACATCATTAATCATTGTAGAAATGCAAATCAAAACTACAGTGAGATATCATCTCACACCAGTCAGAATGGCCATCATCAAAAAATCTAGAAACAATAAATGCTGGAGAGGTGTGGAGAAAATGGAACCCTCTTGCACTGTTGGTGGGAATGTAAATTGATACAGCCACTGTGAAGAACAGTATGGAGGTTCCTTAAAAAACTACAAATAGAACTACCATATGACCCAGCAATCCCACTACTGGGCATATACCCTGAGAAAACCATAATTCAAAAAGAGTCATGTGCCAAAATGTGCATTGCAGCTCTATTTACAATAGCCCAGAGATGGAAACAACCTAAGTGTCCATCATCGGATGAATGGATAAAGAAGATGTGACACATATATACAATGGAATATTACTCAGACATAAAAAGAAATGAAATTGAGCTGTTTGTAATGAGGTGGATAGACCTAGAGTCTTTCATACAGAGTGAGGTAAGTCAGAAAGAGAAAGACAAATAGCGTATGCTAACACATATATATGGAATTTAAGGAAAAAAATGTCATGAATAACCTAGGGGCAAGACGGGAATAAAGACACAGACCTACTAGAGAATGGACTTGAGGATATGGGGATGGGGAAGGGTAAGCTGGGACGAAGTGAGAGAGTGGCATGGACATATATACACTACCAAACGTAAAACAGATAGCTAGTGGGAAGCAGCCGCATAGCACAGGGAGATCAGCTCCGTGGTTTGTGACCACCTAGAGGAGTGGGATAGGGAGGGTGGGAGGGAGGGAGACGCAAGAGGGAAGAGAGGGCTTCCCTGGTGGCCCAGTGGTTAAGAACCTGCCTGCCAATGCAGGGGACACGGGTTCGAGCCTTGGTCTGGAAGATCCCACATGCCACAGAGCAACTACACCCATGTGCCACAACTACTGAGCCTGCACTCTACAGCCCACGTGCCACAACTACTGAGCCCACGAGCCACAACTACTGAACCCTGTGTGCCTAGAGCCCATGCTCCGCAACAAGAAGCCACCACAATAAGAAGCCTGTGCAATGAAGAGTAGCCCCTGCTCACTGCAACTAGAGAAAGCCCGCACACAGCAACGAAGACCCAATGCAAACAAAAATAAATAATTAAAAAAAAAAAGAGTGAAGAGATATGGGGACATATGTATATGTATAACTGATTCACTTTGTTATCAAGCAGAAACTAACACACCATTGTAAAGCAATTATCCTCCAATAAAAATGTAATGTATATATATATATATTTTTTTTTAGAAAAAATAAAGAATTATTTGAGTTCTTCAAATTGAAATGAAAACACCAAACAGCAACATGAAAGCATAAATCTCACTGACAAAAGTAAAGATATGACAAAGGCAGAATGATTTAACACTGTTGTGGTGGTGTCTAAATTACTTTTAACCCTAATGTAACAATAAAAAGATAAAAGTTATTAATGGATACACAATATAAAAAGAAGAAAACTTTGACTATAAGAACACAAAATGTGTGGGGGAAAGGAGTAAAAATATGGAGGGTTTTTTTGTGATTAAATTTAAGTTATCAATGTATAAGAGATGGTTATAACTACAAGATATTTTATGTAAGCCTCAAGCTAACCATGAAGAAAAAACCCTATAGTAGGTAAACAAAAGATAAAGAGAAAAGGATCAAAATAATCACCACAAAAATCATCAAATAGCAAAGGAAGACACCAAGTGGAGAAGAGAAAGCAAAAACAACTGCAAAACAGACATAACAATTAAATAAAATGGAAATAGTAAGTCATTATTCATCAGTAATTACTTTAAATTTAAATGGGTAAAACTCCCCAATCAAAAGGCATAAAGTGCCTGAATGGATTAAAAACAAGGTCTAGTGATAGTCTGTCTACAAGAGATTCACTTTAGACTTAAAGACATGCATATCTGAAAGTGAAGAGATGAAGAAAGATATTTTATGCAAATAGTAATAAAAGGAAAGCAGGAGTGGCTATTATATCAGAGAAAATAAACTTTAGGTCAAAAACTGTCTCTAGAGACAAAGAAGGTCATTATATAATGATAAAAGTGTCAATTCAACAGGAAGATATAACAATTATAAATACATAAGCACCCAACATCAGAGCAGCTAAATACATAAAGCAAATATTAACAAATCTAAAAGGAGAAATTGACAGCAATACAATAATAGTATAAGACCTAAATAATCCACATAAAATAATGGATAGAACACACAGACAGAAGATCAATAAAGAAATAACTAACTTGGGCTTCCCTGGTGGAGCAGTGGTTGAGAGTCTGCCTGCCGATGCAGGGGACATGGGTTCGTGTCCCGGTCCGGGAGGATCCCACGTGCCGTGGAGCGGCTGGGCCCGTGAGCCATGGCCGCTGGGCCTGCGCGTCCGGAGCCTGTGCTCCGCAACAGGAGAGGCCACAACAGTGAGAGGCCCGCGTACCGCAAAAAAAAAAAAGAAAAAGAAATAACTAACTTGAACACTGTAGACCGAATGAACCTAACAGACATATATGAAGAACTTTCCAACCCAAGAGGAGAAGAACACACATTTTTTTCAAACAAACACAAAACATTATTCAGGATAGATCACATTAGGTCACAAAAGCAAGTGTTAACAAATTTAAGATCAAAATCATTCCAAGTACCTTTTCTGACCATAAGGGAATGAAACTATAAATCAATAACATCTAGACAATGGAAAATATATGGAAAATAAACAATACACTAGAATGACAATTGGTTCAAAGAACAAATCAAAAGAGAATTTTAGATATATCTTGAGAGAATGAGAATGAAAACATATCAAAGCTTTTGGGATACAGCAAAAGCAGTAATAAGAGGGAAGGAAATAATAAAGATTATAGCAGAATTAAATCAGATAGATAATAGAAAACCAATAGAAAAAAATCAACAAAACTAAAAGTTGATATTTTGAAAAGATAAACAAAATCAGCAAACCCTTAGTGATATTAATAAAAAAGAGAAAATACTCAACTAAATAAAATCAGAAATGAAAGAGGAGATATTACAACAGACACCTCAGAAATAAAAAGGATCAAGGAACTATTATGAACAATTATACACCAGTGAAGAGGATAACCTAAAAGAAATGTATAAGTTCCTAGAAATATACAACTTACCAAAGCTGAATCAAGAAGAAATAGAGGACTTCCCTGATGGCACAGTGGTTAAGAATCCGCCTGCCAATGCAGGGGACATGGGTTTGAGCCCTGGTCCAGGAAGATCCCACATGCCACAGATCAACTAAGCCCGTGCACTACAACTACTGAGCCTGCACTCTAGAGCCCATGAGCCACAACTATTGAGCCCACATGCCACAACTACTGAAACCCAGATGCTTAGAACCCATGCTGTGCAACAAGAGAAGCCACCACAATGAGAAGTCTGCACACCACAATGAAGAGTAGCCCCCGCTTGCTGCAACTGGAGAAAACCCATGCACAGCAATGAAGACCCAATGCAGCCAAAAATAAATAAATAAATTTATTTAAAAAAAGAAAAGAAAGAAGAAGAAATAGAAAGCCTGAACAGATCAATAACAAGTAAGGAGATTGAATCAGTAATCAGAAATCTTCCAACAAAGAAAAGCCCAGGACCAGATGGTTTCATAGGTGAGTTCTACCAAACATTCAAAGAAGAATTAATACCAAATGTTTTTAAACTCTTCCAAAAAATATAAAAAGACTTCCAAATTCATTTTATGAGACCATCATCATGCTTATACCAAAACCAAACGAAGATACCACAAGAAAACTATGAGCCAACTCCCCTGATGAACATATACGCAAAAATCCACAATAAAATACTAGCAAACTGAATTAAACAGCACATTAAAAGGGGCATAAAACATGACTAAGTAGGATTTAAAACTGGGAAGCAAGGATGGTTCTATATTTGCAACTCAATTGTCCATTGATGGATGAATAACACCAAATTAACAAAATGAAAGAAAAAAAGTATATGATCATTTCTTAAGAAAAGCATTTAACAAAGTTAAACACTTCCATGTTTAAAACTCTCAACAATATAGTTATAAAAGGAACTTACCTCAACACAATAGAGGAGACACATGAAAAGCCACACTAATATCACAATCAATAGGGAAATGTTGCAAGTTTTTCCTATCAAGATCTGGTACAAGGCAAGGATGCCTATTCTCACCTCTTCTTCTCAACATATTACTGGAAGTCTTAGCCAGAGCAATTAGACAAGAAAAAAAAAGGCATCCTAATCAGAAAGGAAGAAGTAAAAGTATCCCTACTTACAGATGACATAATCAAATATGTAGAAAACTAATTGTTCAACATAAAACAGATAGAAATAATAAATTCAGTAAAGTTGTAGGATAAAAAATCAACATACAAAAACCAATCACATTTCCATACATAAACAATGAACAATCCAAATAGAAAATTGAGAAAACAATTTCTTTCACAATAGCAACAAAAATAACAAAACACTTAGGATTAGACTTAACTAAAGAAGTGAAAGATGTGTACACTCAAAAATATGAAACATTGATGAAGGAAATTTTAAAAGACACAGATAAATGGAAAGATATTCCATGCACACGGATCTGAATAATTAATATTGTTAAGTGTCCATACTACCCACTACAGATTTAATGCAATCCCTATCAAAATACCAGTGTCATTCTTTACAGAAATATAAAAATAATTCTAAAATTCATATGGAACCACAAAAGAATTCAAACAGCCAAACCCAAAGAACAAAGCTGGAGACACCATACTTCCTGATATCCAAATATATTACAAAGCTACAGTAATAAAAACAGTATGGCACTGACATAAAAACAGATATATAAACCAGTGCAACAGAATAGACAGCCCAGAAGTAAATCCACTTCTGTATAGTCAATAGATCTTCAACAAGGCTGTCAAGAATATACAATGGGGAAATGATAGTCTCTTCAGTAAATGGTGTTTGGAAAACTGAATATCCACATGCAGAACAATGAAATTGGACTCTTATCTCATGCCATATATAAAAGCAAACTTAAAATGGATTAAAGACTTAAGCATAAGACCTGAAACCATAAAACTGTTAGAAAAAAACATGGGGGGAAAGCTTCTTAACATTATGTCTGGGCAATGATATTTTGGATATAACACAAAAATCATAGGCAACAAAAGCAAAAAAAGACATGTGTGATTGCATCAAACTGAAAAGCTTCCATACAGCAGAGGAAACCATCAACAAAATGAAAATGCAACGTATGCAATGGGAGAAAATATTTACAAACCACATATCTGATAAGGGGTTAATATCCAAATATATAAGGAATTCATACAACTCAATAGCAAAAAAAAAAAAAAAAATTTAATGGGCAAAGGACCTGAGAAGACATTTCTCGAAAGAAGACATATAAATGGCCAAGAGGAACATGAAAAAGTGCTCTGTATCTCTAATCATCAGAGAAATGCAAATCAAAACCACAATGTTTTCATTTATTTACAATGAAAACAAGTGAGAGTTTTCATACCTGTTAGAATGGCTATTAATTGAAAGACAAGAAATAACAAATGTTGGCAAGAATGTAGAGAATGGGAATGTTTATACACTATTGATGGGAATGTAAATTGGTACAGCCATTTTCAAAAACAGTATGGATGTTCCTCAAAAAATTAAAAATAGAATTACCTTATGATCCAGCAATCCCACTTCTGAGAATATATCCAATGGAAAGGAAATCAGTATCTCAAAGAAATGTATGCTCTCCCAGGTTCATTGCAGCATTATACACAATAGTTACGATATGGAAATAACCTAAATGTCCATTGATGGGTGAATGCATAAAGTAAAAGTGGTATTTGTATTATACACAACGGAATACTATTCAGCCTTACAGGGGAAGGAAATCCTGACATTTACAACAACATGCATGAACCTGGAGAATATTATGCTAAGTGATATAAGCCAGAAACAGAAAGACAAATATTGCATGATCTCACGTATGTGTGGAATCTAAGATAGTCACATTCATAGAAGTAGAGAGTAGAATGGTGGTTGCCAGGTCTCAGGAGAGGGGAAAATGGGGAGACATTGGTCAAACGGTACAAAGTTTCAGTTATGCAAAACGAACAAGTTCTAAAGATCTAATGTATAGCAATGTGAACATAGTTACCAATACTATATTGTATACTTGAAATTCGCCAAGAGAGTAGATCTTAAGTATTCTCACTATAAAAAGGAAGGAAGGGGCTTCCCTGGTGGTGCAGTGGTTGAGAGTGCACCTGCCGATGCAGGGGACACGGGTTCGTGCCCCGGTCTGGGAAGATCTCACATGCCGGGGAGCAGCTGGGCCCGTGAGCCATGGCCGCTGAGCCTGCGCGTCCAGAGCCTGTGCTCCACAATGGGAGAGGCCACAACAGTGAGAGGCCCGCGTACCACAAAAAAAAAAAAGGAAGGAAGGGATAACTATTTGAGGTGATGGATATGTTAATTTACTTGATTGTGGCAATTATTTCACAATGTATACCTATATCAAAACATACATTGTACACCTTAAATATACACAATTTCTATTTGTCAATTATACCTTAATAAAGATGGGGGCAAAAAGATCATGGTGCTATTACATAGAATTATATGTGGAATATAGCTTAGCACAATGCTTCATAATCATACTGATTAAGGAATCAGTAAATACCAAATAGTATATTTGAAGATATTGTAAATTTGAAGAAATATGAAATATGTTCTATGGAAGAGATCCAAGAAAACCATCTTTTGAAAGGTTATGAAATATCCCAAAACCTCATGATACTGTGAAACATTGGTCAGCCCCTGTTGTCCTAGGGCAACATATTCTTGTATCATAGTTTCATACTTTTTAGCTCACAATTCATCTAAAAGATCTTTTAAAAACTATGTATCACATATTTTACTTTTTATTATAGGGTTTTGAATTTTGTTTCTAATTATTAGGAAAGAGAAATGTATACATTTCATGAAATAAATGAGGTCTGACTAATTAGAATAAATATTTCATAATATGATTTGATGAACTAGGTTTTAACTCTTATTGAATGAAGTGCAGCTGGTCTGTGAACACATCTCAGAAACAGCCATTGCTTATGCAAGAATTAGAGTTAATTTCTTGACTCTACAAGACTGGGTTGGAAATTTAGTAAAATACATTTAACTAGTCTGTCATACTTTTCAAAGCAAGCCCCGTACTCGTAGCTCTCCCGGTGGGCTTTATCTCTGAACTATCGTTTGGTGGGAGAACCACTACTCATATCTTGGTGGCCTGTATAGAAACATCAAAAGGAAAGTGACTTAAATTAAGCTGCCCTGAAGCTGACTCTCCCATTTCTCAAGATTTTCCTGTGCATTTTGACTTCCTGTGTTTAACTCAGCCCATCACTAGAGTCTTCTTCTTTCAGTGAACTTCTTTCAGTCTGGGGGAAAATGGAAGGATGATAATTTCCCATATGGTCAACGAACAGAAAGCACTATCTGTGTATTTATAGCCTGTTTGAACAGGACAGAGAGAAGAAAAAAAAAAAAAACAGAGGGGATGGAGATTTTTTTTAAGTGCTATAACTGCTCCATAAGATCACCGGTTCTTGGGTTGTAGTGGAAATTTTGACAGAATATGAAACTTAATTGATTGTTATCAAAAGATTATGCAGGTAACTTTAAAACTGTTAGTCAACATTCACACCCGCCAATTCTCCTAAACCAATATCCTGAAAAGAGCTGAAATTTACCTTTCCGTTATCATGAAGTAAATGTCACAGAATTCTTGAGCTAGAAGCTTTTTGAAAATACCTAACTCACTACTTCATTTTCAGGTGCCAAGAAAATATGAAAATATGAGAAGTTTTTAACAAATCTTTTAAAAATACATTATCATTGTATTATCATTGCAAATAAATGAAAACAAATGATATATAGTGCAGCAAGTAAATAGGAAATAAAAGAAGACTCTCTTCTGATGCACTCTTCCTGCTGAGGTAGATATTAAGGGTATTTTTTTCCACAGCCAGGTTGCAAAGTGCTGGTACAGCAGAAACTTTTTGTTTAAAAAAATGCTAGACACAGTATTTACTGTAAAAGATAACTGGGATGTGATAGGATTTTGTTATCCAATTAGATGAAATTATTAAAATTTTAGGGAGTCTATGAGTAGTTTAATTAAACTGCTAATGGAGGGACATTCTAAATGACAGAATCATAGAATAGTAGACTTCGAAAGGACCTTTGAGATCATATAATCTGAGCCTTCAACTGACACGTAACAAAGCTTAGAGTCAGAAACGTTAAATAATTTGTCCCAGGTAAAAGATTGGCAGTGCTTGAAATACAACTTCTGATCATTCTGAGTGTCATGTTCTCCAACCATAAAACAAATATAATTTATTTATATGTTATCTGGCCTGCTCACCTCATTGGTTGGTTGTGAAGTTTAAAATGAAGTAATATAGATGAATGCACTATTTTAAAGTTACCTAAACATTGCAATGAAATGTAAGGCAGTATTACTTGAGAAGTAACATGGTATCCTGTAAAGAGAACCTGAATTTAAGACCTAGTTTAACAATTTATAGGATTCACATCTCTGAGCCTGAACTTCTTTATCTTCAAAAAAGAGGAAATAATGAACTACTCTGCCGACCTTATATAGTTACAAGGATTAATGAGGTAGATAATATATGGTGAAGATCATAGTAAACTGTAAAGTGCTATGGCAGCAAAACCCAAATATAACTAACGTTCCACGTGGCCCAGTTTATGCAGAGTATTATAAAGAAACAGCAGTCCCACAAAAAATACACACATGCATGCACGCACACACATATACCATGTGCAGATACACTTGTTATTGTCTGGTTGTTATTTTTTATTCTATTTTAGCCATCCTAGTAGATAAGAGGTGTTATCTCATTGTGGTTTTGATTTGCATTTCCCTAATGACTAATGATATTGAGCATCTTTTCACGTGTTTATTGACAATTTGTATGTCATTTGGAGAAATGTCTATACAATTCCTTTCCTCATTTATAATTGGATTATTTGCCTTTTATTGTTAGTGTAGAAGTACTTTTTTTTTTTTTTGCGGTACGCGGGCCTCTCACTGTTGTGGCCTCTCCCATTGCAGAGCACAGGCTCCGCACGCGCAGGCTCAGCGGTCATGGCTCACGGGCCCAGCCGCTCTGCAGCATGTGGGATCCTCCCGGACCGGGGCACGAACCCGTGTCCCCTGCATCGGCAGGCGGACTCTCAACCACTGCGCCACCAGGGAAGCCCCTAGAAGTACTTTTTATACACTGAATACAAATTCCTTATCAGAGATAGGACTTGCAAATACATTCTCCCATTTCATTGGTTGTCTTTTTACTTTCTTGATGGTGTTCTTTTTAAATTTTTTTTATTTTTTATACAGCACGTTCTTATTGGTTATCTATTTTATACATATTAGTGTATATATTGTCAATCTCAATCTCCCAATTCATCCCACCACCACCACCACCACCCTCACTTTCCCCCCTTGGTGTCCATACATTTGTTCTCAACATCTGTGTCTCTATTTCTGCCCTGCAAACCGGTTCATCTGTACCATTTTTCTAGATTCCACATACATGCGTTAATATATGATATTTGTTTTTCTCTTTCTGACTTACTTCACTCTGTATGACAGTCTCTAGGTCCATCCACGTCTCTACAAATGACCCAATTTCGTTCCTTTTTATGGCTGAGTAATACTCCATTGTGTATATGTACCATATCTTCTTTATCTATTTGTCTCATTTGAAGCACAAAAGTTTTTAATTTTGATGAAGTCCCATTTACCTGTTTTTTTTTCCTTCTGTAGCTTCTGCTTTTAGTGTCTTCTTTTTTAATTTTGCACTCATTCAAATATATGTACACAATACAGAGGTTTAAAAGTAATCCAGGGATCACGGACTATCTACTCCAAAGTTAACCTAGCCACACTGGATCTTGGCTGTACATAAGGGACAGATCAGAACTCTGAACTATGCAAATTCATTGATTTCTACATTCTTCCACCATCCCACCCCTCTGCTCCCACCCTACTCCACCCTTAGTTTTTGCCAAAGTTCCTTTTGGAAGAGTCCAACAGTATCACAGCTGAACTAGAAGGAAAAAGGCTACAAGGCCTTTAAGGATTGTAGCTAAAAGCCTACAAAGGCTAAAAGGCCAAGATATGTTGGGAGATCAGTATGTTCTCAATGATCAGATGTCTTTGTGGTACATCTTCAGCTAAGAAGTTCAGTATAAAATGTATGGACTCAGAAGGGGCAGAATTGGGTAACAACAAAACTATTTTTCTCTTCTTTTATGGGCTCCAAAATTGTAAAAAGGAATGACAACTAAAGGCCTGAAAGAAGAGTCAGAAAAGCATAAAAAGTGAATACAAGAACTCAAAAATACGTAGTGGTCTATGCTCCTTTTGTGAAGGGGCCGATCGCTCTGCATAACTCAGAGGGTATCGCTGGGTACTACCAGCCAGTACCTCTCTTCCAAAGTAGGTGCAGGTTAGCACTACATCCACCTAAAGGGAGATTGGAGTCATCTTAGAATTCCAACTACAGCAAAATAGGACCAAACTAAACTAGAAAGCTTTAGTCCCAAATCCCTTATTATAGAAAAGAGTATTTGATCGGTCCAAGCTAGTCAAGTTACCACCTCCACTCCAATCAAATTGGCCAGCATCATGTCGCACAAACATAGCTCCTCCTGTAAGGAAAGCTGAAAACATGTCTAAGATGAGATCACTTTTATGGCAGTTTCACTACCTAGGGAGAAGAACAGTAGTAGTCTATCTGGTTACCTAATCTCTGGGCAAGTCCACAGTCTTTACAGTTGATGTATTTTTTAATGAGTCTGTCCTGTTTAGAATCAGTGAGGCTTTTCTAACTTCTATACACACACACACACACACACACACACACACACACACACACGCACGCACGCACACACACACAAAATAATTCCCACAGACCAGTTAAATTACCACTACAATTATGAGATTTAAATACGTTTTTACAAATACATATCTATGTTAAGGTCTTTCTCCAAATATAGTGAATTCTCCCATAACACAAAATAACCCCAAATTCTGACGGTTTTTTGTGTTGCAAAGTTATACTTCACTTAACTTTTCAAACGAATAGTTTCAAAATACATTTTCAACTGGGAGCATGGATCAGTGGTTAAAAACAGGAAGTTTGATGAGTAAACTTGAAACCAGTGAAAATACAGAAGATAATGAGGGAAATTCAAAAAACCTGAAATTGTCCACAAATGTGATAGCTATGGAGTGGTTCCTAAGATTTCCCACATGAACCTGGTAGTGGAAAGCATGACTGTAATATCCTGTCAAACAAGTAGTAAATCAACAGAAAGCAATCACAGGCTGTTCTCAGAGGTGAATTTAAAGTGTTTTCCTTAGTATTTTGGAGATTTAATAAAGTTTTGGTGACCTTTATTCAAGAAATCCTAGAATAATCATTGTCTGAGACCATGACACTAGCAGAATTCTTTAAGAACCAATTATGCGGGCTTCCCTGGTGGCGCAGTGGTTGAGAGTCTGCCTGCCAATGCAGGAGACACGGGTTCGTGCCCCAGTCTGGGAAGATCCCACATGCCGCGGAGCGGCTGGGCCCATGAGCCATGGCCGCTGAGCCTGCGCGTGCGGAGCCTGTGCTCTGCAATGGGAGAGGCCACAACAGTGAGAGGCCCATGTACCGCAAAAATAAAATAAAATAAAATAAAAATAACCAATTATGCAAATTTTAAGGAAGAGCACCAGAATTCAATGAAAAAGCACAATCAATAAAGCTAACTAGAAATTGCCTGAAGTTTCCCTCAAAGGCAGTTTTAGAACCCCCTGAGAAAGTGAAGACTTTATACTAGTAGAAACTGGAGTGAAAGAGAGGAAGGCAAGTGAAAAAGCATCATGTCAAATAACTCATTCCTATGGCTCAAAAAGCCTAAACAATGGTTTGGGAAAATGAAGTCAATCTTTTTTTTAACCTTGCATTGGAATTAAAACACCAATATGAATAATTTGGCCATTTCCTTGGTCTTCGCTTGCTATATTTATAATGGTGTATTTGATGGTAAAATGATAAGTAAGTAAATTTTCCCTGAGTTACTGGCATATGTTCAAACCTAAGACACACGAATGGAGGGGTGACGATCATGGCCTGAGCCATTGCAAACCCTGAATGCTCAAGCAATTTCTGCAAAGTTCACCAAAAGCACACTTCCTTGGAGACTTCTGATTTTCCAAATGTGTCCAAGGGGACAATTAATATTCTATATTAGGCTTAAAAATGTGTTTTAAATACTCTTCTTATTTGACAAATTCATGATGAAATGGAAGTTTTTCAACCACATAGACGTAAGCTCTCTTAACTAGAAGAAAGTCCTGGTAAGGGAAAACCACTATTTCTCATCTTAAGAAAACTTTTTAAAATCATCCTAAATTTGGCTTCTCAAAGACCTTCTTGGATTCCATCAAGTTCTCCCTTCTGATTTAAGCTTATAAAACAAATGGCTTCTGGAAGAGTAAGACATGACTATTACATCTTAGCCAAGACAAGCCTACTTGTCCCAGTGTTACTGAGTGATCTGGAAAACCTCAGCATTTTCTGAGGCCTTACTTTACTCTTGCATCAGACCCTAGAGACGTTCTGTCACCCTAGGAAGACTGAAAAGTTCTGTCAAAAACTGTGGTACATCAATTAACAGGCTTTTATTGAGTACCATTTGTATACTCAGCACTTATGTTCCCAAAATCTAGACCCCCTCTGTGTACTTAGGCTGCTTTATCTCTGTTTGTGTCAAAGTGACTGCCTTTACAGAGTGACAAGAGGGATACCAGGATCCCGTCAGGCTGCTTGACACATACCGAGATTTGGGGTGCTCCTGTGATGACTAAGAGCTAAGCTTTTCAGGACATTGTCATTTCCTCTCTTCACCACATCTCATTCTTTCCAGGGTATTTCCTTTATTTTCAGATACAGGGCAGTTTGCCAGCATATCTTCTGTCATGGGGTATTAATCATTATACTATGCCAAGAATTAGAATGGGATAGCATGGCGACTGCTTTCAAAACTCCCTCACTCTGTCAGCATAATCCTAGTTTTGCTACTTTTTGCATTGCATACTTTTCTGACCCAATCAGAAAATAACGACTTTGTTCCCCAAATGAACTGACTTTCTTTTTACTTCTTCTCTTCCTTATTATTATTCCTCTTCTCTCTTTCTCCTCTCATAAACTCTGGTTCTGTTGTCTAAAATACTTTTGCTTTCACAAGTGGGTATGTATATCAGTTTCATTATTTTCATTAAGCCAAAATGTATTGAGTGCCCACTAGACTAGCTACTTCAAAAAATAGATACAGTAACTAGACACAGTCTCAAAGAGCTACAGTCTCAGGGACGGGGGAGTAGGAAAGTGTAAATTAATAAATAAATAACCACTAAAATGGGGAATAAGTTGAGGATGAGAAGTGCAAAATCTATTTGGGGTCAGGGGAGAGAGAAGTTCCAAGAGTTTGGGTGATCAGGGAAAGCATCATGGTAGAAACAGATGTGGTGGACAGAGTCTGGTTAGATATCATTACAGGCCCAGGAGGAAAGGCAACAGAACAGAAAAGTTAGAGGCATGCAGCCCGTGTGTAAAAATTGTGACATATAAGTCTGGGAAATAATGAAGCAGCAAAAGTTTCTGAGCAGAGGAGTGGCCTCATCTGAGGAAGCCTGGAGAAGGTCAACCAACCAGCAGTGTTGTTGGGGAGCGGGGGTGAATTCAAATGTCCAGGCAGGAGCCAGAGTCATGTAGGAGCCCCAACAATTGTCTAGACAAGAAGAAATATAGGTCTGAACTGAGGAGACAACAACAGAAGGAAGGAAAGAGAAAAAACAACATATGATGAACACCTTCATGTCAAGAACTGCATGAAGTACCTTGACAAGTATTATTCCATTTAATGGAAAAGAAAAATGGGAATGAGAGATAGAACCAGGGCAATGGGAAAGAATGAGATTACTATTTATTAATAAGTAAGTAGAAAATGTGCAGCTCTTTTCCAATCCTCTCAATTGGCCATGTAGGGAATCTTATATTTGTCATTTTATAGATAAGGATACCAAGATTCCATGAGCTTAAGTGATTTGCTCAAGGCCAAAAGGGTAGTAAGTAGCAAAACCATGATGTGAACCCAGACTTACCTGAGTCCAAAATAGATGCTCTTCCCACCCTGTGTACCACAAAGTCTATAGAATCCTCAATAAACAAGAATTTATTAGGCATGGAGCATGACAAATGAGAAGGAAGGAAGGAAGGAAGGAAGAGAGGGAGGGAGGGAGAGAGGGAGGGAGGAAGGGAGGGAGGAAGAAAGAACGAGGGAGGGAGGAAGGAGTTTTGAAAGATGACTCATTCCCATCTTACCCATAGGTTCTTCATGACCTTTTTTTTTCTTTTTTTCTTATTTTTTCTTTCTTAGATTCCATATATATGTGTTACACAGACCTACTAGAGAATGGACTTGAGGATATGGAAAGGGGGAAGGGTAAGCTGTGACAAAGTGAGAGAGTGGCATGGACATATATATACTACCAAACGTACGGTAGATAGCTAGTGGGAAGCAGCCACATAGCACAGGGAGATCAGCTTGGTGCTTTGTGACCACCTAGAGGGGTGGGATAGGGAGGGTGGGAGGGAGGGAGACGCAAGAGGGAAGAGATATGGGAATATATGTATATGTATAACTGATTCACTTTGTTATAAAGCAGAAACTAACACACCATTGTAAAGTAATTATACTCCAATAAAGCTGTCAAAAAAGAAAGATGACTCATTAATAATGGTATCATTAATAAAAACAAAATAAAAACAAAATAAAAACAATCTGAGTTTGGAGTTTAGTGAGTATAAGTTAATAACTTTAGTTATAAATATGCTGAGTTTGAAATCCTGGCTGATTGTCTAAGTAAGAATATCCTAACAACAGTTGGAAATTGCTAGGTTTTGGGAATCATAAGGAGAGAGATCTTGAGATGAAGGGAAAAGAGATTGAAGGGATTCATGTGTAAAGCAATGTGAGAGGGTGAGGAGTTACCTGAGGCAAAGAATGTGGAGAAAAGAATATCTTCATTATGGAGCAGAAGGAGGAAGAAAGAGCACCTAGTGAAGGAGGTGAAAGAAGAGTTCTCAGAAAGAGTAAAGAACCCAGCAGACTACAGTATCACAGAGGACATAGGAGGGGAAAATCCCAAGAAGGGAAATTCCTGCAGAGAGGACAAGGAGAAAGAGGACTGAGAAATGCTTATTAGATTTGTTGCATATGAAATATCTGGTGACCTTCCAGAAGGTGGTTTCATAGAGGGCTAGAGGTGGAAGCCATATTACGAGGGGTTAAGAAGTGAATGCATGAGTGCGAAGTGAAAGCAGAATTTGTACTCTTTTAGAAATTTGGTGGTGAAAGGAAGAGAGATAAGTAGTAGCTTGCTCGAATAGCAGAGTCAGAGGACAGTTATTTTAGTATAGGAAGGGCCCTCACCATATTTGTGGGCAGAGGAAAAAAGATTAAGAGGGAAAAAAGATGGTACCTAAAGGATGGAGCAAAAGCAAGAAGAAGGGAGCAGTAACACACTCAGAGCAGTGTTCTTGGCAAGAAAAAGAACAAGCTACCTTCTTCTGATGTAGAAAAAGGGAACAGAGGTTACCCTCCAGGAGATATTGAGAGAGTTCATATGGACTGGCCTCATTCTCAATAAAACATAAGACAAATAGCTAAATAAGCACAGGAAAAGAGGCTCTCTCCCACAAGTTTGGAGTCCCATATTTTAAAAGAAAGAGAAATGTTTACATAGGTCAGAAAATGGAAATTCAGTTTTGAAAAGTTACCAGACTTCAACAATTTCTTCAGCTACTCTCTATAGCATTTATTCCATTTTTCCAGAATCTAAACTGTTATTCTCTAAAAAGTACATATATCTCCCTTGGACTGCATGTTTACAATTTGGACAATGAAGAGAGCCTTTTCGGTTGTCAGAAATGAAGCAACTCTGTCCTCTCTTCTGTGTTCTTTTGAGGAGAAGGTTCAGGATATTTACTTCAGTAAATTTTGGGAAAATAAGTACTGATCTCAATGTTTATTTTCAAAGCCTATCAATTATATGGTGATTTTGATCAGTCTACCTGTAACAAATGCCATCTATTAGCAAAACATTGTATTTTACATGGATTAGCAACAGAAACTTTCAAATAAACTCAGTTACTAGAGCTATCTTCCTAGCCCTTTCCATTCTCATGTTTAATCACTAAGAGCTCACATTCACTGATCTGGTACTCCATGTTGGTTCATGATGTACATGAATGCATCATTTAATCCTTGTAATAACCTTATAGTGATTATTATTATTCCCATTTTGCATATAAATAAGTATTAAGCCATTTTCCCAAGTTCTCAGAGATAATAACGGTAGAACTGGCGTCAGTCCTGGTCTGACTTAAAAGCTCGTGCATCTGAAGATCAAATTGTACCACCTCACAATTCAGTTGCATATTTCTATAGATACAGTTTTTTCTTCTTCTCTAACTTCTTTGGTTATCTAAGACGTCTCCTTTCTGCCTCCCTCCTTACCACGAGAGTCTAGTATCTTTGGAAGAGAGCCTAGAATATTGTACCTCTTCAAAATATGTGGAAGTAAATTGAAACAAATTAAAATCAACTTTAAAACAATTAATCATTGGGTTTTCCATCACATCTGCTTTCTTTCCACTATACTTCCTACATTCACAACCCCTCCTCCCACATTGGATTCAAGAGGATATCCAAGTGTGGGAATGTGAATATTATTGTGAAAATAACCCTGTAAAACAGCTTCTCTACATAAGACTCTGCTTAAGTCAAGTGTGTGAATGCATAGAAGATGAAGAGGGCCTTCTCATCAGCAATTACCCGGGAAGATTTGAGCTGAGGATTTCACTCCCTTAGAGCTGATGTTCACTTGTTCATTTAACAGCTATTCGTGGAGCACCTTCTATTTGCTTAAGCAAGTTCCTGCCCTTTATGAGTTCTCAGACAAGAGGAGAGACATCAGGTATCCTACAATTGTAGAACAGACTGGTAATGCCAGAACAGAGGTGGGGAGGATGGCCAAACAACAGCTTGACACTTTTTTTGTCATTAATTATATGTATTTCAAGCTAACTTCTCAATATGGGCTCATTTCCTGTTTGCATCAACATGAAGCCTCAAATGAAACCACACAGTGTATTTCATTTCAAAATGAAACTCATGACACAGCTAAGCAGTGAGTCATCCTCAGAAGCCATGAAATTTCAATCCCAGTATTTTAAAAACTGGTAGGGTCTTTTCCATCATTAAGCTGCACTGTGTGTTTCTAGACCTGAACTTCTTTATCACCCATTTTAATTTAGATGATGATTGTCAAAATAGCTCATCTTTGTGTTACAGTGATAAAATCTGCAACTCTCTACATCACTAAAAATGAATTTGGAACAGAGGAAATAAAGTGAGGAAACTATTTTCCTTACAGACCTAGATAATGGAGAAAATTAGAGATCTGATCATAATTTTTCCACAGAGACTATCCTCACAGCCTAAACTTGTATTATTATTTTCACTTTATTGGGTGCCCTTCAGAATTCTGTAAGTTAACAAAAGGCTGTATCTTTTCACTTTGGAAAGTCAGTCAATGAAAACAAAACCAGCTAGGACATCTTACAGTGAAGAGTAGAAAGAACAGACCCAGGTAAATAACACAGTTCTGTATTGGTGAGGATGCTTCCTAAACCGTAGGTGATGTCACAGCTTCTTGTCTATTTCCCACCCTCCTCTTGAAAAAAACAAAAACAAAAACAAAAAACAAAAAAACCTCAGGTGTAGAACACAGGTCAGGGTGAACCAACCACCCAGGAAGGTCCTTTAGATTGTAGCCTCACCCTTACACATCAGAACAAACCCATGTAACGCAAAAGGAGAGGGAGACGAAAGTATATATCAGTTAATGCAGAAACAAATTCACCTTGACCTCAACTTTTAGCTGATTTTCAAAAAGTATTCTTGTGCATCCCAGAGCACACCAAGTCTTACATGTGATCGTGCATCATCTCAACCTCCATACTCCTCCGCTTCACCCCTGTTGTCACTACCTCACATGTGTACCTGCACGCCCATTTCAGCCCTACCACACTAAGGGTATGTGAAGAATGCACAGACAAGTGAGTCAGAAATTGTAAAACCCTCGCAGAGGCCAGCCCCAAGGCTGCAGATCTCAGGCAAGCCACATGATGGTTTCCAATGGCACTGACACGCACCAAGACAAGAAGTTTCATTAATGTAGTGCTCACTGGAAAATCCTAATGAATCACCTAGTATATGACAAACAAGGAAATTGATAGCCCATATCCAACCTTGTTACTCTGTGTGATGGAGAGGTGACAGTGAACTAGAAAGAAGTATGTGGATTTCACAGCCCCTGATGGTTTGGTTTGGTCAAATTCAAGGCCCTTCTTAAATACTTAGCTAGAAAGATAAGTGATACACAGAACCACTTCCATTGTGACACATCTTCCTCTTTCACCCTTACGAATTTTAGTGCACACCCAGATCAAATCCTGGTCTTTCCTTCTCTCTTTACAATGGAGTCACATCTTGCTGCAGGGTTAGGTGGCTCAGCCCATAAAGTGAAAATCTCATGTAATTCAAATTACCCTTGAAAATGCCTAAAGTCCCCTACAGCATTCAGTGTCCTCAGTAGGTGATCTTATCAGTTCTCTAATGTTCCTCTAGGTCTTTTGATTAATTTTCAGTGCCTACATTGAGCATGTCAATAAATCCTTCACCACCCACTTACCAAGTTACTTGAAAATCTGTTTCATGTCTTTATTATTGGTCAGGGAAACACTTAAAATTATTCAATACAATCTTTCCATGGATTTCTACCGAAGATATTGACTATTTCAGGCTTGATTGAATATGCTGCCTGCATAGAATGAACATATAACCACATCACTACTCATCCCAACCTTTACCCCACCTTTTTGTCTCCCCACCTCTATACTGTCCCTTCTCTCCTTCCCTCCCTCCTTTTATTTCCACAAAGTTCAGTTCAGATAAATCAATTGCTCCTATCAGGAAAATCTCCTATAATGAGTAAATGTTCTCAAGAAACATTCATAAACCCATTTGCCTGACTTTCTTCCACCAAAACTATTACTTTGTATTGCTCTCATATGCTCATTCATTCATTCATCCATTCCACAAAGATTCACTATGAACCAACTGTAATACATACCAGACACCATTCCAAGCACGGGGCTTACTTACATCAGTGTTCACAACGAAGTCCCTGCTCTCAAGGAACTCACTTTCCAGTGGGGTAGACAGTAAGTAGGCATATTCCTAAGACACTGTCAGTCAGGACTGAGTGTTAAAAAGGGGGCATCAGGTAGTTAGAAAAAGGTCTTTGACCAAAGACCTAAGTAAGCAGGGAGACAAGCCATGTGGATATCTGCAGAAACAGTGTTAAGGACAGAGGGGAGCAGCAAGAGTAAAGGTTTTTAAAAGAGCATGGGATTGGAGTTTTCCAGAAGCGACCAGGAAACTTCCAGGATGGATGAAGCTGAAAGCTCAGAGGGGAGAGTAGTATGAGATGACTTTGAGAGTTGGCCAGAATCCAGAAGGATTTTGGCTTTTATCTGTGGATGTTATGTGAAGCCCTGATCCATGGATCTTTTTGTAAGAGGTAGCATGACCTGACTGAGGTGTTTTTAGAAGGATTTCTCCAGCTGATCTGTGGAGAGTCATGGGGAGGGACCTGTAGAGGGAGAAAGACAGGAAACTGGCAGGCTCCTCCAACCCTCTAGCATTAGCCTAGTGTCTCAAATTAGTGTTTCTCAGTATTTGCCTTTCCTGTCAGGAAAAACAAGTGAGAAAAGTTTTCTAGTTAAGTGGTTTTTGGTTTTCTACCAAACTACTCAACTTTCACACAGTCCTTCTCTCCTGCTCTCTAGGTCTGACTCTCTGCCATAAAGTCTGCTTCAAACCTGCCCTGAGAGCAAAGCTCCCTGGTGCATGGGCCCTTTCAGGGCCCTGGAAGCCACATAGATTCACCCAATACCACCCTCTTAATAATATAGGGTTCTACCTTTTCACTTTCTTTTTCACACAGAGATTCTGACAGCTTTATCAAAAAACATAATAGCTTGAAATCAAAAATTCAATGTTAGTTCCTGAAAAAAATAAGTATTTCTACTAATAAAGTAATGTACATTTAATACAGACAGTAAATTTGCCTCTGAAGCACTGCCTATGTGTAGAGTAGTTTTTAGTGCCATGGAAAATCTGTGAATGTAACAGATTGAATTTTGAATCCATAAGAAGTAATTTTTTAACTTTACCTGAGACTTATTTAGAGGCAAATAGTAAGGCTTTTTTAATTAAGTAAAGAAAGGGGACACCTGATTTAGTACAAAATACAACGTATAGTGCAAATTATTATCACTGAACTCCCCATTTCTCACATATGTGTGTATATACACACACATATACACATATAGGTACACATTTATATAAATTTTTATCAAATGTAAACCTTTTGTCAACCCTATCACTTAGCTCCTCTTACTGTCATCACACCCCTTTTCTGATCATTGAGTGGCAGTCAGCTGCCTGAGTCTATTGCCTGCTGGTGTCATGCCAAGGAAAGTAGACTTGATTCTTTAGGCCATGTGGGTCCATTGACTATTTCAGAGAACAGAAATAATATAATTTTTCAATGTTCATTTATTCAAACATTTGTTGTACACCAACTATGCAGCAGGCGCTGGGCTAGGCAATGGTGGGACAACCAGGAATAAGACATAGCCTGTGCCCTTAGAGTCCAGTGTGACTGCCACATGGAAAGTAGCTGGTAGGGAGCCAAGTCTACAGACAAGAAGGCAATAGCAGCCTTTTGTAACAGTCTAAAAAGAAAATGGCGAAGCTAAAAGAAACTCAAGGGACATGTCAGAGATAGAATCCTGGATTCTTTCAGCCATTTTACTGTCCAGTTTTCCTTCCTTACCAACTCTCAGGTAATTCCCTCCAGGATTTTCCCTGTAAATGCTTATAACACTTCCAAACTCTGAGAGCTGTACCAAAGTACTGTGCTTTATTTGCTTAAAAATAAGTAGAATAAATATTGTCAGTGAGTTTAGTCAAGGATTTGCTTATCTGGGCATTATGGTAATAAAGAAGAGGAAACTCATCCAGAAAAGGCATGAAAATAAAGGTCTGCTTTATAAAGCAATGACGATAAAATAAAAGTACTAAAGTCCTTATTAAATAGACACCATTCATCACTCTCAATAACGTACTGCAATACTTCCCAGTACTTCAATAGAAAAAGAAAGGCCTAAGTTTTGGCACCATCTGAAATCTGGCAGGCATAACATTTAGCTAGTCTATAAAGCTGTCTTTCTCCTGGGATGTCCTCAAAAGACAATGCAGACTGCCTCAGAGCCACATTTTAAAACAAATAGTCCATGTCAGGGGGAAGAAGCCTTGAAGTGCTATTTTGTTTGCTTTTCAGAATCAAGTGAATAGAACAGGATTAGGCTAGAGACACCAAATTTCCCCAGATTATCACCTGAGACATTTAGCGGCAAATAGATGAAATCTAGTTGTGACTGATAAGCCCTTTGGCAGGGAGCAATCGTCTCCTTCCACATATATCTTTCAAGTGAAAAAGCCTTGACACATTTTCTTCCTTAAAATGGTTGATCCTTCTCAGACTGGCAGCTAGTTTACCAAGGTCCTAAGCCAAGCGCCAAAGTGAAGGCAGTGGTTACTATGTACACATTTCCATGTCCAACCACAGAATCCTGATTTTCTGATCTTTGCTTCTAAGTGGCTGTGAATAAAAAGAGAAAGGGTGATAGACTCAGAAAAGCGAGCTCTCAACTGCCTGTTTGGTGGCATTATTGTTTCAGTTATCTATCAGCATAACAAACCATCCTGAAAAACAGTGAGCGGCATAAAACAACAAACATGCTATTATGTTGCTGTATTCTGGTGCTCAGGAACTTTAATAGAACATAGAGGGATGACTCGTTTCTGTTGAGTAATGTCTGGGGCCTCAGCTATGATGACTCCAAAGACTGTGAGGTGACTCAAAAGGTATGGCTGGAAGAGCAGGGACAAGAGAATCCACTTTCAATATGGTTTCTTTAATCAAATGTCTGGCCCTTGGCCTGGGATTGGTGAAGGACAAGCACAGCTGGGGCTGTTGACCAGGGTGCCTACACGTGGCCTCTCCGTCTTGGCCGTCTCAAGGTAACCAGAATTACAATGTGATGGCTCAGGGCTCAAAGGACAAGTATTCCAATAAGCAAGGAGGAAGCTGCATGGCCTTTTGTGACCCAGCTTCAGAGGTCAGCTAGCATCACTTCCAGTGTGCTGTTAGTCAAAGCAGTCGCAAGCCTACCAGATTCAAGTGGAGGAGACATAGACCCCACCTCCTGATGGGAAGAATGTCAAAACAATTGCAGCCATGCTGTTAAACTGTCCCAGTTACCTTCCCCATGGATGTCACCATCAACAGAGAGGCAGATTATATTTAGGAGCACAGTGGGGGAGTGGGGAATAGGGAAAGGCCCCTGTAGGTACAAGTGTGTAAAATGAGAGGACAGTCCTCACCAGACTAATCTTCTCACTGGAGCACATCCAGGAAAACTCAAGATCTAATTTCCATGTACTTCTATTACTTGGAACAGGGCTTCTTAATGTGCATTACTCAAGACCTCCCTTAGGGTCCTATGGCCCCTTTGACTAATGATGCTTCAGATGTGACTCCAGATCACACCATTGTCAACACCATGGGACTACCGTGATTCCTTCCAGACCAGTCCTTACACATCAGGGCAGAAACAAGGAAACAGAACATTACCAGAGCTGAACAGTCATGACTGTATGAATGTATGGGGCAATTTTACCCCTTTCCTGGATACCTATCCCAATTTTTCTGGGTGTGGGGGGTTGGGGGGAAGGAGGAATCATGGATTCCTGTTATCATTAGCCCCCAACGCCATCTTCCAGCTGTTCAATGTCACACCCAGTGGGACCAGGGAGCAGCAAGGAAGGGAGAAGGAGGTGAGCAATGCACAGGGCCAGGCATGGATCAGCAAAGTATTGAGATTAATTATATAATTATGCAACTATGTTAATATCAAATGAAATAAACTCCAAGGCATAAAGCTTTACTAGAGATAGTGTCACTTCATAATGACAAAAGGTACATTTCATAGGACAGAAATAATTTTAAATTTTCATGCAAATTTTGACACAGCCTCAGAATATTTAAGCAAAAGTTAGCAGAAAAAATAAATAAATGCAATATCATACAGTAATAGTTTAACAAATCTTTCTATATCTGATAGACCAAGAATATAAAAAGTCAGCAAGAATATAGAAGGTATTTAATTACATAATTATAAAATTAGCAAGCATAATTAAAGCATAAGCACACTTGAAACACAAAGATTGACCCACACTGATTCTCGAAGCAAGTTTCCAAAAATACCAAAATACTGGTTTCATTCAAAGCATAGTCTCTGACCACACCTCAATGTTGTTAGACTTGACACCGCTAACAGAAAGATAACTAGAAAAATCCCATATGTTTAAAATCAATAAACTTCTAAATAGATCAAGTCAAAAAAAGAAATTAAATTGGAAAATAGAAAAAATGTAGAACTGATTAATAATAAAATACCACAAACAAAACTTGGGGAAATACAGCAAAAGCAGGAATTAGAGAGAAATTGGTAATCTTAAAAGCCTGTATTAGAAAAGAAGGAAGTATTGAAAATTAAAGTGCTAAGCATCACCTGGGCAGAGCAACTTAATAGACATTTCTCCAAAGAAGACATCCAGATGGCCAAGAGGCACATGAAAAGATGCTCATCATCACTAATCATCAGGGAAATGCAAATCAAAACCACAACGAGATATCATCTACACCTGCGTTGGCTCCCAAACTGGCCCCCATATACAGAGGGCAAAGAGAGCCTTAAGAAAGAAGTAGGCCACTGGAGATTGGTAGGTGGCGGGTTTAATAAACAAAGGAACTTACACATGCGGCTATATGTGGGCGGCTGCGGGACAAGTAGATCGCCACACTCACCAGCCAGAATCTTAAAGCTTATACACAGGCCTTAGCTGGGTTCAGTCATGTATGCTGTCCAGATGGTCTCAACCACAACTTGCTCTCTCAGGGCTGTATCCTTCAAAGCAGATCCAGCTGTGGGAGCGTGGGCAAAGCGTACTTTCCAAGGACCTGGAGGTGGGGAGGAACTCCCATCTGCCTGGGTCAGCTCCTGGGTCAATGGGTGGTCACGTCCTCTCCATGACCTCCTCCAACAAGAGATTGCTGTCATCAGAGCAGCTGTCATCAAGACAACAAGAGATGTGTTGGTGAGGATGTGAAAAAAAGGGAACTCGGGCACTGTTGGTGGGAATGTAAATCGATTCAGCCACTATGGAAAACAGTATGGAGGTTGCTAAAAAATTTTTAAAAATATGATCCAGGAATCCCACTCCTAGGTATATATCCAAAGGAAATGAAAACAGAATATGGAAAAGATACCTGCATCCTCGTGTTTACAGCAGCATTATTCATAATAGCCAAGATAAGGAAACAACTTAAGTGTCTGTCAGCAGATAAATGGAAAAAGACGTTGTGGTGTATATATGTATACAATGGAACATTATTCATCCACAAAAAAAGAAAGAAAACCCGCCATTTGCAACAACATGGATAAACCTTGATAGCATTATGCTAAGTGAGATAAGCAACACAGAGAAAAACCAATATCGTATATCACTTGTATGTAGAGTCTTAAAAAGCCAAACTCATAGAAACGGATTGCAAAATGATGGTTATGAGGGGCTAGGAAGTGGAAGAATTGGGGAGATGTTAAAGATAAAAACTTGCAACTAAAAGATGAGTAAATTCTGCAGATCTAATGCACAGCATAGTGATTATGGTCAATAATGCTGTATTGTATCTTTCAAAATTGCTAAGAGACCAGGTGTTAAATGTTCTCACCACAAGAAAGAAATGGTAATTATGTGACATGATAGAGGTGTTATAAAGCTACAGTGGTAATCATACTGCAATATATAAATGTATCAAATAAACACACGGTATACCTTAAACTTACCCAATGTTATATGTCAATTTTATCTCAATTAAAAAAGGAAAATACATTTGAAAACTTTGTGAAATTGAAAAATTTCAGAAATATATCACAAAAACTGATTCAAGAACTGGGAAACTTTAATAGTTTTATAATGATTAAAGATACTGAATCAGCAGTTTAGTCACTTGTGTTGGCTTCTATGACATACTTTTCTTCACCTGTGCAAGAATATTTGGCTGTTGAGTGCATATAAATTTATATTTAAATATAATTAAATTCCAATTTAACACATACTATTCCAGAGTATAGAAAAGAGGAAAAAAATCCTCCTCAACTCTGTTTGAGTTTTGCATAACGTTGATTCCAAAAACTGACAAAAGCAATACAAAAAAGGAAAATTACAGGCCAGTCTCAATCATGAACATAGATGCTAAAAACCAAACAAAATACTAGCTAATCAAGTCAGCCCAAGGATGCTCTAATGTGCTGGAATGTTCTATTTTTTTTACCTGGCCGGTGGGTACTTGGGTTTTTTAAAACATAATACTTTAACAAATACATATATGCTTAAATACATTTTGTACATTTCTTCTGTTTATAGGATATATTTCATTATAAAAACAAAAACAAATAATACCTAGGAGCAACTGACACACTCACTCTTTCCCATTAAACTCATCTGCTGTTTATCTGAACCTCTCAAAATTCTGCACTTGGTGCCACACAGAGTGTGACCCACACACCGAGTAGCAGCAGCATCACATGCGAATTTGTTTAAAATGAAAATTCTGGGTCCCTTGCTGAACTAAAATCTCTGGATGTAGGACTCAGGAATCTGTGTTTTAACAAGCCCTCCAGGTTACTCCGAGGCTCACTCAAGTGTGAGAAGCACAGCTTTTAGTAACAGCCGCAAGTACCAGAGGGCTTACAAGCAAGAGGTGGGACTTAAGCCCAAGGGAATTTGAGCCAGAGGAAACTTGGTGTCCAAAATACACCCACTGCCTTACCTGAGCACATATTGCACCATGTTGGGTTTTCCTTCTTTGAGAGACCAGCCTCACCTGGACCAGTCTCATTTCACAGTAAGAATGAAGATAATTTTTCAATAACTCACACCTGAACATCCGTGTCAATTATAGAGCCATGGTTCTTTAACTACAAGATTCCTTCTCTGAAATGGTCACTGTGTAAGCCACCCAGAGTAAACTTGCTGCTCTAGCTCTGAGTGAAGGGGAAGTGTGTTCATTCTGAATTATCCAGGGACAAGGACTCTCCTTAATTCATAGACTAATCATGCATTTGTGGTAATATTTAAAAAGTTTTCCTCCTTCCTGCCTCCTCTTTTGTCATTTTCACTGTTTCCCAGAATCTTTGCATACACAGAAGAAATGATTGAAGGTCACTTTCAAATAGGATCCTTGGATACCCACAAATGATTCCCTGGGAATAGACACCAGAACAACTGGCCAAAATAATACATATTTTAATTATGGATTATAATGTTTTTATATATATATATGTGTATATATATACTTATATATATATACATACATATGGAAAATAAACCTCAAGAAAGTTGAAGAGCTATCAGTGGTAAAATATGAATAAAATTTATTCTAACTTTTTAAAATTTTTATCAGAGGTATACATTCACATAATTTGAAGATAAGTACAGTTATTTTACAAGGCCTAATATAAAAAAATAACCCCCTCCCAGAGGCAATCTTTCCTCTCCTTCAGAGGATTCTTTTGGAATTTATCACTGTATCACTAAATAACATGCACATATTGTAAGTTTCTTGATTTTTCAGTTTTAGTCATTATCTGTTGATTTTCTACCAGGGAAGATGAGGCTTAGCTTTCTCTAACCTATTCCTCTCTTCCCACCACAAACACACACAGATTTTCCCATAAGCACCACCATCCCCTCATTCACTCAATAGAGCTGTATTGAAATTTTGGTTACATCAACATTCATTGTTTACGTTACTGTGACTATATAAATGCCATCCACAGTTGAGACATGCAATCTACATGATTACTTTTCTTCCCTGTACAAGCTTTGGTTAATGGGGATGGGGAGAGGTGAAAGAAGGGGGAACAGTTAATAACTGATGCTTCTTTTCCTTATTCTCTCACATGCTTGGTTTTCTATTTACTTATCACCAATTTAATCCCAAAATCTCTGCCAGATGTCTGAAACTCCCATCAATATATTGTGAAACACAGTGTCAGTCTATTAATTTCATCTTCTTGAGAAAAATCTCTTCTGGAACCTTCTGATTCACTTAATTCTAGATATTAACGCCTAACTATTTTCTCTATGCCCAATGCCTAGCTATTGTCTTAGGCTTTCCCTTTATTCGTTCTGAAGAGTCCTTTCCACTCTCTAATATTAAATGCCCTGTTTCTTATTTCCTGTGTCTTTCCCTTTCTTAGTTTACGTCCTCATTTTAATGGATCATATCTCTGAGAAAAAGCTCATAGGAGATTAACTTTTTCAGACTATATCTAAACGTTTTTTATTCCATCTTCACCTTTGCTTATGAATTTGGCTGAGTGTAGAATTCAAGGAATCATTTTTCCACAAAAATTTGGAGGCCATGTTCTAGTTGACAAATGCTTGGTGTTCTGATTTTTTTATCTTTTGTATGTGACTTTCTTCTGGAAATTTGTAGAACTTGTGAAAGTATAAAATTATGTGTTTTTAACTCTGCTGGGTAATCGATGGATCCTTTCAACCTGGAAACTCTAACCTTTACTTATGGAAATTTTTCTTTGACTATTTTGGTAATAATTTCCTCTTTTTTCCCTCTTTCCTTTTTCTCCTTTTGAACTCCTGTTTTAAAGATTTTGAACTTCACAATCTGGGCCTCTAATTTTATTATATTTTCTATTTTCCATCTCTTTTCCTCTTTTATCAAATTTCTTCGAGATTTTCTCAATTTTATCTCCCCACTGTGCTGTTGAGCTTTTCATTTCTGTTATCATATTTTTAGTTTCTAAGAGTTCCCAATTGTCCTTTTTTAAAACAACCTGTTCTTATTTCAGGAATGCGATATCCTTTTACAGCTCTCTGAGAACACTAATGATGATTTTTTCAGTAGTCTTTCCCCTGAAAATTTTTCTTTTCTTCTAGGTTGCTTTTTTTCTGTGTGTTTATTTTGGTCTCTATGTTTCATGGCAAAGTCTTACCTCATTTACCTGGTGACCTTGCTTGCCTATCATCTATTTAAGAGTGTGGCCCTGAAAGAGCTGATTGGAAGTTCTGAATCTGTGGTTGGGGATTGATTACTACAGGCTTCACTGTACCTGTTGATCCAGCTGGGCTATTTCCTTAGAGATCCCACTCCTCAAATATCAGTACCATTGCTTCTTTCTCTTGGTTTGGTAGAGTTCCAAGAGAAGGAGCTTCCAGTCTCCTATCTAGAAGATACATGTCTCTCTGTCAACACTTTGGGAGCTACATGTAGAAGAGGCCCAGGTGGGACTGTGGATCTCAGTATTCAGAATATAAATTTGTTTATGCCCTATGTTTTCAGTAGTATACTTTCACCCTCAACTGTGTCTGACAGATTCTAGTGCAGGAAACCTCTGTTTTACACTCTCCAATTTTCCTCAGTCTTCCCCAGGGTGAGTTGGGGACAGAAAACCACTGTGACTTTGTGGATTGGGGGAGGGGATCTAACTGCTTTTTTTTTTAATTTTTATTTATTTATTTATTTTTGGCTGCGTTGGGTCTTCATTGCTGCACGCGGGCTTTCTCTAGTTGAGCAAGTGAAGGCTGCTCTTCATTGTGGTGCTCGGGCCTCTCATTGCAGTGGTTTCTTTTGTTGCGGAGTGCGGGCTGTAGGCACATGGGCTTCAGTAGTTGTGGCACGTGGGCTTCAGTAGTTGTGGCTTGCGGGCTTCAGTAATTGTGGCACATGGGCTCTAGAGCGCAGGCTCAGTAGTTGTGGTGCACAGCCTTAGTTGCTCCACAGCATGTGGGATCTTCCCAGACCAGGGCTTGAACCCGTGTCCCCTGCATTGGCAGGCAGATTCTTATCCACTGCACCACCAGGGAAGCCCCCTAACTGCTTTTTAAAGAGACTTTAAGTCAACACTGTCCTTTTTAGCACTACCTCTCCTCTCCCAAAGGTACTTTATATGCCAGTTTCTCAAGCTTGTAGGGATTCTGTGTGTAAATCAGGTTTGTTTTCAGCTTCTTACTGCTGCCACAGGATTCAACTTTCTCAAGTATCCCAAATTGTGTTGATGTTGTCTCATCTCTCATTTTCTTTATTTATCCTTTTAGATTTATGTCATTCTCCCCCAAAATCCATTTATTGTCATTTTATGAGGTGTTTGGAGGAAGGAAAGTAAATGTGTGTGCTCAATCCACCATCTTGACCCAAGAGTCACAGTAATAAAATTCCTCAAAATTCTCTTTGCAGTGAAAGAATTTCAATGATTACCTAGGGAATTTAATCAACATTTTAAAAATCAAAGACAAAATAATTAATACAATCACTTTGAAATCTGGTGATGTCTACAAGAACTGAATACACCCCAAATCAGAAATATTGCACTTCTAATACACATCCAATAGAAAGATATACATATGTTCACCAAAAATTATGTACAAAAATATCCATAGCAGCACTAGTCATATTAGCCTAAAACCGGAATCAACCCTAATGCCCTCAACAGTGAACTGTATGATAAATATTGGTATGTTCATGGAACATGCACAATATACACAATGAAATACTATAAAATGAAAATGAGTGAATTACTGCTATATTCAAGAACACAAATATAATATTGAGTGAAAGAAGCATATACTAAAGAGCATATATTATAAAGTTTTACTTCTACCAAGTTCAAAATTATTCTGTGGTAACAGAACTCATCCCCCTCTGAAGGAGAGGACAATGGCTGGAAGGGAGTGGGGGGCACATTTCTGGGGAGCTGGTAATTCCTTGGTCTGAGAGGTGGTTCTGTATGTTCCTCTGCATAGATTAATCAATTATACACATGATTTGGCCATTCTTCTGTTATACTTCAATTTAAAATATTCCTTCAAAAAAATTTTCTATTAACAAAAACAAAGAAAGTCAAGTCACTAAATAGATGCATTTGGTACCAAACTCTGATTTAAGTAGTTTCTTAGGTTCCAAAGCCAGCTTTGCTACTTATTAGCATGTGACTTTGATTAAAGCATTATTTAAATTCCTCTATAAAATTCAGATGCAGTCATTCATTCATCCAACAAAAATGTACTGCATGCCTACTATTATAGGCACTTGGGATACAGCAATGAGCAAACACACCCAAATCCTTAACCTCATAGAGCCAATATTCTGATAAGGAAGGGGAAAAAATGCTTGGAGGAAAAAAAATAATAAATGCTCTACCTACCTCCCAGAATTTCTGTGACTCTCAAAGGAGATCAGGATAAGAACCTGCTACTCAAAATGCTGTCAGATGTAGCCTATTATTATTATTAGTCACGCTCACCAGGAAACTGCCACAACCCTGCTTTGTAGATACATTTCTATTCCAGAAAATAAGGAATATGAGGATGAGAAGGCACACATTCACTACCATCTTAAAAGCTGTTCAATTTACAGGTAGTGTTTTTTGGAGTATTCTCTTTCTGTTTGGTCTTTAAGTCAGGCTCAGTTCTCCAGATCAATAGACCCCTGCATCAAAATCTCCACTGATGAAAATGCTATTGATGAACTTTATTGCTGGGTTTTTCAGTTGGTTCAACACCATTTCCTGGTCATTCAACAGTGAGCCCAGGAAGAGCATTTTGATAAAGTAATAAAATGCTGCACAATACAGACTTTAAATTTACGGAGTTTTATTGGCATGTTGGTATGTCCCAGGTTTATTCTGTGTCTTTCCTCTCCTGGCTGGGGGAGCGAGCAAAACTTTTTCCTGCAGGCTGTCTGGTGGATCTCTAACTAGACTTGTTCCAACAGTGCTTTTGTGGAAGTGAGAACCCAGGAAGCAGCTAATCATCTGGGAGGAGAGGATGTTTTTCTGGGAATAGGGACTAACCAGGCCTTCAAAAACTGTCTTGTTAGAGAAAAAACACTTTGTCGAGTTTTTTCTATAGTAATGTTACTCAAAATTTAATGTGTATACAAATCACCCAGGAGTCATATTAAAATACAGTTGGGATTCACTAGGTCTGGGGTGAAGCTGAAAATTCTTCATTTCTAATATGCTCCCAGTTGATGTTGATGCTATGGGTTCCCAGACCACACTTTGAGTAGCCAGATCCTATGCTACAGGAACTCAAGAGAAATCAAACAGTAATTTTGAACCACTAGGCTCCTCCATCATACACAACAGGGTCTTTTGATAAAGGCCAATGCCCAGCAAACCAAAGTAAGTTAGTTGACTTATTGGTTCCTTAGGAATTTAGAAATCAAAAGATTCATATTATAAAGATAAATATATATTTAGATATAACAGTCTATACAGAAACTGGCAGGAAGTACATTAAAATGTTAAGATATGTGTTTTTTTCTTGGTTCTGCTTTCTAAATTTTATAGAATAAACAGCGTTTAGTTTTATAGTATGAAACAATAAATGTTAGTTTTTAAAATGTATGTTTTTCAGACTCACAGACTTAGAGAATGAACTTATGGTTACCAGGGGGAAGGGGAGTGGGGGAGGGATGGATCGGGACTTCGGGATTGACATGGACACACTGCTGTATTTAAAATAGATAACCAATAAGGACCTACTTTATAGCACAGGGCACTCTGCTCAATACTCTGTAATAACCTAAATGGGAAAAGAATTTTAAAAAGAATAGATACATGTATATGCATAACTGAATTACTCTGCTATACACCTGAAACTAACACAACATTGTTAATCAACTCTGCTCCAATATAAAATTTTAAAAATTTTTAATAAAATAAAATGTATGTTTTAAAAAATTATCCTAATCTCATGCTAAACACTCTGAATACTGGGTAAAAGTTTTTGACTTTTCCATAAATGTCATATATTTATGGAGTGTAACATGTATTCAGGTTCTCTCTGCCTCTTTCCTCCATCTTCTCATCATAGGGGCAGCTCTGAGGGCTACAAAATGTCAAGTTGTAATGAACTTCAGATGTATCCAACATTACTCTTTCTAAGATAAAGAATTTGGGGGGGGATCCATTTTGGAGAAAATGCATGTGGCTTCATTAATAGTAAAAAACGGCTACTTTATAAGAGACTTTATGATGAAAAAGTCTTCCTTAGAAAACTCTGGACTTCCCAGAAGCAATTCATGAATGCTCATTTTGATTGATAAATTCATGATTATCTTAAAACAATTCAAAGAAAAAACTGGTTCATACTCAAACACTTGGGACAAAAAAGGTTGTTAAATAGAGATCATTGTTGATGATTTGGTTCTACAAGCAAGTAGAAAAAAAGTCACAAAGTGACAAGGCAATCTGACCAGAATTTGATCTTTTAACCACTGCCTTACAGTGCCTTTAATAATGCTTAACATTTCTTGATCACGTATTATGCACCAGGGACTGTATTAAATACATTAGATATGGATTATCTCATTTAATACAACAACTTATTTTTCCTATTTTATAAATGAGGAAACAATAGAGAGGAGAAGTAACTTGCCTGTGAATGTACAGTAAGTGGCAGACAAGGCAGGAAGTGACTGATTCCAGGCAGTGTGTGTCTCAGTGACACTTTGTAGAAATCAATGAGCCTATCAAAAGTACAGTATGGAGGCTGCCCTGAAGGCACAGTGTTTGAGAGTTCGCCTGCCGATGCAGGGGACACGGGTTCGTGCCCCGGTCTGGGAAGATCCCACATGCCGCGGAGCGGCTGGGCCCGTGAGCCATGGCTGCTGAGCCTGCGCGTCCGGAGCCTGTGATCCGCAATGGGAGAGGCCACAGCAGTGAGGGGCCTACGTACCACAAAAAAAAAAAAAAAAAAAAAATGTACAGTATGGGAGCTGGTCTTCAGCAGCGAGGTGAATATGGGCTTCTGCTTCTGCGGCTTAGGCGTCCTCATGATGGCTACCACCAATTTTCTCATGTGAATGTTTGTTACCCGGAGCCTCAATTTCTCCACATCTTCGGCCACTGCATCTGTCACACTGACTTTTTCAAATATCCTCAGCTCACATTATTAAACACGTGGAGGGCTTCCCTGGTGGCGCAGTGGTTGAGAGTCCGCCTGCCGATGCAGGGGACACGGGTTCGTGCCCCGGTCCGGGAAGATCCCACATGCCGCAGAGCGGCTGGGCCCACGAGCCATGACCGCTGAGCCTGCGCGTCTGGAGCCTGTGCTCCACAACGGGAGAGGCCACAACAGTGAGAGGTCCGCGTACCGCAAAAAAAAAAAAAAAAGACGTGGAGATCACCTTCCTCCCCACAAAAACATCAGAAATACATCTACATGTGGAACAACTCCTACAGAACTCTTACTGAACACTGGCAGAAGACCTCAGACTTCACAAAAGACAAAACGCTCCAAACGAACCTGGCTGTGTGGCTGACAAGGTCTTCGTGCTCTGGCTGGGTGTCAGGCCTGTGCCTCTGAGGTGGGAGAGCCTCGTTCAGTTCATTGGTCCTCCAGAGACCTCTGGGCTCCACATAACATCAAATGGCGAAAGCCCTCCCAGAGATCTCCATCTCAACGCTAAGACTCAGCTCCATTCAACGACCAGCAAGCTAAAGTACTGGACAACCTATGCCAAACAACTAGTAAGACAGGAACACAACCCCACCCATTAGCAGAGAGGCTGTCTAAAATCATAATAATGTCACAGATACCACAAAACATACCACCAGATGCAGTCCTGCTCACCAGAAAGACAAGATCCAGCCTCATCCACCAGAACACAGGCACAAGTCACCTCCACCAGGAAGCCTACACAACCCACTGAACAAACTTTAGCCACTGGGGGAAAACACCAAAAACAATGGGAACTACAAACCTGCAACCTGCAAAAAAGAGACCCCAAACACAGTAAGTTAAGCAAAATGAGAAGACAGAGAAATACACAGCAGATGCAGGAGCAAGGTAAAAACCCACCAGACCTAACAAATAAAGAGGAACCACACAGTCTACCTGAAAAAGAATTCAGAGTAATGATAGTAAATATGATTCAAAATCTTGGAAACAGAACGGAGAAAATACAAGAAAGTTTTAACAAGGACCTAGAACAACTAAAGAGCAAACAAACAATGATGAACAACACAGTAAATGAAATTAAAAATCCTCTAGAAGGAATGAATAACAGAATAACTGAAGCAGAATAATGGATAAGTGACCTGGAATATAAAACAGTGGAAATAACTATGACAGAGCAGAATAAAGAAAAAAGAATAAAAAGAATTGAGGACACTCTTACAGACTTCTGGGACAACATTAAACACACCAACATTCGAATTATAGGGGTCCCAGAAGAACAAGAGAAAAAAAAAAGGCACTGAGGAAATATTTGAAGAGATTATTGTTGAAAACTTCCCGAATATGGGAAAGGAAATAATCAAGTCCAGGAAGCACAGGGAGTCCCATACATGATAAATCCAAGGAGAAACATGCCAAGACACATATTAATCAAACTATCAAAAATTAAATACAAAGAAAAAATATGAAAAGCAGCAAAGGAAAAACAACAAATAACATACAAGGGAATGCCCATAAGGTTAACAGCTGATCTTTCAGCAGAAACTCTGCAACCCTAAAGGGAGTGGCAGGACATACTTAAGTGATGAAAGGGAAAAACCTACAACCAACACTACTCTACCTAGCAAGGATCTCATTCAGATTTGACAGAGAAATTAAAACCTTTACAGACAAGGAAAAGGTAAGAGAATTCAGCACCACCAAACCAGCTTTACAACAAATGCTAAAGGAACTTCTCTAGCCAAGAAACACAAGAGAAGGAAAAGAACTAAAATAACAAACCCAAAACAATTAAGACAATGGTAATAGGAACATACATATCAATAACTACCTTAAATATAAATGGATTAAATGCTCCAACCAAAAAACATAGACTGGCTGAATGGATACAAAAACCACACCCATATATATGCTGCCTACAAGAGACCTACTTGAGACCTAGGGAAACACACAGAATGAAAGTGAGGGAATGGAAAAGGATATTCCATGCAAATGGAAATCAAAAGAAAACTGAAGTAGCAATTCTCATATCAGACAAAATAGACTTTAAAGTAAACACTATTACAAGAGACAAAGAAGGATATGACATAATGATCAAGGGATCAATCCAAGAAGAAGATATAACAATTGTAAATATTTATGCACCCAACATAGGTAAATAAGGCAAATACTAAAAGCCACAAAAGGGGAAATCGACGGTAACACAATCTTAGTAGGGGACTTAAACACCCCACTTTCACCAATGGACAGATCATCAAAATGAAAATAAATAAGGAAACACAAGCTTAAATGATACCTTAAACAAGATGGACTTAATTGATATTTATAGGACATTCCATCCAAAAACAACAGAATACACTTTCCTCTCAAGTGCTCATGGAACATTCTCCAGGATAGGTCATATCTTGGGTCACAAATCAAGGATTGGTAAATTGAAGAAAACTGAAATCGTATCAAGTATCATTTCCAACCACAACGCTATGAGACTAGATATCAATTACAGAAAAATATCTTAGAATACCTAGATACAAAATACTTAGAAACAAATGACAATGAAAACACGACAACCTAAAACCTATGGGTTGCAGCAAAAGCAGTTTTAAGAGGGAAGTATTTAGCAGTACAATCCTACCTCAAGAAACAAGAATCATCTCAAATAAACAACCTAAAATTCCACCTAAAACAATTTGAGAAAGAAGAACAAAAAAAAACCAAAGTTAGCAGAAGGAAAGAAATCATAAAGATCAGTTCAGAAATAAATGAAAATAAAATGAAGCAAATGATAGCAAAGATCAATAAAACTAAAAGGTGGATCTTTGAGAAGATAAACAAAATTGATAAACCATTAGCCAGACTCATCAAGAAAAAATGGAGAAGACTCAATACAATAGAATTAGAAATGAAAAAGGAGAAGTAACAACTGACACTGCAGAAATACAAAAGATCATGAGAGATTACTACAAGCAACTATATGCCAATAAAATGGACAACCTGGAAGAAACGGACAAATTCTTAGAAATGCACAACCTTCCAAGACTGAACCAGGAAGAAAGAGAAAATATAAACAGATCAATCACAAGCACTGAAATTGAAACTGTGATTAAAAATCTTCCCACAAACAAAAGCCCATGACCAAATGGCTTCACAGGTGAATTCTATCAAACATTTAGAGAAGAGCTAACATCTATCCTTCTCAAACTCTTCCAAAGTATAGCAGAGGGAGGAGCACTCCCAAATTCATTCTATGAGGCCACTATCACCCTGATACCAAAACCAGACAAAGATGTCACAAAGAAAGGAAACTACAGGCCAATATCACTGATGAACATAGATGCAAAAATCCTCAACAAAATACTAGCAAACAGAATCCAACAGCACATTAAAATGCAAGGATTCTTATACATATGCAAATCAATCAATGTGATAAACCATATTAACAAATTGAAGGAGAAAACCATATGATCATCTCAATAGATACAGAAAAAGCTTTCAACAAAATTCAACACCCATTTACGATAAAAACCCTCCAGAGTGTAGGCATACAGGGAACTTACCTCAACATAATAGAGGCCATATATGACAAACCCACAGCCAACATCATTCTCAATGGTGAAAAACTGAAACCATTTACACTAAGATCAGGAACAAGACAAGGTTGCCCACTCTCACCACTCTTACTCAACATAGTTTTGGAAGTTTTAGCCACAGCATTCAGAGAAGAAAAAGAAATAAAAGTAATCCAAATTGGAAAAGAAGTAAAACTGTCACTGTGTGCAGATGACATGATACTCTACATATAGAATCCTAAAGATGCTACCAGAAAACTACTAGAGCTAATGAATGAATTTGGTAAAATAGCAGGACACAAAAGTAATGCACAGAAATCTCCTGCATTCCTATACACTAATGATGAAAAATCTGAAAGAGAAATTAAGGAAACACTCCCATTCACCATTGTGGCAAAAAGAATAAAATACCTAAGAATTAACCTACTGAAGGTGGCAAAAGACCTGTATGCAGAAAACTATAAGACACTGATGAAAGAAATTAAAGGTGATACAAACAGATGGAGAGATATATCATACTTTTGGATTGGAAGAATCAACATTGTGAAAATGACAATACTACCCAAAGCAATCCATAGATTCAATGCAATCCCCATCAAACTACCAATGGCATTTTTCACAGAACTAGAACAAAAAATTTTCAATTTGTAAGGAAACACAAAAGACCTCAAATAGCCAAAACAATCTTGACAAAGAAAAACAGAGCTGGAGGACTCAGGCTCCCAGACTTCAAACTCTACTACAAAGCTACAGTAATCAAGGCAGTATGGTCCTGGCACAAAAACAGAAATATAGATCAATGGAACAGAATAGAGAGCCCAGAGGTAAACCCACGTACATATGGTCACCTTATTTTTGATAAAGGAGGCAAGAATATACAATGGAGAGAAGACAGCCTCTTCAATAAGTGGTGCTGGGAAAACTGGACAGCTACATATAAAAGAATGAAATTAGAACACTCCCTAACACCATACACAAAAATAAACTCAAAATGGATTAAAGACCTAAATGTAAGGCCAGAAACTATCAAACTCTTAGAGGAAAACATAAGCAGCACACTCTATGACATAAATCACAACAAGGTCCTTTTTGACCCACCTCCTAGAGAAATGGAAATAAAAACAAAAGTAAACAAATGGGACCTAATGAAACTTCAAAGCTTTTTCACAGCAAAGGAAACCATAAACAACACCAAAAGACAACCCTCAGAATGGGAGAAAATATATGCAAATGAAGCAACTGACAAACGATTAATCTCCAAAATTTATAAGCAGTTCATGCAGCTTAATAACAAAAAAACAAACAACCCAATCCAAAAATGGGCAGAAGACCTAAATAGACATTTCTCCAAAGAAGATATACAGATTGCCAACAAACACATGAAAGAATGCTCAACATCACTAATCATTAGAGAAATGCAAATCAAAACTACAATGAGATACCATCTCACACCAGTCAGAATGACCATCATCAAAATATCTACAAACACTAAATGCTGGAGAGGGTGTGGAGAAAAGGGAACACTCTTGCACTGTTGGTGGGAATGTAAATTGATACAGCCACTGTGGAGAACAGTATGGAGGTTCCTTAAAAAACTAAAAATAGAACTACGATACGACCTAGCAATCCCACTACTGGGCATATACCCTGAGAAAACTACAATTCAGAAAGAGTCATGTACCACAATATTCATTGCAGCTCTACTTACAATAGCCAGGACATGGAAGCAACCTAAGTGTCCATCGACAGATGAATGAATAAAGAAGATGTGGCACATATATACAATGGAATATTACTTAGCCATAAAAAGAAACGAAATTGAGTTATTTGTAGTGAGGTGGATGGACCTATAGACTGTCATACAGAGTGAATTAAGTCAGAAAGAGAAAAACAAATACCGTATGCTAACACATATATATGGAACATAAAAAAAAAAAAAGTAGTTCTGAAGAACCTAGGGGCAGGACAGGAATAAATATGCAGACGTAGAGAATGGACTTGAGGACATGGGGAGGGGAAATGGTAAGCTGGGACGAAGTGAGAGAGTGGCATGGACATATATTCATTTCCAAATATAAAATAGATAGCTAGTGAGAAGCAGCCGCATAGTACAGGGAGATCAGCTCTGTGCTTTGTGACCACCTAGAGGGGTGGGATAGGGAGGGTGGGAGGGAGGCTCAAGAGGGAGGGGATATGGGGATATATGTATATGTATAGCTGATTCACTTTTTTATAAAGCAGAAACTAACACAACATTGTAAAGCAATTAGACTCCAATAAAGATGTTAAAAATATATATACAGTATGTAGTCAATATCTTAGATTTGTTTTCTGACTTCCTAGGCTTCTGATTAATTCCCAGCATATTCATTAGCTGTTTTCATGATGCTCATTCACTTGTTTTAGAGCCACTAATTAACTGTAGCTTGTCCGCTGGAATCTTCAAAGACCCACCTATTTTCCTAAATTGGCTCTATGTGGAATCTTATAATTTTCTCATTTTAAATAAAAATTAAGCAGATATGTTCACAGAAAAATTGGAGCTGCTATTTCCTATCATAATCATCCTTATTCTATACGTCACCTGGTTTTTTATCTTACTGGGTTGGCCAAAAATTCGTTCGGTTAGTGAATACATTACTCAATAAAGTTCCTTGTGAAAATGAAAAATGTCTTTTTTTTTTACTTAAAACCAAATGAACTTTTTGGCCGACCCAGTATTTTGTCTAAATTTTTCTCATTTGTGTTACTCTTAATGTTATAAGTTCTTGCTGGGCAGGGGCCAAGTCTTTATATTTGAAAACAACAGAGCTTCGGAAAGAAATATCAAAAGAAAAAAAAAAAACTATTCGCAATGGTTGCTTCTGGGTTAATGGGATTGCGAGTAATTTCTATCCTTCCTACACTTTCCAAATTTTCCACAAAGTGCTTACAGCTAGGGAAAGTTATTATTTTAAGGCATTTTAACTTTCCTTGTCTAAGATAGTATATGTTGATTTCTATAAAACATCTCATCCACACTGAAAAATATCTATTAGTGACACCAGTAATAAATATTAGAAATAAAATTCTTACATTAAATCTGCGGCAAGCGCTGTGTAGTAGAGGCCTAGTGAGAAGGGAGCCCCTCCAATAGGGAGAAGGAGAAAAGTTGGAGGCAAAACATTTTTGTGACCTCACCACTGCTCCTGTGAATCCAAGTGGCCCGGGTTCATAAACCCGCAAGGTGCTTTCCACAGGTTCACAGAATAAAACCTCACTGTGCTCCACATGAGAGGGGTGGGCTATGCAGTAAAAACATGACCTACCGCCTACCTCAGCGCATGGAGCCATTCACTGTCCCATAGATACTTTCTCTAGGCACTGTGATGCTTCTGAAATTTTGTCTGTGATACTTTCAAGCACAGACTCTAATATAAAGAGTGCTGAAGTTAGTCAGTTCTAGAAAGGTCTTTTTCCTTCCATCTCATTAAAAAATTGGAAACTAGAAAGACTTAGGTTTTCTTAACAGGGATTTATTTTCTGGCACTGCTGGTATTTTGAAATAAGTATCAATAGAAACCATTGCTGTCTGCTTCCCTGTGCTCTGGTTATTGGTGTGCCTTCTGATGTCATCACTTGTGAACTGGTGATATCACAGTGCATTGTTTGAGTTGTATTCATCACCCAAGTGCTGCTGCCAAGAGGACAGAGTGTTGAGAGAATGATAGAGGAAACGTTGGAACCTCCTCCTAAGCACGAGTCAGAGAGGAAATTGCTACCATCCTCATGGTCCAATGAGGGAATACACAGCATGTGCTGGAAGCACCAGAGGAAACCCCAGCTGTCCTTGTCAGAGCAACCTTGAAATGAAGATCAGAATGGCTGCTCCAAGAGATTGGGCCAGACCACAAAGCAGAAATTCAGGTGACAGATACAGGGGAAGTGGGGAGCTGGGGCACACTTTGAGATGGGTCCTCTAAGGAATGGCAAAATCTTCTACAACGCCTCTGGGAGGTGGGATGGAGGTACAATTTAACAGAAGCTCTTCCTTAATCCCTTCTGGAAATATGAGTTTTCCTCTGGGCCAGAATCCTAATGAGGTAGCTCAGTGACTCCTTGAAGGACAGCCATTAAAACCCTGATGCCATGATTTGTAGATTGATGGATTGGGTTCAAATCCCACTCTGAGAGCAATTGAGGTAGTTACTTAATTCAGTCTCAGCTTCTCATCTGTGAAATAAATAATGGTACCTAGCTCATAGAAATGTTGTAAGGATTAAATGAGGAAATGTTTGTAAAGTACTGCATACATAAAGTACACAGTGCCTAGCACACAGTAGGCCTACAAAAAATGATAGCTATTACTAATTGTGTGTGTGTATGAAATTGTGTGTGTATGTATATACAGATATATACATATGTATATACATACACATATACATACAAGATAGCCCAAACATATATGTATATGGCAAAGAAAGATGAGAAGCATTCTGGCTTTGATTTTGAGTTTATTGTAAGTGACTAATAACACATCAAATGTTTTATGTAGCAGATCCCCAGTAATGAGCCCAAATAATAGTATACTGTGATAAATTTATCCTGTCCTCTTGGTTAATGGCTTTCCAAACTCACTGAGAATCAGTTTAGATAAAATACTGTTCAAGTCTCTACATGTCAAAGAAAAATTTCAGAGAACAGAGTTTACTAGCAAAGAAGAAGATTTTATTCAATATCGCAATAGGGGTCAGCTCTCTTGCACTAGGGCAGAGAGACTGAACTCAACTTCTTTAGAAACAAAAAGCAGGAGAGTTTGTAAGTGCTAAAGCGAGCTACTGGAAAAATACTGAAGGATGTTATTGGGGAGATTGGTCAATGGGATTAGGCCATTTGTGTTTGCTGATTGACACAGGCTGATCAAATTAGGTGGCCCCTAGCCTCCCACAGAGACCAGGAGATCTGGGTGCCATCTTTCTTGATGATTATATTTCACATGATGGCTCCCAGGTCCTTGACAAAGATGGTCTTCAATTGTAAAACAGGCAAGAGGCTAGGAAAAGATTTACATCTCAAATGGGCAAAGAATTTACAATTGCAAGTTTTCTAAAGTAAATGCTCTAAGAAAAGAGAGGTCAGTGACCTTATAGTCAGGAAGAAGACTGTCTAAAGTTTAGTCAACCTGAGGGGAATGTTAAGGACATTTTGGTCACGGTCCCAGTTTAGCAAGATAAGTCCTAATGCATCAGTGAAAGAGAAGCCACCAAAGGCATATTTTCCCTGGTGCCACCAGGTACCACCTGTCCAAAACTAGTTCTTAAACCCCATGTGTAATAACCTATCTCCTTTCTTATTTGTTTGGACATTTCCACCATTTGAGTCATTCTCCTGTGACACACAACAAAGGTGTGTGCCCCCTAATTTGGGGGCAGCAATGAAGGACCTGCCTGCATATCTATTACCCCTGCTATCAGGGTGAGGCACTCAGCAAAATTTTGAGGTAGACAAAGGCTGTCCAACTTTTCCTCCCTTCCCTGGTTCCCCTTGCTATTTCAGACACCCTGTGCCCTCAGAATCTCTCCTGTACTTTTCTTTCCTCCCAAAAAACTTGCTCCTGAATCTTATACTAATTTAAAAAAAAAAAAACTGGCTAAAAGCTTAGAGGAAGCCAGAATGTGTGTATGCTAACTAAATCTTAAGCTAAGTGGAATTCTTAGTTCTGACAAACAGTAGGTCAGAATTTTGGGGGACCTTCCCCTAGATGCTGAAACTGCCCTGTTCCAGCAAATGGCTGCCACACCGGAACACAGTGCAGGAAGGTACCAAGAGGGACCCAGCCTGCCAAGGACAAGACTTGCATTGCTCTTGAGTGCCAGGCTACTAAAGTAGGTGCCTGGGGATGTGGGAGGATGGAGGTTCTGGAGATCCTTGTGGAAGGATATGAAAAGAATATGTCTAACCAAATCAGGTGATGAACCCCTCCAATGAGTTCTAGAACTGAAAAAATATGGGACTCAGTAAAGGATACTGCTGCCTAGACCCAGACTATCCAGATTCAAATCCCAGCCTTGCCACTTACTAGCTGTGTAACCTTGGGCAAGTTACTAAACCCTTCTGGACCTCAGTTTATCCATTTGTAAATGGGGACCATGTCATCATCTATCACACAGGTGAGAATCAAATGGTATTATTACATATAAAGCACTCAGAACTATGATTATACTAAGTGCTCTGTTATTATCATTAGCTGTGTGAGCTTGCACAAGCAGCTTAACCTCTCTGTGCTTTAGTTTCCTTATCTATAAAATGGAAATAATAAAAATAATACCTACCTTAAAAAAAATAAAATAAAGGACACTGCTGTTCAACTTTATCCCTCAACCAACATTTCAAGACTTTTCTCTGGCTGAAGCTATTTGATGAGAGGGAGTTTACCATTCTCCAAATAACCACCTCAGTTACTTCTATACATACTCCCTTCAACAATGCCAGTTTTAAGGTATGCCCCAGGGCACGCACGGTTAAATGAGTTAATATATGTAAGGCAGGAAATGAGTATCTTGTAGATAATAATATCTATATACATATTACCTTACTATTTTTTTTATTATTATGCCACAACCCTGATTGTGACAGATCTTTGGCAAAGGCAGAGTAGAAAAGGGCCCAAGTTATAGCTGCTAAGTCAGCACCATAAAACAGAGGAACTCAGTAAATTTCCATAAAGGAAGATGTAATCATCCTGTTCTTTGTAAAGACTTAAGAGAGCAGATGGATAGTATTTTTCTAGAGACAGACTTCCCCAAGGATGCTGCTTTTGCTACCTTGTATCCGTTAACCCCAGAAGGCAATTGAACCTATTCTTATTTGCGGTTACCTCTACCTATTATCATAGATACATGTAGGATCTGGATGTGGAGGGTTCCCAACTCTAGCGATATCTCCTAAGACATTTCTTGTGAGAAATTCATCCATAAATCAAATATAAAGAAGAGTTCTGTGATATTGAGGGATGGTCTCTCACGGCTCCTGTTAGCATCCTTAAAAGTGACCAGCTAGATTTATTACATAACACTGAGAACCAGAAATAGCAGTTCTGCTTCCTGGGGAAAGTCAACTTCCAAATATTGCAATATAATTGTTGGTAAAGGGTAATTCAGTAATAAACTGACGCAGCAGAGTGGGACTTTTTTTTTTCTTAAATAGGAACCGCACAGTAAAGATATTTGTGTTTATGCCACTTTCACTTCCTCTCACAGGAGAGAAGCAGATGTTCAGTGCAGGGTTGGGGAGGGAACAGGGGAGATGAAGGAAACAAAATAAAATCTTGGTTCAATTTATTCTTTAAAACATCAGCCAGATGCTCGTTCTCTCATGTAAGTACTTAAAACTCCAACACAGAAGTCTCTTTATCTTCGTACAGACATTAATTCTTTATGCCCTACCTACTTCACCTTTTCTTGAAAGGCATAAATGTAATAAAAGCAGAGTCAACAATTACACAAGCCATCTTTTCAACAAATTCTGCTGGGACCATTAGATATTCATGAGGAAAAGGATGAATTTGGACCCTTACTTCACACTATACAACAAAAATTAGCTAAAAATGAATAACAGACTTAACTAACTTCTTTTACTATACGTAAGAACTAAAACTATACAACTTTTAGAAGAAAACATAGGAGAACATCTCTGTGACCTTGGGCTAGGCAAAGATTTCTTAGATATGATATCAAAAGCATGATATACAAAGAAAAAATTGATGAATTGGACTTCACCAAAATTTTAAAATTTGGCACTTCAAAAAGACACTATAAGAAAATAAAAAGGCAAACCGCAAACTGGGAGATAATATTTGCAAGTCATCTATCTGATAAAATACTTACATCCAGAATACATAAAGAGCTCCTACAATTTAATGATAAGACAAATAACCAGGGCTTCCCTTGTGGCACAGTGGTTGAGAGTCCGCCTGCTGATGCAGGGGACACGGGTTTGTGCCCCGGTCCGGGAAGATCCCACATGCCGCAGAGCGGCTAGGCCCATGAGCCATGGCCGCTGAGCCTGCGTGTACGGAGCCTGGGAGAGGCCACAACACTGAGAGGCCTGCGTACCACAAAAAAAAAAAAAAAAAAGACAAATAACCAAGACAAGACAATTAAATATACAAATAAGACCAACCAACACATAAGACCAACCGACAAATAAGACAAGACAATTAAAATATAGACAAAAGATTTAAATAAACATTTCATTAAAGAAGATACATGAATGACCAATAAGTACATGAAAAGATACTTAACATCATCTGTCACTAGGGAAATCCAAATTAAAGTTGCAGTGAGACACTACTTCACATCTACTAAAATTACTATAACCCAAAAGGCATACAATATCAAGTGTTGGTGAGGACATGGCAAAACTAGAACCTTTATACATTGTTGGTGGAATTGTTAAATGGTACCATTACTTTGGAAAACAGTTGGGTAGTTTCTTAAAAAGTTAAACATAGATTAACCATAAGACTCAGCAATTCTACTCCTAGGTATCTACCAAAGAGAAATAAAAATATACATCTATACAAAGACTAGTAAGTGAATGTTCTTAGCAGCATTATTCATAATGACCAAAACCTGGAAACAATACATATGCCCATCAACTGACTAATAGATAAACAAAATGTGGTACATGCATACAATGGAATATTATTCAGCAATAAAAAGGAATAAAGTACTGATATATGCTACAGTGTGGATGAACCTGGAAAACATCATGCTCAATGAAAGGAGCCAGTCACAAAGGCCACATATTGTATGATTCCATTTACATGGAATATCCAGAGTAGGCAAATCTATAGAGGCAGAAAATAGGTTAGTGGTTGTCTGGGGCTGGGGGAAGGGATCTTTGGGGATGATGAAAATATTCTAAAATCAGGTTGTGATGATAAATGCACAACTCTATAAATTTGTTAAAAATCATTGAACTGTACAGTTTAAATGGCTTGTTATTATGGTAAATTATACCTCAGTGAACCTGTTTAAAAAGAATACACAACACATAAGAAAGGCCATGTGAGGGGACTCCCCAGGGACTCCCCCTAGTGGTTCAGTGATAAAGAATCCGCCTTCCAATGCAGGGGACGCGGGTTCAATCCCTGGTCAGGGAACTAAGATCTCACATGCCACGGGCAGACCGCATGCCACAACTAATGAGCCTGCGTGCCACAACTAGAGAGAAGCCCATGCACAACAATGAAGAGCCCTCACGCCACAATGAAAGATCCCACACGCTTCAGCAAACATCCTGCATGCCGCAACTAAGACCTGACGCAGCTAAAAATAAATTAAATAAATAAATAATAAATAAATCTTTTTCAGAAAAAAAGAAAGGCCATGTGAGGAAACAGGGAGAAGCCAGCCATCTACAAGCCAAGGAGAGAGACCTCAGAAGAAATCAACCCTGCCAGCACCTTTTAAAAAAAAAATAAGAATACACAAAACAAATAAAAAACAAGGTCAGCAAATACTTATATCAAAAAATATTCGATTAAAAAAAATAATTGACTTTAAAACTCACCTTCCTGACAGCAAAGGCAGAAGCAAAGAAATTCACAGGATTACATAATTTTATTTTTGTTTTAAAAAAAAAAAGAAAGCAAAACTGCTTTTGGAACAGCCTTTTTTCTTTTTCTGGCTCTGAAAATAATTTACTATGAATCGCTTTACATACATAATAACAGCACAGTGCTTATTGTAGTTTTACCCCCAATAAAGAAAGGAAAAGAAAGGTAAAAAGAATCCAAGATGCTCCGTACATGCTATTTCTTATAGAGGGGCTCAATAAAAGTTGAAGGAATGTTGTTAGGTTTTAGTTTGGGCCCAGAATTTCTGTGAGGCACCAGAACAATATATGCAGACCCAAGTTTGAGGTACTGCAACTCGATACCAGAAAGTCGCCCAGAGAAGCTAAAGAAATGAATGTTTAGTATCTCTCTTTGGCTATTCTTCTCACATACCATTTTTCTCATCAGGGCTTTCACAAGGTACCTATAGAAGACAATTCCAAAACTGAGTTTACTGATGACTTCATAATTTCCCTACCTATTCTCTGTGGCTGACTGAAAGGAGATTCTCATGCTTAGACCCCAGACATGTAGACAGTTAGGAAACCAGAGAGTCCCATTTATGCTCTTGCCCTTTGGTAAGGCCTTAATGCAGAGTGGGCTAAGAACATCTATAGGTACACAAGACTTTTCTCAAAAAAGCACGTTTGGATCTGCCCTCAAGACACTAAAAAGTAGAGCAAAGCCCTAAATTTCTGTACCTACAGCACTTAAGAGATATCTTTGGCCTGAAAGATTTTTAAGAGAGAAGCTAGCAACCAACTGTACCTCCCACTTAAGAACCTCAATGGGGTCCCTGTGGAGCCATTAACTTGGAGCAGAATTAAATCTCCTAGGCTCCAAGGGGTGGTGTTGGTCCCAAAACACACACCACCACCCCCAATACCCCTGGAACATAGCTACACTTAGCTCTTCAACAGAGCTGTGTAGTTCTGCCTCACAGGAATGCATTCTAAAGATGGCATACTTGACACTGAGCTGTTCCTCCTGATGAAATCAACCATTCAGCCTAGAACCATGTCATCAGCACAGAGAATAACAGATATGCTTTGCTATGTCAAGAGATGTAGCACCCGGTTTATGTAAAAAATCTGACCCAAATTATCATAAGTTAAAATTAAAAACTGGGAAAGCCACATTAAATGCTACCTAAACATGGAATTTACCTCAAGGAGCCCATTGTGTTTCACAACAGGGACTATGACAGAGTCACTGGAGAAAAATTAAAAGCCTTGGACTTAAATAAACCCTACAGTGTAGCTCTGGATACACACTGCAAAAATCTTTAAACGTTCTTGATCTCAACAACAATGAAAAACAAACAACCCAATTAAATAAAGGGCACAGGACTTGACTAGACATTTCTCTAAAGAAGACATACAAGTGGCCCATAAGCACATGAAAAAAATGTTCAACCTCACTAATCATCAGGGAAGTGCATGTCAAAACCACAGTGAGCTGCCACCTCACACCCATTAGGTAGGCTACTATCAAAAATAAATAACTAGGGGCTTCCCTGGTGGCACAGTGGTTGAGAGTCTGCCTGCCGATGCAGGGGACATGGGTTCGTGCCCCAGTCCAGGAAGATCCCACATGCCGCAGAGCAGCTAGGCCTGTGAGCCATGGCCGCTGGGCCTGTGCGTCCAGAGCCTGTGCTCCGCAACGGGAGAGGCCACAACAGTGAGGGGCCCGTGTACCGCAAAAATAAATAAATAAATAAATAAATAAAAATAACAAGTGTTTGTATGGATGTGGAAAAATTGAAACCTTTGTGCACTATTGGTGGGAATGTAAAATGGTGCAGTTTCTATGGAAGACAGTATGACAGGTCCTCAAAAAACTACGAATAGAGTTACCCTATGATCCAGCATTGCCATTTATGGGTATGTGCCCAAAAGAATTGAAAGTAGGGACTCAAACAGATACTTGTACACACGTGTATATAACAACATTATTCACAGTTCAGCCAAAAGGTGGAAGCAGCCAAGTGTCCATCAGTGGGTGATTGGATAGACAACATATTGTGTATACCTACGATGAAATATTACTCAGCCCTAAAAAGGAAGGGAATTCTGACGAATGTTACAACATGGACGAACCCTGAGGACTTTACGGTAAGTGAAATAAGCCAGTCACAAAAGACAAATATTGTACAATTCCACTAATATGAGGTACCTAGAGCAGTCATATTTGTAGAGACAGAAAGTAGAATGTTGGTTGCCCAGAGCTTAGGGCAAGGGAGAATGTGGAGTTGGTTTTAACGGTTATAGAGTTTCACTTTTGCAGGATGAAAAAGTTCTGGAGATTGGTTGTACAACAATGTGAATACACTTTACACTACTGAACGGTACACTTAAAATGGTTAAGATGGTAAATTTTATGTCAAGTGTATTTTACCACAATTTTTAAATTCTTTTAATGTTCTTAATCAATTTCTCCATCAGGTGAATCATCATACCAGCAAACAATCATAGAACTGAATCCAAAGGCTGCCTAATTCAAGCAGGGTGTTGAACCAACTGAACCAGACCTGTGGTTTCATTAAGAAAGCTGTTATCAAGTTGCCCTTTGGAAGCTGTAGCGTGTTATATTTTGAGCCCATTATTCAGGGCCTTCGCCACCTCTTTCCCCAGGCTTAAGCTTTGAGAAGTGAAGACAGAAGCTAAGATGAAGATGAAAGATCACTGGCCCAGAAACCTGGGTCCTCATAATGGCTTTGTTTCTGCTCGCCATGTAATTTGGGCCTCTGTTTTTCAGAAGGCTAGAAACATTCCTAAGAGTGTATAATGCCTTCCAGCACCCTGTATTGAACAGCTAGCCTTATGGAAAGACAAGAACTAGTGATGTTGATAAACTCTCGACTTTTAGCATTCATAACAGAGACAAATGGATACTTAACCAAAGCAGCAGTGGTGCTAATTGAAGACAGATATTCTGATACCGTGGATGGAAAGAAGGAACAGTGAAGAGACAGAGGACAGAATGGTTCTGCAGGGGGCAGGGGGAATGGGCGAGGTGAAGGTAAGGGGTGATGAGACATAGAGAGGGCCACACAGAGAGGACAAAGTGTCTCCCATACTGCCCCCAGCTCAGCACCCTCCAGACACAGTGAACACACACACACACACACACACACACACACACACTAGTCCACGTGTCAAGAGAGGGTGAGGGGAGTGAGAAATGAGATGTGCTCAACTCTGGCTGTCACTCGATCTCAATAGTTTCAGCAGTCTCCGAGGGGAATGACTTACTAGGAAACCTTGCCCCCAACCTCACCTCCACATCACAGTGAATTAGAGGCCAGCAGGCAAACGTCTCACATTGCCACCCACGTCTGTGCCTAAACATTTGTCTCCATCCACACCAACAATTCCATCCTCCCCACCATTACAATGGCAGCAGAGTCTCTATTCTCCTTCTGTCCAAGGCTGAACCCTTTGACCCATGCTCTGGATCCCATCCCTTCTGCATTCTCAGGAATCGTGTTTCATCCATTATTCCCTCCCCTATATTGTCATTCACTCCCCTCCCTTTAGCATGTACATATACTCAGATCTAAACCAGTCTTCACCAAACTTTTTAAAAATTAAAAACGTGGTATATAAAAGGAAATGAAGGTAAATATGGACTGAACTGTTAAGAATTATGGTTATGAAACAACAGTCTTAAATGGGGATACAGGGTCTAGGAATTTTTTCTCTTCCAGTTTTATTGAGATATAATTGACATAGCATTATATTAGTTTAAGGTGTATAACATAATGATTTGATATAGGTATTAACTGTGAAATGGTCACCACAAGTTTATATATCTATAGATAGATATAGATAGATATATAATGGAATATTAGCCATAAAAAAGAAGGAAATCCACCATTGCTGCAACACGGATGGAACTTGAGGACATTATGCTAAGTGAAATAAGCCAGAGAAAGACAAAAACTGTATGATCTCACTTATATGTGGAATATTTTTTAAAAAACCAAACTCATAGAAACAGGGAAGAGATTGGTGGCTGCCGGAGGTGAAGGGTTGGAGCTGGGGGAAATGAATGAAGATAGTCAAAAAGGTACAAACTTCTAGCTTTAAGATAAATAAGTTCTAGGGATGTAATGTACAGCATGGTGGCTATAGTTGGCAATACTGTATTGTATATTTGAAAGTTGCTAAGAGAGTAGACCTTAAAAGGACTTTTTGCAAGAAAAAAATTGTAGCTATGTGAGGTGATGGATGTTAAGCTTACTGTGGTGATCATTTCTCAGTTAATATATATATCAAAGCATTATATTGTACACCTTAAACTAATATAATGTTATATGTCAATTATATCTCCATAAAACTGGAAGAAAAGGGGCTTCCCTGGCGGCACAGTGGTTAAGAGTCCGCCTGCCGATGCAGGGGACACGAGTTCGAGCCCCAGTCCGGGAAGATCCCACATGCCGCAGAGCGGCTGGGCCCGTGAGCCATGGCCGCTGAGCCTGCACGTCCAGAGCCTGGGCTCCAAAACAGGAGAGGCCACGGCAGTGGGAGGCCCGCGTACCGCAAAGAGAAAAGGAAAAAAAAACAACTAGAAGAAAAACAATTCCTAGACCCCATATCCCCTTTGAAACTGTCACTTCATAACCAGAATTCTTAACACTTCAGTCCATATTTATCTTCGTTTCCTTATCTCCTCAGCCAATTGAAATCTCAGCACAAATGATCTCAAAGTCACCAACAATCTTCCTGTTATCCAATACTGAGACATTTCAAATTATCTGATTAGGGACTGCTCTGCAGCACAAGCTCTGTTGATCAGGCTGAACTCCTTGAAATACTGTCTTCCTTCCTGGACTCTCTTCTCTCCTGGTTTTCCTCCTTCCTCAGACTGAGCCCTCCCCACACTCCAATAGCTATTGTCAGTTCCTCTCACTGAGCGCCCACATCACCACTTTATCTGTAGTCCCAGGATGTAGCACAATGTTAATATTGAGTAAACCTCTAGAAATACTGGTTGACAGATTGGATCAAATATTGCAGTGGCTCTCAACCCTGGTTGCTCATTAAATCTATTGGAAACTTCTACATAGATATGAATATGCCAACTGGTCGTATTTCTGATTTAATTGGTCTTGGGTGAGCTCCAGGCAATTTTCTAAAAGCTTCCCAAGTGAGTTTAGTGCTCACTAGTAAACTTGTCGTCCCATGCTAGGACTATAAGGACAGAAAAATTGCAAAATGCATATATCATTTTAGAACTTAACCATTTAGTTAGATTTGAGGTGGAGCTTTAGAATTCCGAGGGAATAAATTTTAAGTTTACATTAGAAAGTTATTTGAAATCAGCTCATCCATGGTCATGCCAGATCTGCAAACCCAGGAGATTCCTCTCACCCTCGCTCAGCCAGGAGCCCAAGGGACCAACAAAATCCCAGATTTTGTCAAATGAACAAGCGGCTGTGACATGAGAGATTTTTTTTTCCTCTCCCTTCTGAGTCTGCCAGGATTCTTGGGCGTGCCTTTGCCCCACCCTCCCCCTAGTTTCCAAGAACCAACAGGTCCAAACCCTTCCAGAAGCTCTGGCCTTCCCTCTCCATTCTGCCTTGAGGGTGCAGAATCTGCTGCATGCCTGGCTCACTTGAGAAATTCTGCCTGTTACTGTCAATGAGGGAGGTGTCTCCCACAGGGATGGCGTGACCAGAGAGGCATATTCACACAGAGGCAGTTTTATTTGTTTTGTGTGTTTAATTATTTGACTGTAGTTGTGGTTTTTTTGGGGTTTAGGGCGAAGAGGTGAGGAAGGAGTTGGTCAAAATGGGGCTAGAAGGGTAGAAACAAAACAACCGTAAAAAGCTGTGAGACCCAACCACAGTAAGAAACAATTCCATCCACCCAGCCCACCTCTTCCTGTGCCACCATATTTTGCTGCACACACATCTACCCGCCCACCCACTTATTCTAGAGAGGGAGGAAGAGAGATCACAAAGAGACGTAAGATTTCAAAATTGCATCTTGAATTGTGACCAACCTGTTATTTTATGATGATTTCAACAGTCATCTTAATAGCAAGAGAACTAAGTCTGAAAGGTCTGAACCAGTGATTGTGGAAGATTCTGGGAATTTCATGTTGACAGGTTGTTCAGGAGGTCTGGATGTTCCCTCTCCACCAGATACTTCTCAGCAAAGCTACAGAGTCTCACCAGAAAAAAGGAAAAGAAATCCACTAATGTTCAATTCATAGAAACTCCGGCCTTGAGCTAAAACTCAAGATAGGATTGTGTATGGTACTCCATATTGGGAATGGCTTAAGAACCAAGAATTTATGCTACAGTTGGTAAAGATCAGATTCTTCATATTTTACATATTGAAAGAGTGGACTAAAGGAAAGGAAAAGAGGAACAGAAGGGGCACATAACTGTTTGCAAAGGGCAGCGAATTCAATCAAGGGGTGATTATTGCAAAACACATTGCTCTAGTCTTAGCGTTTGCCGGAGGCAAAAGTTGCTGTGCTTATAATTTTTGTCCCCCTTCTCTACCATGAGAAAAGGGTAAAAATTATACTGCATAGGAAAGTGGAACTACAAGGAGTGGTGACCATTATGGGAAGCAGTTTTCAGTTCTGACTGTCAGAAGGACTGTCTGAGAAAGTAATGAGGTCCCCATGCTCTACATCTTCACAGGCAGGGTAACTGCCATTGAGTTTTAGGGGGCATCAAGTTAGAGCCATTGGATCTTTAAGATGCCTTTTGGAACAAAGAGTCAGTGATGGCAGCAATATAGATTACTGAAATTTCTTTCCACCCCCCAGTCATCAACAAATCTACTATACCTAAATGTTGTGCTCATTCTGATTTAACCTTTTAAAACAAGTTCACTGGCAAATTTTAAGGATCTCTTAAATACTCAGCATGGTGATGGGTTTTCTGAAGAAGAGAGAAAATTTATTATGCTGAAGAACTAGATTAGAGGGACTTCCCTGGTGGCACAGTGGTTAAGAATCCACCTGCCAATGCAGGGGACACAGGTTCGATCCCTGGCCCGGGAAGATCCCACATGCCGCGGAGCAACTAAGTCCATGCACCACAACTACTGAACCCGCGTGCCACAACTACTGAAGTCCACGCACCTAGAGCCCGTGCTCCGCAACAAGAGAAGCCACCGCAATGAGAAGCCCACGCACTGCAACGAAGACCCAACGCAGCCAAAAATAAATAAATAAATATTTTAAAAAACGAACTAGATTAGAGAGTTAGCAAAAGAATGGAGTCCTCTAAGTAGGGGTAAAAATAGGAAAAATAAATAGGAAAATAAAAGGGAACCCCCTAAATCTTCCTTTCTCCTTAATAATGATCACGAGGCCTCCTTCTTCGTAAAGAACCATACTGCCCCAGCATTCTGCCTGGGTACTCCCTTGTTTGACTCATTTTTACCCAAGGGTAGGGAGGGCAAATTAGAGTGAGGTGTTTGTTGGGTTTCAGCCACACTTTTCAAATTACCCAGCTCACATTCTGTGTGGGTTTTATAGCCAGCTGCCTCTCCTTGGTGATTCACGGAGCCTCTGAAACCTCCTCTTCTCTACTCTGCCTCCCACCTGGGGCAAGAACCAATGATTCTCAGGCTAGAGCTGAGAGGCCGGTATGAAGGAGGCTTATGTGTGATGAAAGATGACAGGGCAATAAAGACCTGACACCTGGCTTACACTGGGTCCCTAAGTTACGTTCTCCTGGATCTGGACAGCGGCAAAAGGCAAACACCCTCATCAGATCCCATGTGCTCTTGCTGGGCAAACAGGAACTTTAAATCTTACCCTCCCTGGGCTTGCTGTGTGCCACAGCCCATCCTCCACACAGCCTTCAGGTCTTTCTAAATTACCACCTGATCCCGGTTCTTCCTTGACTAAGTTATTTCTGGGGGTCCCTCGCTCCTACACCAACTCCTTTAACAGAATCCAAGGCCCTCCAAGACCCAGCCCTTGCCTCATTCTCCAGTCTCATTTCTCCCCATTCCAGGTCTCAGACTCTTGCAAATAGGTCAACACAAAATTCTGTGTCATATCTCTGCCTTTTGTTTGTATCTTTCTCTCTTTCCAATGTTTGACCACCTGATGATCCCACGTCTAAAAGCATGGTCAGCCCCGGGTTTTTCCTGAGTTAAAGCAATGCCAGTTCCCTGGGGCAGTACGTGAATGAAGCCAGGAGGAACTGGCAGGTTCTTACCTATTTTGATGTTGTCTTATGCAAACGATGCACCTAGGCTTCTCCAGATCTCACTTTTTGTGGGGAATTAGCAAAGCAATGCCTTTCTCCAAGCCACTGCCTTTGGCCCTCTTTTGCCCAGAAGGAAGATGATAGAGGGAAACTTAAAGCAGTGCTTTTCCTTAGTGCCCCTGAGGGGAGAGAAAAGATTACCCTCTTTCCAGGAAGTTCTAGGGAGCAAAGGCCCACACTCTATTGAAGACACTTGCAGAGCATAGGACAGGGAGCTGTGAGAGTCCTCCACTAAGATTACCCCCTTTCTCTCTGTCTATCTTCCCACTTCTCTTCATCTCACCACCACAATTTCTACCACGTTTAGCATTTCATGGTCATTGGAACTGAATTAAAGATTTAGCAGAAAATAATCAAGTTAGTTTGAATTTTCATTTCTTCAAATATTTCCATTCAAGTCACAAATGTTTTTAAATACACTAGAGAAAATACATAGCTTTATCTGGCAGACATTTTTAATACATTTTCTTTTAGGTAATGTAAGTGTTTTATATTACCAATCCCATCACCAGTTATTTGATAATTCTTCACCTTTCTAGAGTGCCTCATATTTGGTTCTTGAGCATATATTATTACATTTTATCCTTGCATCAGTCCAAAAGCATAGCCACAAATCCTGTCTATTCTGTCCCCTAAATATCTCTCAGACCTGACCCATCCCTCCCTTTCCCTTCTGCCTCTGCCTTAGTTCAGGCCTTCATCAGTCCTCAGCTGAACTTTTATATTAGCATCCTAACCAGACAGACAGACAGCCTGAATTCTATTTCCTCCCTCTCCACCACCCACCTCTAAAGTTCATTCTCCCCTGCTCCAGACCTTTCTAAATTATAACCCAGTCCTGTAACCTCTGTGATTTAATTACTTTGGAGGTTCCCTTTCAACTACACAAAGTCCAAGCTCCTTCGCATAGTACACAAGGCTCTCTAAAATCTGCCCCTCTTCCCTCTCTAATCCCATTTCTTACCCTCCAAATCTCAAATGTTTTGCAATTGACTGAAGATATAATATTTTCTTTTTTTGTTAAATATATATATATAGATATAGATTTTTTTTTTTTTTTTTGGCTGCGTGGGGTCTTTGTTGTGGCATGCAGGCTCTTCTTTGCAGCACATGTGCTTCTCTCTAGTTGTGACACGTGGGCTTTTCTCTAGTTGTGGCGCACGGGTTCTAGAGCTCGTGGGCTCTGTAGTTTGCAGCACGCAGGCTTTCTAGTTGAGGCGCAGGGCTCAGTAGCTGTGGTGCACGGGCTTCGTTACCCCGCGGCATGTGGGATCTTAGTTCCATGACCAGGGATCTAACCCGCATCCCCTGCATTGGAAGGCGGATTCTTTATCACTGGACCACCAGGGAAGTCCCATAATATTTTCTTGTATACTGATGGCTTCATATAGTTTTTCCTCTCTGGAATGTCCTTTTTATCTTTGTTTATTTGGTGACACCTATTTGTCCTTTGAGAAACAGACCTAGTGTCTTCTGTTCTATGGAGCCATCCTCCACCGCCCAAAGACAGAATTGATTACTCTCTCTGCTGGGTCACAACTTAATCCGGCACTTATTTCTGCAATAGCACTTATTGTATTGTTTTGCAATTACTTCATTATGTCACTGGCTCCCCTAGTAAGCTATGAACTCCACAAGAAGAAGAAAGTAATCAAATAGATCTTTATATACTCATTGCTTGCACAGTGCATTGTTGTTGATCTATAAATCATTCTTAAATAAGTGAATAAGCAAATGAATTGCAAGGAGTGGGGAAAAAGCAAGAAAATAGGTCTGATTTATTCCATTTAATAGGAGAAGAAACTGGGCTAGATGCTAATCCTACAAAACTGAAGGCATAGAAGCAAAAAGCTTAGACTCTAAGAGCTATACTACAAAATAGAAGGCAACATAGAATGCTAGGGAAGCTCAGAGATTCATTTCCTACTGGAAAGATATGGGAACTGATAAATCCTTAAAGATGAGTAGAATTCAGCAGGAATAAAGAGGGCCACATTTAAACGTTTCTGGAATGAAGGGTAATATATACAAGTCAATGAGAATAGGAACAACATAGGCAAAAGCACAGAGTTGCTAAGGATGGAGGGAAGGTCATGTAGTTCATGTAACCAGAGTTCATGGCAGTAGCATGGCAAGTGCACCTGTAAAGTTAGATGGAGCTCAATCAGGCAGGGCCTTGACATTTTGACTCTGCAAAAGGCAGCCATTGGGATCAGAAAATCACTTTTTGTTAAAAATTGTTCTTTATGAAACAAGAAACAAGAGATGGGAGTGTCTCAGGCAGGGTTGCTCATATTCTTGGCTCATGTTTTACCACAATTTACGTTACTCAGCCCAGTCATCTACCTCAGTTGGCTTCAAATGACTTTCAGTCTTACCAAAAATCAACCCCACTCTAAAGAGCAAAACTTAACACCCTTGGTGGTATTAAAAAAAAAAGTTCCAAAAGAGTGAAATTCCAAAATCTTGAAAATGTCAATAATGTAGAAATATGCTTTCATTCTGAAGGAAATGGGCTGCATTTGGATATATAAATTCAGGTATGTTTGCCAAAAAAGAAAGTCATATTACAGATAGTGGCCATGCCTGTGTTGTTTACTATTCTATCCCACCACGCAGACCCAATACTGTGGTCACCAGACTCATGCGGCTGTCGTTCACCTGAAATATGGCTAGTTCAAATTGACTTGTAAGTAAAATACACACTGAATTTTGAAGTCTTAGTTTAAAAATTACAGTATCTCAATAATTTTTATGTTGAAATGATTATATTGTATCTAACTGTGTTAAAATTTACCAAAAACTTTCTTAAATTAAAAAAAAAGTCATATACTTTAGCATCAATGATGGGTATATATAAAGTGTGTATGATCTGTGAAGAAAGACATAGATATGTCAGATAGAAATAAGAGAATAAAAGAATGGAAAAACAATACATTGAGTATTAGAGCTTTCATTGCTCTCAGTTGACATCCATAGCCTCTTACTCTTCAGATAAAAGGGTATTTGTCATTCAGTCAACAACCAAAAGCAGAGCAATGATTTAACTTGCAAAATAATCATTAAGGGCTTCCCTGGTGGCCCAGTGGTTGAGAATCTGCCTGCCAATGCAGGGGACATGGGTTCGAGCACTGGTCTGGGAGGATCCCACATGCCGCGGAGCAACTAGGCCCGTGAGCCACAACTACTGAGCCTGCGCTCCGCAACAAGAGAGGCCGCAATAGTAAGAGGCCCGTGTACCGCGATGAAGAGTGGCCCCAGCTTGCCGCAACTAGAGAAAGCCCTTGCACAGAAACGAAGACCCAACACAGCAAAAATAAAATAAAATAAATAATGATAATAAAAATAAAGGAATTCCTTTAAATAATAATAATAATCATGAAGCACAACAGTACCTGCCTTTTCCCTCAATACCTCCCAATCCTACTAATATAAAGAATGATTTTCTTTTTTTAATTTTTTGTTTTTAATTCTTTTGGCTGCATTGGGTCTTTGTTGCTGCGTGCAGGCTTTCTCTTGTGGCGGCGAGTGGGGGCTACTCTTTGTTGTGGTGTGCGGGCTTCTCATTGCGGTGGCTTCTCTTGTTGCGGAGCACGGCCTCTAGGCACGCAGTCTTCAGTAGTTGTGGCTCGCAGGCTCTAGAGCGCAGCCTCAGTAGTTACGGTGCATGGGCTTAGTTGCTCTGCAGCATGTGGGATCTTCCCAGACCAGGGCTCAAACCCATGTCCCCTGCATTGGCAGGCAGATTCTTAACCACTGCGCCACCAGGGAAGCCCAAGAATGATTTTCAATTGTAACAAATACTATGGGGAGGAAGTAAAAATTTTATAAATACAGTACCATAGTTTTTTATTATTATTATTATCATCTGGGCCTCCTCTGTGACAAAAAAAGAAAAATATTTACCAATCTTTCAGGAATGCTGTGGAACTTCAATAATTCATGGGGCTAAAGATCCAGCTCCATCAGGTTCGACCACAGTGTTCAACGAGCTTTTTTTAGAATTAAGTAAAATCAGCTGCATAAAACTATAGCTCATACTTTAAATAGCACTTTATTACATAAATTCGTCTCACAACCACAAGAAGGAACTGGCAGAATAGCCTTTGTTTTGTCAACAATTTTTTTTTCCACTAGTTGTGCAGCAAGTTTATAGAATAGACTTTGGGGAATCTCTCTAGCAAGATTATAGACTTATGTGGACTGTATACTTGTAGTTATTCAAATCATCTTTTGTTTTAGTAACTCCAATGTTCTCTTTTTGTATTAAATAATATATTTCCCTCTCCTTTTTTTTGATACTCAGCAATTTCTTAACTACCAAGACAATTTCCCTTTTCTGACCATCCTAACACAGACATACATATAACAATACAAGAGACTCCATAAATACTGTCCTAATTAAAACAATGCCTAGAATCAAGACTTTTAGGATGCAGATTACCAGTCAATTCAAGATTTTTCTCTGAAAAGGAGGCAATATGGTATGATAGATAAAGCAGAGGATTAATAAAAGATAAGATGAACCATGTCAAGATCTGATATTATTTGCTCTGCCATCTCTCCTGACCTCAATTTCTTCATTCTCAGAATTGAGATAAACTGCTACACAGGATTATTAGGTAAACCACACCATGCCTACAAAATCGGCTTGTAAAGTAGTTTATCTGTACTGCTGTTATGATTATGCTAAGAAGTTACCAACTCTTCCCACAAAACATTCATAGGGCAGGAGGTTGGGAGCTGGAGAGAGCAAGGGAGGCACCTGCCAAGTTGTGGAAAGGACTGGGACCAGAAAGGGAAGGTGAAAGTTAGACTTGGGAAAAGAGCGCTAGGGAGACAATAATGTCGGCCCACCAAAGGGTTGTGTGAAGGAAACAAAGCAAGTAAAATGTAGTTACTAAAAATTAATTTGCACAAAACATAAAGATTTGTGTTTGCATGTTTAAATGAACTTATCCTTTGGAGAGTGTTTGCCAAAGATGCAAGCATTGCCATTGGAGCTTGGCCCTTTTAGGACAATGTCAAATAAAATAGTGTTTGCCCACACATGCTTTTGCCAAAGTACAAACAGACAGGATGCTGTCTATGAAGAGAGGTACCTCGGGTTGTTTGCTTTTAACAGACTCACACTTACCTACTCCTCGGAATTAGATTTGTTTTTCCTTCTCAGTGTCCCCTGTTAAATCTAGACTCATGTCTGTCCTACTTTGGAGGCATGTAATCAGTAACACAAAGTAATTTAAGGTCATCATAAAAAAATGTTATTTGCCCAAGCAAAGGTATATAATTTATTACCTCTATTGTATACCTTCTATAAATTCTCACTCTACTGGGAATGGCTCCAATGCCAATGCTGTTTGGCAGACAAGAGAGCTGTGCAGGACTTTCTGTCCTACCCAAGTTGGTTCCTTGGCCAAAAACTTTAGTAAATTTTTGGGCTTGTTGATAGCAGGTGTTGGTGTACTACACTCAAGAGAGACAGGCAGGTCAGATGTCCTCACCCACCCCTTTTACATTTGAACTTCAGTGATTTATTAGGGAAAGTAGCACTGGATTATCCTGTTCTATCAGTATGAAACCGGTCAAGCATTTGAAAGAGAAGGATAAAGGTGATTCCATGGGGTTGAACCTGATACCTTTAAGGTTCCTTTCTTCTTATAAGAAGTCCCTGATTTTAGTGTCCTTTTCTAATTTTCCAAAGTTAAAGATAATCGTCTCATTATTTTAAGAACAGTACAATTTCTACTAATTCATTCAGTCCCACAAATGAGAATATAGTAGATTAAAAATTCCTCATCCGTTTCATGAAATCTTTTCTTCAAAAAGAAACCACAGCAATCCCCTGTCCTCGTGACAGGTAACAGTCAGGTTTCTGAGACGTGCCAAAGGGTTTCTACTGTCTGCCACAAGGTTTGGGTGTGCTGTCCCCACACCCTGATTTCCCAAGATCAAAACAACACTGGAAAGAGGTGGCTTAACAAGTCTCTGTGAAAACTTCTTGCTTCTCAGGCATAGTACATGTTATTTATTATTCAGTGAAACCTAAGTGAAAATCCTCAGCTACCACCAGTCCTCCACTTCTCCACTACACACCCCTAATTCTCGAGCTTATATAGAATGATGCCACACACATGGAGACCAAGCCTACCTTTTGGAGACCTGAACCAAACCTAGCAAACTCAACCAACATTTTGGAATTCAACTCATAACAGAAAGCAGGTTAAGAGACAGCACATCCACATATCTGTTCACCTCTGCAGGCAGTTGTGCATCTTTTATCACTGCTCTGCCCCAATTCCTTTTGTGCAACCGCCATGTCAAACATTTCCAAACTTTAGGTTGGCACTACCCTGATCACCATGAGGTAAGTCATAGCAGGAGGGTACAATGATGCAAACTCAATTCACTCCACAGTGCATCAGCAGTGCAGTTGTGATGCTCCACAAACCCTTCTCAGAGGATTCTTATCCCAGCAGAATTCAAGTGTAGGTTTTCTGGGTCACTCCTAATGCTTCTCCGCAGCCTGAATCCTTCTTGGGTGCCATCTTTGCTTTCTACTTGAGGGTGTTTTCCGCAAGATCAAGTGGACTTCCAGACATTGAAAACAGGTGAGGTTTGGGACCTAAAGTCCCAGTTTTTTAGAACCTGTTTTAATAAATGTACATTGGTCTGTCAACAAACTCGGAATGCTAAGGATGCCTTCAGAAACACCATGTTGCCCTGTTCAGCTCCAACAATCCAAGAAAAGACAGAGTTTTTCATCTTTGTGCATCAGAATCATCCAGAGAGATTATTTAAAATATAGCTTCCAAAGGTTCTCTCCAAGCCTCCTGAACCAGAATCTCCAGGGGTAGAAACCAGAGATATCTTTCTCACAAGCTGCCTAGTTGATCCTAGTGAAAATGCAAATTTGAGAAACACTGCTGTGGCCTAAATTGGTAAGATGAAAATTTGAAACCATAGTGCTAAACACCTTCCTTACAACTCGAATTTTTCCTAGACTATGCAATTGTCCTAAGAGGTGACAGTTTCCAGAGAGCTCCAAGCTTACACTAGTGGGCATGCAACTGGGAGGAAGCAGATACCCACTTAGACCCTAACCCTGGTCATATTGAGATGAAGATATAGAATATTCCTCCCTTCTCTCACCTGTCCTCCCTCCTGACCAAGAACTAGCTAGTTATAAATGTGGAGGCCTTATTAGTAAGAATCATATTCTATGTCAGTGTTTGGTTTTTTTCACAATGAAATGACAAGATCGGTTGGACAGAATATTTTTAGAGGATTTAACGTCTTCGTTAAAGGAAGGACAAGATCTCCACTTCAATGGCAAATATGTTGAACCCAAATATCCTGGGACTAAGATCCCTGGGGTAGAAGTTCATAAAGTTAATATGACACTGAACACAACAGATAAGGAGCTGAGTAACAGCGTGACCTGTAGGCAGTCCAGACCTGAGCTCAGTGATAGCTTACACTTTACTCTGAGCCTCCATGGAGAGGAAGTTCAAAGGCAGTTAGCTACTAATGGGAAATTCATGATCACTTTCGACATCCCCTGTTTTTCCCTTTTTTTACTGCCACAGTTGCAAGTGGAGTTTCTATACACAAGCAGACAGCCATGGATAAGCCCAGTTGAAATAATGCCAACTGACTAGGTCACACTGAAATAGACACATAGTGACTGAACAAAAGCTGTAGAGAACTTCACACGGCCACACAAATAGGTTCAGCAGCTTCTCATGAAATGGGAGAGTACTTGGCCAAAAATTTTCCCAAGCATCAAAAACTAGATAATTTAAAACAGGTTTATGCTACAAATAGAACTACCATATGACCCAGCAATCTCCCCCTGAGAAAACCATAATTCAAAAAAAGTCATGTACCAAAATGTTCATTGCAGCTCTATTTACAATAGGCCAGAGATGGAAACAACCTAAGTGTCCATCATCGGATGAATGGATAAAGAAGATGTGGCACATATATACAATGGAATATTATTCAGCCATAAAAAGAAATGAAATTGAGCTATTTGTAAGGAGGTGGATAGACCTAGAGTCTGTCATACAGAGTGAAGTAAGTCAGAAAGAGAGAGACAAATACCGTATGCTAACACATATATATGGAATTTAAGGGGAAAAATATGTCATGAAGAACCTAGGGGTAAGACAGGAATAAAGACACAGACCCACTAGAGAATGGACTTGAGGATATGGGGAGGGGGAAGGGTAAGCTGTGACAAAGCAAGAGAGTGGCATGGACATATATACACTACCAAACGTAAAATAGATAGCTAGTGGGAAGCAGCCGCATAGCACAGGGAGATCAGCTCGGTGCTTTGTGATCTCCTGGAGGGGTGGGATAGGGAGGGTGGGAGGGAGGGAGACGCAAGAGGGAAGAGATATGGGAACATATGTATATATATAACTGATTCATTTTGTTGTAAAGCAGAAACTAAGACACCATTGTAAAGCAATTATACTCCAATAAAGATGTTTAAAAAAAAAACAGGTTTATGGAAGTTATTAAAGTGCAAATGTATTGGGTTGGCCAAAAATTTCGTTCGGGTTTGGCCATAACAGCTTGCAGCCAAACCCAAACGAAATTTTTGGCCAGCCCGCTAATACTACAGTAATAACTCTATCCATTATTGCATTCAGCAGATGTGTATTGAGCACCCACTATATGGCAGACACAGCACTAGGCACTCAGGATTCAAAGGGAATAAGAGACAGACAGACTTGACCTCAAAGGGCTTTGTTTCTAGGAAACGGGAGACAAATATGTGAGCATGGGCTTACAATAAGGAATAATGGGTGTTGTGGCAAAGCGGGTGGACAGGTGACCATGGGCACAAAAGAGGGAATCGTTAAGTGGTCTTCGAGAAGAATGCAAGAGCTGGCCTGTGTTGAGTCTTCCATAAGGAAGGGGTGTTCATGGAGGAGACGCAGCAAGGAAAGCCTTTTGGGGCAGCGTGAACAGAAGCATAAAGACATAAAACCCATGGCATATTTGGAAAATGGCAAATCATTTGGGACAACGGGAACATCACAGAATACAAGGAAAAAGACCCAATAAGGATGATTCTGCAGAAGCAGGCAGGGGACCACGAGGAGCCTGAATGATATGCTGAGGTGCTGAGGCCCAATAAGGTGCCAACGAAGAGTCTGAGGTCTTAGAGTCTCAGAAAGGTCTCTCTGGGGGAAACGTAGCGATTAAACATAAGCAAAGAAGTACTGGAGGCATGGAAACTAATATGAAGGCTATTGCAATGATCTGGACGAGATCAAGAAGCCTGAATTAAGGCAGGGATAGTGAAATAGGGATGCATACAGTTGCTGGAGCCGTTAAGAGAGTAACAGGCCACTGACAAAAAATCAAGTAGCCTAGTGTCCCTCTTCTTACCCTTCCAGGTAGTCAAGTTATTTGCTTAAATGACTCCATGTAGGACATAAATGGGTAAGGCAACTGTCCAGATACAATTTCATTTCTCTGATAAAGTATTCAGGAGTGCTAAGGAGCAGTAAGATAGCTGAACTTAGATAAGGCAGGATGGAAAAGAAAAGAGCCAGGGTAATGTAAAATAAGCAATCTTCAGCGGTTGCCCAAGAGTAAAAGTTGGGGGTAGAGTGACTACAAAAGCTTATCAAGAGGGAGTTTTTTGTGGGGAGAGGGATGAATTGTTCTACACCTTGACTATTACGGTAGCTACATGACTCTGTTTTTAACTGAAGTATAGTTGACTTACAATGTTGTGTTTCTATACACAAGCAGACAGCCTTGTCTAACTAACTAGACAAGACACAACAATGTTGTGTTAGTTTCTGATGTTCAGAAATATAACATATAACATATACATATTTCTTTTTTGTATTCTTTTTTCTATTACAGTTTGTTACAGATTACTGAATATAGTTCCCTGTGCTATACAGTAGGACCTTCTTGTTTATCTATTTTATATGTAGTAGCTTGTATCTGCTAATCCCTAACTCCTAATTTATCTCTCCCTCACTCCCTTTCCCTGTTGGTAACTGTAAGTTTGTTTTCTATGTCTGTGAGTCTGTTTCTGTTTTGTAAATAAGTTCTTCTGTATCATATTTTAGATTCCACATATAAGTGATATCATATGGTATTTGTCTTTCCCTGTCTGACTTATTTCACTTAGTATGAAAATCTCTAGGTCCATCCATGTTGCTGCAAATGACATTATTTCTTTCTTTATTAAGGCTGAGTAATATTCCATTGTATATATGTACCACATCTGCTTTATCTATTCCTCTACCAAAGGACATTTAGGTTGCTTCCATGTCTTGGCTATTGTAAATAGTGCTGCTATGAACATTTGGGTGAATGTATCTTTTTGAATTAGAGTTTTCTCTGGATGTATGCCCAGGAGTGGGATTGCTGGATCATACGGCAACTCTATTTTTAGTTTTTTAAGAAACCTTCATACTGTTTTCCATAGTGGCTGCACCAATTTACATTCCCACCCATAGTGCAGGAGGGTTCCCTTTTCTCCACACCTTCTCCAGCATTTGTTATTTGTAGACTTTTTAATGATGGCCATTCTGACCAGTGTGAGGTGATACCTCACTGTATTTTTGACTTGCATTTCTCCAATAATTAGTGATGGTGAGCATCTTTTTATGTGCCTATTGGCCATCTGTATGTCTCTTTTGGAGGACTGTCTATTTAGGTCTTCTGCCCATTTTTTGGTTGGGTTGACTTTTTTGTTACTGAGTTGTATGAGCTGTTTGGATATTTTGGAAATTAAGCCCGTGTCAGTTGCACCTGGCTCTTTACTTTTGTAAAAACTCATAGACCTATATACCAAAAAGAATAAATTTTACTATATGTAACTTTTTTTAATTGGAGGGAAAGGCAAAAAAATTATGCAATTCTCAAAGATAAATCAGTTTATAACAACATGAGAAGGGAAACTTACTTACTCTTGGACATTCATTCATTGATTCAACAAATACACATTGAGCACATACTCCATGACAGAAACCATGCTACGTGTTGGAGACATGGTGGGAAATAGGCCCAATGCAGCCTACAGTCTAGTGGAAAAGACACCTATTAAATAAATATTTCTGTAAATTCAATTACAATAGTGATAGGAAGAAATAAAGAATAACATATTATGAAAGCATGTAACAAATCATCCTTGAAGCAGTGATATTGAAGTTAAACCCTGAAGGATAAGATTGAGTTGGCTGAAGGTGAAGAGGGGTAGTCAAGGGAAAGAACAGCATTTTGGAAGACCCTGAGATAGGAGTCCTTACATACCCACACACACTCTCACATGCTCATACGTGCTCACAAACACCCTCACAAACTCACCTATTCATTTACACATTAAGACACTTGGTGTTTCTATGAAATTGAGTTGTTTGTAGTGAGGTGGATGGACTTAGAGTCTGTCATACAGAGTGAAGTAAGTCAGAAAGAGAAAAACAAATACCATATGCTAACACATATATATGGAATCTTAAAAAAAAAAAAAAAAGGTCCTGAAGAACCTAGGGACAAGACAGGAATAAAGATACAGATGTAGAAAATGGACTTGAGGACATGGGGAGGGGGAAGGGTAAGCTGAGACGAAGTGAGAGTGGCATGGACATATATACACTACCAAATGTAAAATAGATAGCTAGTGGGAAGCAGCTGCATAGCACAGGGAGATCAGCTCTGTGCTTTGTGACCATCTAGAGGGGTGGGATAGGGAGGGTGGGAGGGAGACGCAAGACAGAGGGGATATGGGGATATATATATATACGTATAGCTGATTCACTTTGTTATACAGCAGCAAATAACACAACAATGTAAAGCAATTATACTCCAATAAAGATGTTAAAAAAGAAAGAAAAGACACAGTGTTTCTAAGATCCTATATGCTGTGTAACATTTCTATCATAGAAACTGGCAAAGGCTTTCTATAGACCTCCCATATCTACCACTTACCAGATGTGTCACCTCAGGAAAGTTTTTTAACCTATTAGTACTTCAATTTTCTAATCTCCAAACAAGATTATTAATTAGTAATTATAATATTCAGGTAGTAATTAGTACTTGAAGATTGGGTTATTACAAAGAATAAATTGGTTAATAAAAATAAATCCTTAAGAACAACATTTAGGGACTTCCCTGGTGGTCCAGTGGTTAAGACTTCACCTTCCAATTCAGGGGGGGCAGGTTCGATCTTCTGTTGGGGAGTTAAGATCCCACATGCCTCTCAGCCAAAAAACCAAAACATAAAAGAGAAACAATATTGTAACAAATTCAATAAAGACTTTAAAAATGGTCCACATCAAAAAATATTTTTTTAATAAAAAAAGAACAACACCTAGAACATTAAGTACTCGATAATAGTAATTTATTATTACCAAAACTACTACTACACAATTATTTTTAGAGAACCTCTTTCAATTTCTTAGAGAGAATAGATGGCTCTTAGACTCAATTTTTGGAAACAACATAGAGAAACTATACTTGACCCCACCATACTAACTTCCTATGAATAGGGCCAGGGTCCTGAGCCATATGACGGGGTTCATGACTATTAAAAATGCTTTTTCAGTCCAAACAGAAGCTTTGGGGTCCCTTTGGGGATAAATCCATTCGTCTTTACCTAACTGAATCCTTAAGAGCACATCTTGTAACCTTTCACTTCCAGATGTGGAGCAACTGGTATTGGACTAACCCTTCTGTTATAAACAATAAAATTAGAGATAGTGCATGAGGCAATTGTTTTTAAACATTGGACAATAGGAAACACAATGTTGTGACCCTTGAGAGAGGAGAAATTCATAAAGTGAGCCCCATGATTTCCCTGGATCTCTACCTGGGCACACTTATCCAACCATGACATAGCAAGCTAGAATCCAAGCGGAGCACAATGATCCCGCTGAGCTGAAGAGGCAGAGGTCAGAGTCCAGGAAAGCTGAAGCAATCAGAATCTGCAGGGCAAAGCATCAGAAAGTAAAGCAGGTATGTAGGGGCTAGAGAGAAGTGAGAAACCCAGAAGCTGTGCAGGAGGTTCTCTGTGAATCCTAAGATGCACATGTCCATGGCAAGAGTACCTGAGGCTTGTAGTAACTATACAGAACAGTCACCATAGAGACAAGAACAGAATAAAGATACTAGATACAAAACAGTGCTAGAAGACATGGAGGTTCTGGCCAAGCCAGAGTGGCAAGACCTTGTTATCAATTTATTAACACAAAAGGCATGTATCTAGGACACCAGAGAAGACTAGAAACATGCTTTAGGGTAAGGTCCACTCCATGCCCACCCTAACAAGGTCTAAAACCAAGCCTTTAAAAGATCTTCAGTGAAAGCTGAATTTAGAGGTTGAGACCTGCAAAGGTAGAAGGCCTTGGGAAACATGCTGAGTTTTCCAATAGGTGTCCCCTAGCAAAGCATAAAGACAAGCCTACAGAGTGCAAGGTAATCAACCAGTAAATGAGCTGCCTAATAGAAGAAATGGTAACACTTCTCAAAGGAAGACAACAAAAGTACAGAGCCTATACAATGCACCACCAACAACATGCAGTACACAATTTTAAAAATTACTAGACATAAAAAAGAGTCATGTACCACAATGTTCACTGCAGCTCTATTTACAATAGCCAGAACATGGAAGCAACCTAAATGTCCATCAACAGATGAATGGATAAAGAAGATGTGGCACATATATACAATGGAATATTACTCAGCCATAAAAAGAAACAAAATTGAGTTATTTGTAGTGAGGTGGATGGACCTAGAGTCTGTCATACAGAGTGAAGTAAGTCAGAATGAGAAAAGCAAATACCGTATGCTAACACATATATACGGAATCTAAAAAAAAAAAAAAGTGGTCATGAAGAACCTAGGGGCAGGATGGGAATAAAGACGCAGACCTAGGGGCAGGATGGGAATAAAGACGCAGACCTACTAGAGAATGGACTTGAGGACACGGGCAGGGGGAAGGGTAAGCTGGGACAAAATGAGAGAGTGGCATGGACATATATACACTACCAAATGTAAAACCAATAGCTAGTGGGAAGCAGCTGCAGAGCACAGGGAGATCAGCTCGGTACTTTGTGACCACCTAGAGGGGTGGGATAGGGATGGTGGGAGGGAGGGAGATGCAAGAGGGAGGAGACATGGGGACATATGTATATGTATAGCTGATTCACTTTGTTATAAAGCAGAAACTAACACACCATTGTAAAGCAATTATACTCCAATAAAGATGTTAAAAAAAATTACTAGACATGCACAAAACAAAAACAAAAAAAGGCAAAATGACCCATAGTTAAGGGAAAAACACCAGTCCCAACATTACTGAGATGATGGATTTAGAAGATACGGGCTTTAAAGCAGCTACTATAAATATGTTCAAAGAATTAAGAAAATAGGGACATCATGAGTTAAAAAGTAGGGACTCTCAGCATAGAAATGTAAACAATAGAAAAAGAGCTAAATGGAAATTTTAGAACTGAAAAATTACCATGACAAAAAAAATAGCAGTAGATCAGAGATGAGAGGAAAAACGTCACTGGTGAATTTGAACATAAGAAGGCAAATCTATAGCAATTATCCAAGCTAATGAATAGAGAGAAAATAGATTGAAGAAAAAAAACATATCCTTAGAGACCTGTAGGACAGCAGAAAATGGCCTAAATATATGTAATTAGAGACCTGAAGGAGAAGGAGGTGAGAAGTAGGGCAAAATAGACTTTTTTAAGAAATGACAAAATGGCAAGCTACAGACTGAGAGAAGTTTGTGTAATATCAATACATATATGACACTGGGCTTATAGCCAGAATATAGTTTAAGATTTTTACAACTCAATAATAATAATACAATCTATTTTTTGATGGGCAGAAGACTTGAACAGACACTTCACCAAAGAAGATACATGCGTGGCTAATAAGCACAAGAAGACATGTTAAACATCATAGTTATAAGGAAATTGCAAATCAAAGCTAAGATCAGATACCACTACATATTCATTAGATAGATACCACTCCACATCCTTTTAAAAGGCTGACAATACCAAGTATTGAAGAAGATTGAGAACAGTTAGTTATCTTGCTATGGAGGGTGGAAAATAGTACAACCGCTTTGGAAAACAGTTTGACAGTTTCTTTTAAAGTTAAACATACTTATCATATGAATCAGCTACTCCACTCCCAGGTATTTACCAAAATGAAAAAAGAACATATATCCACCCAAAGACTGTTCATAGCAACTTTGTTCATAATAGCCCAAAACTGGGACAACCCAAGTATCCACCAATAGGCTAACAAATTGTGTTATTAACACAGTTAAATACTATTCGGCAATAAAAATATAAATTACTGATAAAGGCAACAATGTGGATGAGTCTCAAAAACCTCATGCTGAGTGAAAGGAACTCAACACAAAAAATATGCATACTGTCTGATTCCATTTACATGAATACTAGAAGAGGAAAAACTAATCTATAGTGATAAAAATGAGATCAATTGTTGCCTGGGGCAGTAGTTGGAAGCAGAGACTGACTGCAAAGGATGTACATGAGGGAGCTTTCTGGTGTGAGGAAATGTGCTATATCTTGACTATGATGATGGTGATGTGAGTGTATACATTTATTGAACTGTACACTTGAAATATATGTATTTTATTATATGTAAATTATACCTCACAAGGTTGACTTTTAAAAGAATATTTGCATAACTCTTAAAATTAGAAGGCTTATTTTTATCATCATCCTGTAGTGAGTCATTTAACAATAAATTTTATAAAGAACAAGTTCTTTTTGAATCATACACAAGCACCCCAAATGAATGTCTAACCATTCATTTCTGTTAAATGTGTGTGGCTGGAGAAACGGAAGCCCGTAAAACTAAGGAAGCTCCTGCCCATCATCTCTGATTCTAAGCTGCAGAAGAAACTGTAACCTCAGTACTCATCTTTCTAAGCATCCTCAGTAACTATTTGTTGACCGGTTCCTGAAGTGAGTGTCTGGATTTATTTTATAAAAAAGTTCCACCATCTGAAATCTTGGCTGCTGCAGAATTTAGGGGAACATTTCCTACAAAATCTGCGCCAGTCTCATAACAGAGTTAAATAGTCAGAGTCTGCATAGTGAACCAGTTCTACTGCTGGTCAGATAGGCTGTCCTAATCACCCTCCTCAAGGACCCTCTTATAGGATATAGGACCCTCTTATAGAATTTTTTGCACAAGGACCTTCTTACACACTTTTTTGAAAACATAGGCAATAAGGAAGCTGGACTTTCCTTTTCTTGAAATTTTCCTATTTGTAGTGGGAAATTGAGGGACAAGAGAGAGGTGTCATAAACTAAGGGCACGGCTACCCTGTGCAGTGACCATGTGTGTTAAGACGAGTGCCTCAGTTTACTGGAAAACCTCTCTTACTGATTTGGAGTCTTAATAAAAAGAGCAGGATGCTCACTTCAGCAGCACATATACTAAAGTTGGAACAATACGGAGAAGATTCGCACGGCCCCCGCACCAGGATGACGCACAAATACATGTAGTGTTCCATATTTTTATACATGAAGGCTAAAAAAAAAGCCCAAACTCATAGAAAAAGAGAACAGATTTGTGTTTACCAGAGGCAAAGTGGTGGGAGGTAAGAGAATTGGGTGAAGGTGGTCAAAAGTTACAAACTTCCAGTTATAAGATAAATAAGTACTAAGGATGCAATGTACAACATGATGACGATAGTTAACACTGCTGTATGATATATTTTAAAGCTGCTAAGAGTGTAGATCTCAAAAGTTCTTATCTCAAGGGAAACCAAAAATTTTTTTTCACTATATGAGGTGATGGATGTTAACTAATCTTACTCTGATAATCATTTCCCAATATACGTACGTCTTAGTCAGTATACTGTACACTTTAAACTTATATAGTGCTGTATACCAATTATACCCCAATAAAACTAAAACCAAAAAAGAAAGAATAGCAGGAAATGTGTAAAATTTCACTACAAGCTCAAACCCTGTGTTACCTACTGTATTAGTTTTCTATTGCTGCGTAACAAATTACCACAAACTTAGAAGCTTATACCACCCCCCATTTATTATCTCACCGTTCCACAGGTCAGACGTCTGCGTGGGCTTGGCTGTGTTCTCTGCATGGAGTATCACAAAGACAAACTCAAGTGTCGACTGGGATGAGCTCTTATCTGAGGCTCTGGGGAAGAGCTGCTTCCAAGCTTATTCAGGTTGTTGGCAGAATCCGTGTCCTTGGGCATGTAGAACTGAGATTGCATTTTCTTTCTGGCTATCTAGAAACTACCTGATTTCTTGGCCTATGGGCGCCTTCCTCCATCTTCAAAGCCAATAATTGTGGGTTGAATCCTTCTTAGACCTAGAATCTCTCTGACTCCCTCGTCTATGACCAGTCAAAGAAAACTCCCTGCTTTTATAGGCCTCAGGTGATTAGATCAGGTGCACCTGGATAGTCTCCTTAGCTTATGGTCAACTGACTAGCAATCTTAATTACAACTGAAAAATTACTTTTGCCACGTAACATAATATAATCACAGGAGTAACACCAGGGGCAGAGGTCATGGGCATCTAGAATTCTGTCTACCATACTGATGCTTCATCTGTCCAGCACCACTGACCTTCATTGTATCCCTAGTGATACTATTCACCCAAACATTGTAAAGTTGTCTTTAAAAACAAATGCTGCTAGTCAGTGATTCCGAGATCACTTTCCAGGTTACAGTAATTAAGACTGGGATACCATAAAAATATCATATTTAAAGTTATAGGAACAGAGTTTAAATTCCAAGAGTTCAGAGAAGAGAGAAGTCAGTATGAACTGGGGAAAACTTCATAAAGGAAGTGGCAGCCAAGCAGAACTTTCAGGAATGCACATAATTTGGGGAGGCAAGAGCATGACTAGAGACAGGAATAAAAAGTGCATCTATTGAGCAGTGAGGAGACCCACCTGATAGCTTGTTGGGGAATAAAGGAAGGTAAGGTTGAACAGCTGAGGGAAGCTAAAGTAAGATGGCTTTGTGAACCAGGACAAGAGTGTGCACTTGATTCAACGAGAAATACTGAGCCTTTGAAAACCCTTTTAGGTTTCTGCAGGAGTATGCTAAATGGTTGGAAATTTTTGGATTGGAGAAAAATGAGATTACAGAAAGAATAATTAGAAAGCTATGGGGGACACAAATTTCTTACCTATTAGAGACACACACTGACATTCTATGATGAGTGGGTTGGGCTTTAACATATTCCAGAAAGAAAATAAGGGGGAAGAATGGCAAAATGTTTATAATTGTTGAAGCTTTATGCCAGGTACATGAGCATTCAGTATAATATTCTCTCTACTTTTGAGTATGTTTGAATTTTTCCATAATAAAATGGGGTTTTTTAAAAGCCAATTGTAGTAATCTGGGAAAACCTAGACATGGGTGGTGACAGGAAAAATAGAAAGAAAAAAAAAGACTGACTAATTCAGCATACATTTGACCTTGATAACAGATTTGATATAACAACTTCAGCTGAGGGAAGAAACAAAACTGACTGATTTCTATAGCCTTGGAAATAGAATAATGTCATAAAAGAGAACCTGTCAACTGTCTATAAATTCCTGAACTTTAAACAATGTACCTCATCGGACTGTATGATTGGAATGTGTATGGAAATTAATAAACTAAGTTAAATTTCTGTCTATGGATCTCTTACTCTGTCTAGTGCACCACATGAAAAAACTGGACAGATTTTCATCAAATTTAGAGGGCCTGTTTGGAAAAATCTACCTTTCTAATATAGCCCCATTTGCTCTATACAAAAAATCATTTTGTGGGACCCTAGGTGTGTCTCATTCATTTATTTTTATTCTTAAGGTAATGTATATTATTTTTCAATTTTCTACAAGTTGAGCCCAGGAATTTACCTTTTTAAAAAGTTTTCCAAGGCTTCCCTGCTGGCGCAGTGGTTGCGAGGCTGCCTGCCAGTTCAGGGAACATGGGTTCGTGCCCCGGTCCGGGAAGATCCCACATGCCGCGAAGCGGCTGGGCCCGTGAGCCATGGCCGCTGAGCCTGCGCGTCCGGAGCCTGTGCTCCGCAACGGGAGAGGCCACAACAGTGAGAGGCCCGCGTACCGCAAAAAAAAAAAAAAAAAAAAAAATTTTCCAAGGACTTCCCTGGTGGTCCAGTGGCTAAGACTCTGCACTCCCAATGCAGGGGGCCTGGGTTTGATCCCTGGTCAGGGAACTAGATCCCACATGCCGCAACTAAGAGTTCTCATGCCACAACTAAAGATCCCACACGCCACAACAAAGATCCCATACGTGGCAACAAAGATCCCGCATGCTGCGACTAAGACCTGGCATAGTCTAATTAATTAATTAATTAATTTAAAAAATAAATAAATAAAAAATAAAAATTTTCCAGGAACCTGGAAAGATTTGAGTAGAAGCACCCAAAAGGTTCAAATCCTTGCGTTTTCCCAAGTGATATATTTTAAATTTTTTTAGATAGACATAAGAAGTTACACCAGACAAAATTGCTATCCTGAAGATTAATAATTCTCATTTCCATATATGCAAGAGCCTAACAAGGATAATTTTTTGACAATTTTAAAGTAATTCTGGAAGGAATACTTCTTAGGAGCAGAAAGGGAGAGAGAGACTTTTTAAAAAATGAATGAAAGTGATATCTAATGTAAAAAACATTTGGAGCCGATTTGGAAAGAGAGCCAATTTGGAAAGAGACAGGTCTCTTGGGGAGAATCCCACTGAGATGACTGCCCAAACTAAAGAAACTTAAGTCCACAGAGAGAGGAGCAGTTCACTTGCAGAGTGGTGAGTCCCCAGAGACTTCCAGGAAAGCCAGTCAGGAGGGACTCCACACTCTCATACAAGTACTTGAAACTAAAATCCTGCCTGAGAGATATTGGTTGCAAATACAGAGAGAAGGACATGTGAATTAAGATACCATGAACCGAGAAAATAAATAGCAATTTCAAGCTTGAGCCCCAAATCAATTAAGCTAAGGAATCTAGTAGTATTTCACAGTCTGAAATGTGTCCCTATTGTCAAGCCCAAAGATACTAAGCTGTTGCAAAAGGAAGTACATGCTGGATCTAATTACCACGTCCACAGAACTACTGAAATCTTTATTCAGATTAATAGGCAGAATCCTTTTCACTTAGAAAAGTAATATCTAGGCCTAAAAAAGTATATTTTAATGGAATTTGGCAAAATGGATCAATATTTATTGTCTGAGACCGTGGATTTCCTTGATACTTTTCACTTCCAAGCTTCTGCAGTTTCCAGTAAGTGCTTACTCTGGTGTTATCATTACAAGGTGGTCTAAAATGTAGGCATTTCATCTGTGATCATGTTGCTTCCCACATGGACAACTCTAGATAGTGTGATCCAAGGTGAAGAGTAGCAGGTTTATTCATATGTGTGCCAGAGAGTAAAATGACTAATGATCATCAAAGATTTGTTATAAGTTTCAAACAGTTAAAGCTCTTTAAATCATTACGGTAATTTTTAAAATTTTATCTCAATAATTATTTTATTGTTTCTATTAAAGTTTATCAATGGTAAATGAGTCTCCTGGTCAATGCCAGGTGTTACAGGTAATAAATGAAATGGAGATGACATATCATACATTAAATCAAAAATTATGTATAAGAGATACTCATAGATTCTGAAGACAGACTACAGGATTGCTCAAAAAGAAGTAGTCATCTTAATCACTTTGAGAGAAATAATAGTAGCAGAAAAGATTATAAAGGCTCTTTCCCTAGGGGTTAAATGGTACCCCCCCAGAAAAAAGATATAGTCATGTCCTGATCCTCAGAACCTGTCAATGTGATCTCAGTTGGAAAAAGGGTCTTAGTACATGTAATTAAGAATCTCAAAATGAGGTCATCGTGGATTATCTAGGTGGGCCCTAAGTCCAATGACAAGTGTCCTTATAAGAGACACTACAGTGGAGGGACTTCCCCGGTGGTCCAGTGGTTAAGACTCAGGGCTTCCACTGCCAGGGCGCAGGTTCCATCGCACATGCTGCACGGTGCAGACTAAAAGAGAAAAAAAGAGACACACAGTGGAAAAAACAGGGAGAGGAGGAGAAGGCCATATGAAAATGGAGACAGAGATTGGAGTTATAATGCTACAAGCCAAGGGATGCCTGGGGCTGCCAGAAACTGAAAGAGGCAAAGAAGCATTCTCCCCTATAGCATTTGGAGACAGCACGGTTCTGACACACCTTGATTTCAGATGGCTGGCCTCCAGAACTGTTAAGAGAATAAATCTCTCTGTTTTAGGCCACCAAGTTTGTGGTAATTTGTTACATAGTCCCAGGACTAAAACCTGTGGATTAAAAGCCAGATGACCTTAGAAAAGTGTTTACTGAGAGAAAAAAAAAAAAACAGCTTAGGTGACTCATGATCTCTCCTTCACAGCTAGTTTCTATAACACAGGATCAAACATGTCTGGCACGTAGCAGGCATTCATCAGTTTGCCGCCTCATCCCCATGGGCATTTCAGCAACCCATTCTGTCACCACCATACAGCTACCGCCCAGCCACAGGTACTCTCCAAAGTCTGCATTTCCTAATTAATTTAGACTAAACTGTGCACTAGAATCATCTTCACATGTACCTGCTGGAAGCCCTAAAAACCCTAGAGATTCTGATTCAGGGCATCTGGGGTGGAGCCAAGGCATTTGCACAATTAACAAGCCTCACAAAATCTTGGACTAGCTGTCTAGCTACTCTACCCCAAAATCTTCTTGGGCTGATAGGCAAGGGGAATAGTGTGATGGAGGGAGCAGGGGGCAAGGGGTTGGAGGAAAAAGGACACACATAGGAAAGCTAGACACACTGAGAGAAATCTCCACGTAGTCCTCCTGGAAATGTGCCACCCATGCAATGTTTCTGAGTCGGCAAAGGTAGAGTGAGGGGACTGAGAAGATAAAGTGAAACCAGACTTGGTGCATAGCTGAAGATAAGTCTTCTGGGATTAAATCATAAACTCCATGTGAATGATAAAGTGTTTATACATTGAGGTATAAAATATACTGTGAAATATAAATTAAAAAGGAAGTCATGAAATTAAATTCAATTTAAGAAGTGTTTATTGAACATCTCCTATGTGTCAGATACTGTGCTAGGTGCGGAGCCTCTGATGAATAAGATGGCCATTCGCCTCCTCTCAAGGACAAGTCCAGGGCACTAGCAGGAAAACCAAAAACCCAGTAGTCTAGTTCTAACTAATGTAAAGCCTTGTACCCAGGCCTGATCTCAGAGAGACAAACAAGAACTTAGTCATTGAAGTTGATTTCTTCATGGAGTCGTGTTCAATACAGAACTGATGTTATCAGAAAATGAAAGTCGGTGGTACTGAGTTTAAGAAGTTGACATTTACTAAAGGTTAGAGGAATTTGAGGAAATTCTCCACTCCTGATTAAGAATATAGAAAGGATATTAAATGCGACTGATTTGATTAACAAATAGAGCTTAAGATTTGGTCTCTGACACTTGAGGGAATTCCTTAGTGAAACACCAAACTACATTATTAGAATTAATCCTTTGCACAGAAGGACTACCTGATTTTTTTAAAAAAAGAGTGCCAGCTATGCCACTTTTCATTAACATATCATTGATATCATTCTTATATGGCTGAGTTAAGTTAGAACCATGATAGTCATTAACTCATTAGTACTTTATAGTATATCTCTGGCTTGAAACACCACTTCCCCCAAAACCAGTGATCCCAACCAGGATTGGCATACATTCATTCACTCATTTAACCAGTATCTTATAAGTTCCTACTCTATGCTAGGCACCCTGCTAGGCACTGATGTTGCAGCAATGAGCTTGTAGTCTTGGCTTCTATGAGGGTCATTTTTTTTTCTTTTTTTTAATAAATGTATTTATTTTATTTATTTACTTTTGGCTGCTTTGGTTCTTTGTTGCTGTGCACAGCTTTCTCTAGTTGTGGTGAACGGGGGCTACTCTTCAATGCGGTGCACAGGCTTCTCATTGTGGTGGCTTCTCTTGTTGCGGAGCACAGTCTCTAGGTGCGCAGCTTCAGTAGTTGTGGCACGCGGGCTCAGTAGTTGTGGTTCGTGGGCTCTAGAGCGCAGGCTCAGTAGTTGTGGCACGTGGGCTTAGTTGCTCCGTGGCATGTGGGATCTTCCCAGACCAGGGCTCGAACCTGTGTCCCCTGCATTGGCAGGCGGGTTCTCAACCACTGCACCACCAGGGAAGCCCTATGGGGGTCATTCTTTAAGGAACATTCCATCAACAACCACCCTCTATACCCACACAGCAGATATTCCCTAATCAATTACAGTACCCTCTCCTGCCAAACCCCTAGACTGCCTGAAGATCTTTCTCAACGTGCTACTCATGAGAATATTACCAGTTAGAGGTAGAACACAAGATGAAACTTACTGGCCATCCAAATGCTAACCAAGCTACAATGAATCACTTGTGGTTTCTCCCAGAATACTATTGCCTTGGTTCATGTCATTTTCTGTTTCATTCACCTCCCTCTCCGCTTGTATGAACATTCAAATTGACTCTTCTGAAGATACAGCTCAAATGCTCTACCTTGAAGTCTCCCTAGTGCTCCCCTTTCAGATATAAAGTCTTCCTCTTTAGAATCTTTATATTTCTTCCTCTTTTTTTCTAATGTAGTACATGCTATGTCTCCCACATATGTATCTTAAGGATGAGAAATATGCCTTTTATGTCTTCGAATACGTCGTACTATCTATCAGACAGCTTTGCATGCACGTGCGCGCACACACACACACACACACACACAATCACATACTTGCTAAGCACTGGTTCAGTTAATTAATTATGAGAGAATTTGAGATTAAGAGAGAACATATAAGCTCCCTTGGGAAAAAGCTCACAGTATATCTATGTTCAATGGAGGTATATCATTTCCACTGTTCTGGTAATCAGGTTGCATTTGCAATACAAACTGCTCTTGAGATTTCACTTATATGAGAGAAGAAAAATTATACTTGATGTACAGAAATACAACTACAGTACATTCTCTTTTATTTAATAAATTTATTTATTTTATTTATTTTTGGTTGCACTGGGTCTCCGTTGCTGCATACGGGCTTTCTCTAGTTGTGGCAAGCAGGGTCTACTCTTTGTTGTGGTGCACGGGCTTCTCACTGTGGTGGCTTCTCTTGTTGCGGAGCACAGGTTCTAGGCATGCAGGCTTCAGTAGTTGTGGCGCACAGGCTTAGTTGCTCTGCAGCATGTGGGATCTTCGCGGACCAGGGCTCGAACCCGTGTCCCCTGCACTGGCAGGCTGATTCTTAACCCCTGTGCCACCAGGGAAGCCCTACAGTACATTCTCAACCTGTGAGTCATGGGCCCCTGGTGGTTGTGAAACCCCGATATCGTAAACAGCATTTGTGCGTATACGCACACCAGATTCTCAAAAGAGTTTACAGGAACTAGGATACATGTGCAGTGATTGACTGATGTTGACAGATGTTGACGTGTTTATTCTCACTTGTCAAAATGGGATGTTGGGAAATGGAGGGACCCCATTTACTGCTCTTCCCAGGTTTACATCTCTCGGAATGATCCTGGTAATCTCTAAATCATTTTTTCTAAGTTCACTGCTCCCACAAAATAATGTATGAAAAATACAGTCATAAACATAAAGACATCTTTTTTAGCACATAAACTTCTATAGATCAACAATAGCTTTTAATCTTCCATGATATTTTCAGAACCTAGTAAATCTCTACTAAAGAACTTGGCAAAGAGTTTTTTCATGTTAAATCTTATATAACTTCAGGAAACTCATTCTCAAAAAAACCCAAATTAATATATATTGGCTAATTTAAAGGATTTAGATTAGTAATTAATAGCACTTTTCAACCTTGGGAAACATAAATAAGGGACGAGGAAAAGAAAATGCATATCCTTAAGAACAGTATTACTGAATTAATGTTTATTTAAAGCCATGCATGAGTTTTTCCATGAGTGTGAATGGACAGATTCACATCACACCCATACTTTCAGATACCAAATAACTATAACTAACTTTTGTCCACAAGACATACTGGGTCAAACAATGTGATCGGTCCAAAGGTTATCTTTTTTTCAAAGGATTTAAGCACTTAGCTACAAAGATGATTAGTCAGTAAATTGCTTATGAGACTTCTCATTTAAAAGAAAAAAAGGAAGGTTGAGGAAGATGGCAGAAGAGTAAGACGCGGAGATCACCTTCCTCCCCACAGATACACCAGAAATACATCTACACGTGGAACAACTCCTACAGAATACCTACTGAACCTGGCAGAAGACCTCAGACCTCCCAAAAGGCAAGAAACTTCCCCCCCACCCCCCGCACGTACCTGGGTAGGGCAAAAGAAAAAAGAAAAAGCAGAGACAAAAGAATAGCGACGGGACCTGCACCAGAGGGAGGGAGCTGTGAAGGAGGAAAGGTTTCCACACACTAGAAGCCCCTTCGCAGGCGGAGACTGCGGGTGGCTGAAGGGGGAAGCTTCTGAGCCACGGAGGAGAGTGCAGCAACAGGGGTGCGGGGGTCAAAGCGGAGAGATTCCCACACAGAGGATCGGTGCTGCCAGCACTCACCAGCCCGAGAGGCTTGTCTGCTCACCTGCCGGGGCAGGCGGGGCTGGGAGCTGAGGCTCGGGCTTTGGTCGGAGCGCAGGCAGAGGACTGGGGTTGGCGGCGTGAACAGAGCCTGAAGGGGTTAGTGCGCTACAGTTAGCCGGGAGGGAGTCCGGGTAAAAGGTCTGGAGCTGCCGAAGAGGCAAGAGACTTTTTCCTGCCTCTGTTTCCTGGTGCGCGAGGAGAGGGGATTAAGAGCGCTGCTTAAAGGAGCTCCAGAGACAGGCGCCAGCCGCGGCTAACAGCGCGGACGCCAGAGACGGGCAGGAGACGCTAAGGCTGCTGCTGCCGCCACCAAGAAGCCCGTGTGCGAGCACAGGTCACTATACACACCCACCTTCCGGGGAGCCTGTGCAGCCCGCCACTGCCAGGGTCCCGTGATCCAGGGACAACTTCCTCCGGAGAACACACGGTGCGCCTCAGGCTGGTGCAACGTCACGCCGGCCTCTGCCGCCACAGACTCGCCAAGCAACCGTGCCCCTCCCTAACCCCGGCCTGAGTGAGCCAGAGCCCCCGAAAAAGCTGCTCGTTTAACCCTGTCCTGTCTGAGCGAAGAACAGACGCCCTCAGGCGACTTACACACAAAGGCGGGGCCAGATCCAAAGCTGAACCCCAGGAGCTCTGCGAACAAAGAAGAGAAAGGGAAATCTCTCCCAGCAGCCTCAGGAGCAGCGGATTAAATCTCCACAGTCAACTTGATGTACCCTGCATCGGTGGAATACATGAATAGACAATGAATCATCCCAAATTGAGGAGGTGGACTTTGGGAGCAAGATATATTATTTTTCCCCTTTTTCTCTTTTTGTCAGTGTGTATGTGTATGATTCTGTGTGAGATTTTTGTCTGTATAGCTTTGCTTTCACCATTTGTCCTAGGGTTCTGTCCGTCCGATTTGTTTTTGTTCTTTTTTTACTTTTAAAAAAACGTTTTTTCTTAATAATTATTTTTTATTTAAATAACTATTTTATTTTATCTTTATTTTATTTTATCTTCTTTATTTCTTTCCTTCTATATTTTTTCCCTTTTATTCTGAGCCGTGTGGATGAAAGACTCTTGGTGCTCCAGCCAGGACTCAGTGCTGTGCCTCTGAGGTGGGAGAGCCAACTTCAGGACACTGTTCCACAAGAGACCTCCCCACTCCACATAATATCAAACAGCAAAAATCTCCCAGAGATCTCCATCTCAACACCAGCACCCAGCTTCAATCAACGACCAGCAAGCTATAGTGCTGGACACCCTATGCCACTAGCAAGACAGGAACACAACCCACCCATTAGCAGAGAGGCTGCCTAAAATCATAAGAAGGCCACAGACACCCCCAAACACACCACCAGACATGGACCTGCCCACCAGAAAGACAAGATCCAGCCTCATGCACCAGAACACAGGCACTAGTCCCCTCCACCAGAAAGCCTACACAACCCACTGAACCAACCTTAGCCACTGGGGACAGACACCAAAAACAACAGGAACTATGAACTTGCAGCCTGCAAAAAGGAGACCCCAAACACAGTAAGATAAGCAAACTGAGAAGACAGAAAAACACACAGCAGATGAAGGAGCAAGGTAACACCCACCAGACCTAACAAATGAAGAGGAAATAAGCAGTCTACCTGAAAAAGAATTCAGAATAATGATAGTAAAGATGATCCAAAATCTTGGAAATAGAATACATAAAATGCAAGAAACATTTAACAAGGACCTAGAAGAGCTAAAGAGGAAACAAGCAACGATGAACAACACAATAAATGAAATTAAAAATACTCTAGAAGGGATCAATAGCAGTATAACTGAGGCAGAAGAATGGAGAAGTGACCTGGAAGATAAAATAGTGGAAATAACTACCACAGAGCACACTAAAGAAAAAAGAATGAAAAGAACTGAGGACAGTCTCAGAGACCTCTGGGACAACATAAAACACACCAACATTCGAATTATAGGGGTCCCAGAAGAAGAGAAAAAGAAAAGGACTGAGAAAATATTTGAAGAGATTATAGTTGAAAACTTCCCTAATATGGGGAAGGAAATAGTTAATCAAGTCCAGGAAGCACAGAGAGTCCCATACAGGATAAATCCAAGGAGAAACACACCATGATACATATTAATCAAACTGTCAAAAATTAAATACAAAGAAAACATATTAAAAGCAGCAAGGGAAAAACAACAAATAACACACAAGGGAATGCCCATAAGGTTAACAGCTGATCTTTCAGCAGAAACTCTGCAAGCCAGAAGGGAGTGGCAGGACATATTTAAAGTGATGAAGGAGAAACACCTACAACCAAGATTACTTTACCCAGCAAGGATCTCATTCAGATTTAATGAAGAAATTAAAACTTTTACAGACAGGCAAAAGCTGAGAGAGTTCAGCACCACCAAACCAGCTTTACAACAAATGCTAAAGGAAATTCTCTAGGCAAGAAACACAAGAGAAGGAAAAGATCTACAATAACAAACCCAAAACAATTAAGAAAATGGAAATAGGAACATACATATTGATAACTATCTTAAATGTAAATGGATTAAATGCTCCCACCAAAAGACACAGACTGGCTGAATGGATACAAAAACAAGACCCACATATATGCTATCTACAAGAGACCCACTTCAGCCCTAGGGACACATACAGACTGAAAGTGAGGGGATGGAAAAAGATATTCGATGCAAATGAAAATCAAAAGAAAGCTGGAGTAGCAATTCTCATATAAGACACAATAGACTTTAAAATAAAGACTATTACAAGAGACAAAGAAGGACACTACATAATGATCAAGGGATCAATCCAAGAAGAAGATGTAACAATTGTAAATATTTATGCACCCAACATAGGAGCACCTCAATACATAAGGCAAATGCTAACAGTCATAAAAAGGGAAATCGACAGTAACACAATCACAGTACGTGACTTTAACACCCCACTTTCACCAATGGACAGATCATCCAAAATGAAAATAAATAAGGAAACACAAGCTTAAATGATACCTTAAACAATATGGACTTAATTGATATTTATAGGACATTCCATCCAAAAACAACAGAATATACTTTCTTCTCAAGTGCTCATGGAACATTCTCCAGGACGTATCCTATCTTGGCTCACAAATCAAGCCTTGGTAAATTTAAGAAAATTGAAATCATATCAAGTATCTTTTCCGACCACAACGCTATGAGACTAGATACCAATTATAGGAAAAGATCTGTAAAAAATACAAACACATGGAGGCTAAACAATACACTACTTAATAACCAAATGATCTCTGAAGAAATCAAAGAGGAAATCAAAAAATGCCTAAAAACAAATGACAATGGGGACACGATGACCCAAAACCTATGGGATGCAGCAAAAGCAGTTCTAAGAGGGAAGTTTATAGCAATACAATCATACCTTAAGAAACAGGACACATTTCAAATAAACAACCTAACCTTGCACCTAAAGCAATTAGAGAAAGAAGAACCAAAAATCCCCAAAGTTAGCAGAAGGAAAGAAATCATAAAGATCAGATCAGAAATAAATGAAAAAGAAATGAAGGAAACGATAGCAAAGATCAATAAAACTAAAAGCTGGTTCTTTGAGAAGATAAACAAAATTGATAAACCATTAGCCAGACTCATCAAGAAAAAAAGGAAGAAAACTAAAATCAATAGAATTAGAAATGAAAAAGGAGAAGTAACAACTGACACTGCAGAAATACAAAGGAACATGAGAGATTACTACAAGCAACTCTATGCCAATAAAATGGACAACCTGGAAAAAATGGACAAATTCTTAGAAATGCACAACCTGCTGAGACTGAATGAGGAAGAAATAGAATATATGAACCGACCAATCACAAGCACTGAAATTGAAACTGTGATTAAAAATCTTCCAACAAACAAAAGCCCAGGACCAGATGGCTTCACAGGTGAGTTCAATCAGAGAAGAAAAAGAAATAAAAGGAATCCAGATCGGAAAAGAAGAAGTAAAGCTGTCACTGTGTGCAGATGACATGATATTCTACATATAGAATCCTAAAGATGCTACCAGAAAACTACTAGAGCTAATCAATGAATTTGGTAAAGTAGCAGGATACAAAATTAATGCACAGAAATCTCTGGTATTCTTATACACTAATGATGAAAAATCTGAAAGTGAAATTAAGAAAACACTCCCATTTACCATTGCAACAAAAAGAATAAAATATCTAGGAATAAACCTACCTAAGGAGACAAAAGACCTGTATGCAGAAAATTATAAGACACTGATGAAAGAAATTAAAGATGATACAGATAGATGGGAGACATATACCATATTCTTGGATTGGAAGAATCAACATTGTGAAAATGACTCTACTACCCAAAGCAATCTACAGATTCAATGAAATCCCTATCAAACTACCAAGGGCATTTTTCACAGAACTAGAACAACAAATTTCACAATTTGTATGGAAACACAAAAGACCCCGAATAGCCAAAGCAAGCTTGAGAACGAAAAATGGAGCTGGAGGTATCAGGCTCCCTGTCTTCAGACTATACTACAAAGCTACAGTAATCAAGACAGTATAGTACTGGCACAAAAACATAAATATAGATCAATGGAACAGGAAAGAAACCCCAGAGATAAACCCACACACATATGGTCACCTTATCTTTGATAAAGGAGGCAAGAATATACAGTGGAGAAAAGACAGCCTCTTCAATAAGTGGTGCTGGGGAAACTGGACAGGTACATGTAAAAGTATGAAATTAGAACACTCCCTAACACCATACACAAAAATAAACTCAAAATGGATTAAAGACCTAAATGTAAGGCCAGACACTATCAAACTCTTAGAGGAAAACATAGGCAGAACACTCTATGACATAAATCACAGCAAGATCCTTTTTGACCCACCACCTAGAGAAATGGAAATAAAAACAAAAGTAAACAAATGGGACTAAATGAAACTTAAATCTTTTTCACAGCAAAGGAGACCATAAACAAGACCAAAAGACAACCTCAGAATGGAAGAAAATATTTTCAAATGAAGTAACTGACAAAGGATTAATCTCCAAAATTTACAAGCAGCTCATGCACCTCAATAACAAAGAAACAAACAACCCAATCCAAAAATGGGCAGAAGACCTAAATAGACATTTCTCCAAAGAAGATATAGACTGCCAACAAACACATGAAAGAATGCTCAACATCATTAATCATTAGAGAAATGCAAGTCAGAACTACAATGAAATATCATCTCACACCAGTCAGAATGGCCATCATCAAAAAATCTAGAAACAATAAATGGATAAAGAAGATGTGGCACATATATACAATGAAATATTACTCAGCCATAAATAGAAACGAAATTGAGTTATTTGTAATGAGGTGGATAGACCTAAAGTCTCATACAGAGTGAAGTAAGTCAGAAAGAGAAAGACAAATACCGTATGCTAACACATATATATGGAATTTAAGAAAAAAAATGTCATGAAGAACCTAGCGGTAAGATAGGAATAAAGACACAGACCTACTGGAGAACGGACCTGAGGATATGGGGAGGGAGAAGGGTGAGCTGTGACAAAGCGAGACAGAGTCATGGACATATATACACTACCAAACATAAGGTAGATAGCTAGTGGGAAGCAGCCGCATAGCACAGGGAGATCAGCTCGGTGCTTTGTGACCACCTGGAGGGGTGGGATAGAGAGGGTGGGAGGGAGGGAGATGCAGGAGGGAGGAGATATGGGAATATATGTATATGTATGGGTGATTCACTTTGTTATAAAGCAGAAAGTAACACACCATTGTAAAGCAATTATACCCCAATAAAGATGTTAAAAAAAAAATCTAGAAACAATAAATGCTGGAGAGGTTGTGAAGAAAAGGGAACACTCTTGCACTGCTGGTGGGAATGTGAATTGGTATAGCCACTATGGAGAACAGTATGGAGGTTCCTTAAAAAACTAAAAATAGAACTACCATATGACCCAGCAATCCCACTACTGGGCATATACCCTGAGAAAACCATAATTCAAAGAGTCATGTACCAAAATGTTCATTGCAGCTCTATTTACAAGAGCCAGGACATGGAAGCAACCTAAGTGTCCATCAACGGATGAATGGATAAAGAAGATGTGGCACATATATACAATGGAATATTACTCTGCCATAAAAAGTAATGAAATTGAGTTATTTGTAGTGACGTGGATGGACCTAGAGTCTGTCATACAGAGTGAAGTCAGTCAGAAAGAGAAAAACAAATAACGTATGCTAACACATATATATGGACTCTAAAAAAAAAAAAATGATCATGAAGAACCTAGGGTCAAGATGGGAATAAAGACACAGACCTACTAGAGAATGGACTTGAGGATATGGGGAGGGGGAAGGGTAAGCTGTGACAAAGTGAGAGAGTGGCATGGTCATATATACACTACCAAACGTAAAATAGATAGCTAGTGGGAAGCAGCCACATAGCACAGGGAGATCAGCTCAGTGGTTTGTGACCATCTATAGGGGTGGGATGGGAGGGTGGGAGGGAGACACAAGAGGGAAGAAATATGGGAACATATGTATATGTATAACTGATTCACTTTGTTATAAAGCAGAAATTAACACACCATTGTAAAGCAATTATACTCCAATAAAGTTGTTAAAAAAATTTTTTTAAAGAAAAGAAATAAAGAAGGGTTTTTCATGAATCAAATTTATTACAAAGAATTAATGTACAATCAAAGCCAAATACATTCCTCGGGGTATGCCAGAAATAAGCAAAATAATATTATTAGAATTAAAGTTACTAAAAAATTAGGCATTTTTTTTCTGAATGGTAATATGAAACATCATGGTACGTTATCATTATTTGACAACAGAAAACCAGTAAAACATGTTTCAATATTGACTTTTTGTTGTTCTTATAAAGGTAAAACAAACATTCCAACAGAGCAAGTAAATCATAAACTCTAGAAAGTGAGTCATAAAAAGGTGTTCTCTTTAACAGCATGCAATTCCCTACAAATAATGTATCTCATCTCAAAGCATATTTACAATTCAAACAGAGCTCTGCCAGCCACTAAAGGAACAACTCTCCATCTGTTTCATCTACAGAGATGGTGATTACACAGCTCCTCTGAATGCATATGATTTTTAAAAATAGTGAAAATCCACTTGTTCTTTTCTAGTTTATTGATTTACACATTTCAAATGTGGCCATGTTAATGACCAATGTACAAATATTTGTATAAATATTTTAAAAGACAAAAATAACAATTATATACAGTTTGCAAAGATCAAACTTTAACCATGGTACCCTCCGTCTAGTCCAACGACTAGAGACTTTCCAACACCAATAACTATCAGGTACTGCATCAGGCCAAACGAAGCCTCAACACTACGTCCAGATTTTTTTTTTAACTTCCAAATGCTTTCATTTTTCTTTAAAGAAAAGGTTTACAATTCACCTCCTTTTAAACTGGCAATAGCTACATAAGCAATGCCTTATGCCACAAATCAAAGCCTTCTCCTACCCAAAAGCTACTGTTAAATTGAAGTCAATTTTACCACTCAGATTAAATTCAGATGTCTAGATCCCAGATACCTGGGTATGAAATATTAAAATCTGCCAAGAGGAATTAGATATTTTTCTTCTTTTCTTTTAACATAACCCACTATATAATAGTGAACTAAATATGTTTGTTTCATAGAAACAACTTACATTTGCCAATACAGAGCAAATGGTCTATGTACAGATACATTAGGACTGCCTAACTGACAGTGAGTATTGCTGACCAGGCTCCCAGCCAATGGAGCTAATACGGTGGAGCTCTCTGCTGAATGGACTTTCCCTTCAGGATACGTCGGATCTGGAAAGGAAACCAATAGGATTTGTAAGGGTTTTTTTTTTTTCTACGATCAAAGTACCACATCTCCTTCAGTTTCTTTGTAAGTAAGTATATGAAGAAATATGCAACAGTATGTGTCAAGATTTTAAGGGGACAAATAAAAATACTACAACTCCTTTTAAAGTTTACCACAGACCTGCTATAATGATTTTTGAGTACAAGAAAGTAAAGCATCTCCATTAAAAATTATCTGAGACCGGGCTTCCCTGGTGGCGCAGTGGTTGAGAGTCCACCTGCCGATGCAGATGCAGGGGACACGGGTTCGTGCCCCGGTCCGGGAAGATCCCACATGCCGCGGAGCGGCTAGGCCCGTGAGCCATGGCCACTGAGCCTGCGCGTCCGGAGCCTGTGCTCCACAACGGAGAGGCCACAACAGTGAGAGGCCCGCGTACGGCAAAAAAATAAAAAAATAATCTGAGGTTGAAAATCTCCAAAAGTTTAACTAAGACCTATATTCTTTTCCTAATCTTTACTCCTGTTATTTGTGAGAACATTTAATATAATGCAGTAATCATGGTTATTATAATATCTCACCTACCTTGATGTCAGCCTCAACCAAGAACCGAGAGCCCACGTTACACACACAAGTAAATTATAATGCCCTTCGAGTCAAGATAGCTGTGACATCCAAGAATTAAAGCATCTGTGCATGACTATATGGATCACAGGAAACCCCCAGGCTCATTCAGAGTCTAGTAATTGATTTTATACCCCAGCCTGACAAATTTTATGATCTGTCTCTCAGCCCACAGCAGATAAGAAGCAAAAAATTAGAAGAAAGAAGACTGGAGTAGGGGATGAAATTGACAGCTGCTAGGAGACACAATGACCATGGTCTGACAATAAAAGCAAAGGAAAAGACCCTCCCTCCACACACAGAGACACAAAAAATACAAAAGCAGGAAGGAGAGTAATCCAAGAACATTTAGCAAAGAGTCAAGCAGCTCTCCATGCTCAATACTCCCTGAGAACATCACTCTATGACTGCACACCACAAACAGCAAACCAGAAGTGAACAGTGCGCTTAGGACTCTGCCATTTACTATTTAATGATGGTTCCTATGGCTGGACCCACTCTGAGGCTCAGTCTTCCCAGGTGAACCTTCACCCTGCAAAGTTTTCCTAACTATTAAGTGGTATAATATACAGGAAAACTCTACAAATCATCAAGTGATTCGTTTTAAGCTATAAAGAGCTCCACAAATATGAGTTACTATAATATTATGGTCATAGCGAGGGCTGTAAATCAAAGGCAAGGCTAAATTGCATTCCATATATTTTATTTTGTGATTATTAAAGTATGTAACAACACACAGCCACAATCTCGTTTCCTCCAGGAAAAGAGTTTCATCAAAAATATTTTAAGTTCTTCCAAACGTACGGACACCAAGGGGGAAACTGGCGGTGGGGGGTTGGTGGTGGTGGGATGAATTAGGAGATCGGGATTGACATATATACACTAATAAGCATAAAATGGATAACTAATAAGAACCTGCTGCTTAAAAAAATAAATTAAAAATATATAAGTTCTTAAAAAGAGTCAGTTCTTGTTATCAAGAAAAGATTAGTCATATGAAACTGTTCAATCCCCAAATATAATATATTGGGTTGGCCAAAAAGTTCATTCAACTTTTTCATAACAGCTTACAGCGAAAACTGAACGAACTTTCTGGCCAATCCAGTAGAACCATATGATGAGAAAAGCATAATTTTATTTAAAGTATAAAATATTTCTAGGTTCTACATTATATAAATAACCTTCCCATTTTTTATTTAGGATCAGTTAGTAGACAGAAATCATTGTTAACAGCTAATGTTTACTGAGCAGCACCCACTATGTGCCTGGGACTATTCTGAATACTCTATAAATACTGACTCATTTAATATGCACAATATTTGACGGATCATCACTTACTCACAAAACTAAGATTCTCTTTCTTTAGTGTGTGCAGGAACCTTGGTTCCTCCTCTTTCATCAACTTCCAAATGTCAAACCATTCTGACTTAGCCCAAACCCAAGTTTGTGTCTTGGAAGAAAAAGAAAGACTACCTGACTTCTGACCATTTGGGGTCCATGCATAAACCCTCAAATTTCTTACTTTTCCTTTGGAGACAAAGCGACTGACTCTAAAGGGCTACAGTGACCACTGTTGAGACACAGATGTTGATAAAGCCCACCTGGAGAGTGCCAGCTGGCCCCTGCCCCTTATGTTTCAGAACAATGCCTCAAAGTATTTCTTCTCCCTTCTGTGGCCCTCACCTGTTCTCCCACAGGGCCATCAGGAACCAAATGTACTGGCTGTTCATTCTCCAAGTTCCGAGTACTTGGGTCTGCTCCCTTCCTCATCAACAGGCGGACTGCATCCAACTGTGTCACCCGATATTGCAGGCTGGCAGCAACATGGAGGGCGGTGTTTCCATTGTAAGCCTAAAGACAAAGAGACAAAACGACACCCATCAGGAAGGGAGACTTTCATGAAAGCAGCTCAAAAGCTTGAAGAAGGTATAAAGAAGGTTATTCCAAATCTTGTGCAGTTCTTGAACACTTCTAAAAGTACCTTTGCATTCACAAAAGACAGGCAACTGGGCAGTTCCAAAAAGAGGCGAATGAGTTCCAGATTTGCTTCTTCAGCTGCCAAATGCAGGGCTGTGCGGCCACTTTTACGATCCTTGTCAAAGGCAAGAGGAGGAAAAAAATGAACATCCAGAAACCATGCCCTGGATATGCTTCTCACCCAGTCTCTCATATGTCTGGTTCACCCTTGGAGACTCACTCGGAGTGCCCCCTTCTCCACAAACCCTTACTGCAACCCAAGCTCCATGGAATCTCTCATTGCTCCTAATTCCCTTTTATCACATCTACCCTTGTATACCGGGTGGCCATAAAATATAGAAACATAGACTATGCTGTTTTATCATGTGCTGTAATATAAGAAATCATTTACTGTGTATTCGCCTATGTTTCCAGACTTGGTGGCCACCCTGTAGACTTAAAATTAGCTATATCTGTCACCATTTCTACTAAACAGTGAGCTTCCCAAGGACCCAAGTGGCTTATGATTTAGGTATTTTCCCCTAGGGCCCCTAACTCAGTACCTCAGCCTTGTACACAGCAAATACTCAGCAAATAAACCTCAAATTTAAAGATAATAAAATATTTTCCAGTTTAAAAAACAGAAGATTAAGTCCAGATCCAACAACAATGAAGAAACCCTTACAAAATGCACTACCTTTAGTATCTGTGTATAACAATGGAAGCAAAATGAAAATATCAATTTCAAGCATTTTCTTTTCCTTTCAGATAAAGACATTCGTTTCACAGCTAAATGATCTTTTGACTAATAATCCATAGATTAAAAGCAAATCAAGAAAGCAGATGAGGTGATCTTTTAAAATCTAAGCTTAACTATCCATACATTGCTACTCCATTAATTTAAAAAGATGGCAGAAATAAAATAAAAAGGGGGAGAAGTTTTAATCTACACTTGGGAAGAAGGTCTTCGGCTATAACCACGTCTCTCCCACATCCCATTTCCAAACTCTTCTGTGAATTTTACCTTAGCTTCCACTGCGGCTCCCATTTGAATCAGACACTTAATTGTATCAACCAGACTCTTATTCTTCAGCAAAAGTTCCTGAACTTCAGGTGAATGGGGCTGTTGATTTCTCTGGAGTTCGTGAACCACAGCATTGTGGGCCACAACTGCACAGTGTAGAGGGGTCAGGCCTAGAAAAAAGCATAAGAAAGCAGTGGTCAAGCATCCCATCAATTCTTTTAGTTGTTCTAATTACAAACCTTGAGGGTGGCCTCTCACATGACCTACATATGGGCTCCACAAGAACTAGTAAGGTAATCTGAGTAATCCCTCCATTGGGTCTTAGTGCTAATTTTATCTATAGAATATTTTAGCTTTAATTACCTCCCTTCCTTATTGGTATTGAACTTAATACCCTTAGAATTAATGGGCCCCTCTCTCTGAACGTTTCTTCACCCAATAATGCATCAATCACTTACCATCATAGTTAGTTGACTCCAGATCCACAAACTGATTGCTCCCCGCTGCTCCCTTCTGAATTGCCTGCAGAATTTAAAAACAGACATCTATCAGCAAAAGACAAACTACACAAATATTTATCTACTAGTGTTCCAAGAAAGGAGTAAGTCAACTCAAAAGAGAGCATTGCAACAGGCAATCTACATCCAACTCCTAATATCCAAGCTGTACCCCTTTGGCCCTATGGTAATGGGAGCCTGGCTCGCTGCCTCTTACCTGAAGCACCTGGGAGTGGCCCTTCTCAGCACAAACATGCAGGGGGGTTCTTCCCCAGCAGTCAGTCGTATTCACCTGGGCCCCGAGGTTCACCAGATCCTGCACGATGAGGTGCTGATTGGCAGCCACTGCCACCTGAAAGGCACTCTGTGGACATTCAGAGGAAAAAAATATTTTTTAAAACCCATAACACTATAGTAACAAAGAATATGAACCTAAACTAAGACTGAGGGGAGAAAACCCCACATAGAGAGGATAAATCCTGTTAATAAGCAATAAGATACTGTAACACAAGGAAACTAAAATAAGCTTAGGGTGCAGCTTTATTATACCCAGTTAGTCTTTGGTCAAATAACTACAAAGTTAATAACTTCAAGGTTGGCAGTGACAAAGAGTCAACATCCAGAAGTTAATATTAACTAAACTCTCTTGGTCTGGAACTCTGAAATGATCTACACATAAATATGAGACCGGCCGTCATCTTGTCCCCATGACCACACTTTGCCATTTCCCTCTGTCAAGATCCTCACCTGTCCATTGTGCTCTTTAATATCCAGCATGTGAAGCGCATTCATCTTTCTTGCAAGGACATAGGAAAGTGCCCTTCTCCCCTGGGCAACAGCAATATGGAGGAACCTGGGGAAAAACAAAAGGAAAAGAAAAGAAGTGAATTATTTATTTCACTAAGTTCATCCTTTTTTTAAAAAAATTCTTCCTTTAGCCCCTTTCTTGATATGTTGGTGTACTCAAATCAAACAGTACAGAGCATAATTTGTCTTTTCTGCTATGCTGACAATACATCTGAGTTGCAACAAGATGAATTAGGTTACCAGAAAAAATAAGTATGCCAGGCACCATGCTGATTGCTTTAAATCCATTATTCTTAATGTTCATAAAAACCCACTGAGGGAGGTATTATCATTTTACATGCCCAGAAACTGAGGCATAGAGAGGTTAAACAACTTGCCCAGGGCTTCCCTGGTGGCGCAGTGGTTGAGAGTCCGCCTGCCGATGCAGGGGACACAGGGTCGTGCCCCGGTCCGGGAAGATCCCACATGCCGCAGAGCGGCTGGGCCCATGAGCCATGGCCGCTGAGCCTGCATGGTCAGAGCCTGTGCTCCGCAACGGGAGAGGCCACAACAGTGAGAGGCCCGCGTACCGCAAAAAACAAAAACAAATACAAAAACAAAAACAACTTGCCCAACACCACAAAGATGTCAGGACAGATCAGTATTCAATCTACAAATCAACTCACAGTTGATCATGACCAACTAACCATGATCTGATTTTGCTCTACAGACACAATCTATGCTAATCTTTCAAAACCAATTATTCAAAGACATGTACATTTTTATTAATTTAGAACAGGTAATTTGTTCAGCCAGAAAAAAAAAGAAAAGAAAACTCTCGCTTGAAATATGAGCTATCATTCTACCCCACTAGTCATCTTGTTTAGCCAATCACTTACTCAGATCTAAGCTGGCATCCCTTAGAGAAATTCTCTGCCCACTATGTCCAGCAAGCATGGCTTACCAAATCAGCTCAATGAGATAAAGGGACATACTCACGTGTCACCATCTGCATCCTTTGAAAGAAACTGGTCTTGGGAGATATGTGCCAATTTGCTTTCTTCCTGCTCTACTTGCCACTGAAAAAATGACTTCCCTAACTGTGTGGTGTTCATTGGATTTCCGACGATGTTCGGGAAGGGCAGTGGTGTGTTTAAAGGGGCAGAGCCTGCATCATGCCTCGCCAGGGCCTCACAGGCACTGTGTGACATCATGTTGAAGTCCTGCACGTGGGCATCATTTTGCTGCTGAACGCTGGGGGCAGTCTGTGGGGGAACAGCAATATTCTCAGATTCCCTGGGACCACTTAGAAGGGATGCAAAACTTTGGTTCAGGCAGAACTGTGGTTCTTGACCATCAAAGATGTTTGGTTCATAGCTGGGGGACTGGGAAGTCCTGGAATAAGGACTGTATTCCAGAGCTGGGTTGTGGGTGTAGTGCTGTGGCGGCAGCTGCTGCACGTTCTGGTTCTGTGAAGAATACTGGTACATGGAAGCCTGATCCATCACGTGTGGGGAGCTGCTGACTTGGAAGGGTTGGTATTTCTGAGGTGGAGAGAAGACCTGCCCTCCGTGGAAGTCCTGACACTGCTCGTGGGGGGAGCTTGGAGGGACCCCAGGGCGCATCCAGCTAACTTGAACAGTGTTCAGGGAAACCAGGCTGCATTCATTCTTAATGTTGATAATGCTCTGAAGCAGATCAGCACTGCTGTCCTGTTTGGATTCATTGTGATGGACATCTTCCATGCTTTCCGCGGGTGTGGGTGTTTGAGGTGGCGTCTGGAAAGGGAGAAAAAATAAGTTGCGCACTTCCTTCCAAAATTATTCCAGGAATAATTTCCAATGGGTATTCAGAGGAAAATAGTGAGATACGTACCAAAAACTGGGTATGTAACAAAGCTGGTCTTTTGCAAGCTGGTCCATCAGATGATAAATCAGGGCCTTTCCTTTTCCCACTATATGATACTGTGTTCTTCAATTCTATACCCAAGAAAGGAATATGGAATCTGTGATAATTTTATTTCACAAATTTTTACCCATAATTACACTACACTGTTTTACCCTACAGCCCCCATGATATTATAAATAGAGGTAACTCTTACCTGTGAATTGCTCTCTGTTCACACCTTGTGTCTATAAGGAAAAAAAGTTTCCAATTTAGTGTGTGATAAATGGTTTCCTGATTAACATACATCAACAAACAGACTTATCTCTACCCCTCTTTACAGTTCACCATAAACCTTTGACATAGCTATTCTAGCAATATTTATTTTCTATGTTAATTTCCATCCTATCTTGCAACTTCCCCCATTTGCACTTTCACCTTAGTTCAACTCAGGTTAAGATAAAATTAATAAGGCCACTTGAGTTTTCCCTTTCTAGTCAAAATGTTCCATTTTAACTGAACCACATTAATTTCCTTGCCCCCAACTTGCCTTCATTTATTTATTCATTAAATTTCTCTTGCACACCTGCCAAGCACCTAGCAGTGGGCCAAGTGACAGCAATATAGCAGACAGCAGGACAAATATGTTCTCTGTACTATGGACTTCGTGGTCTACAAAAGACTTGCCCAACCTAGGTTAGCAGAGAGTAATAACACTGACAGGCTAACCTCCCTATCCCCCAACCCAAAACAAATAAATTAGGTGCCACCTTAAAATCATTGACGGCTTGTCCGGAAGCCTTCTGTTTATGACTTCGGATGTGCAACAGGAGTTCCTTCACCGAGTTCTTCACGCGAACACCTTGAAAGGGTCCTCTCTGCTGCCTTCCAACCCCCATATGGGGCTCAACTGTTCAAAAAACAAAACAAAACAAAACATATCCCAATTAAGTGTCTTCACAGACATGAATATTAATAATCTCAAAAGCTATCCAACGTGATAAAGTTCCCAACTAACAGACCGCAAAGCCTCTTCAACTCGCTTGCCTCATACCTTTCCCCACCAGGAAGCCTAATGAATTAAAGCTCATAAAAATATTGTTTCAGGGAACCCCAGAGCCGAGAGATAAACCCAAATTAATTCTCTGTCTCTCAGCCCTATCCACGCATGAGACAGGATCACAGATTTTGCCACCCTGACTCTCATAAATCTGTAATTATTCTAGACTTTTGAAAAACCTTGGGGGAGCAAGGAATAAATGATGAATTTTTAGCTTTTCAAACCAAAGGCTTTATGTTCACATAGAAATTTTAAAGTCTATCAATTCCACTCACCTAAGAAGGTACAAAACAAACTTCTCCCAAAGATCTCAATGTACCAAAGCCTAACATTTAACAATGTCTCAGTTTATTATTTCCCTTTGTTCAGCTACGCCAAGAAAGCTACCTAAATTCACTGAGCTTAAACGCATTTCCACATATGCACACAGGATTTCCCCTCACCGACTGTTTTTGATCACATAGGCCTTCTAAGTAGAAAGGAAATAATCTCATTTCATATTTAAGCTTTAAAATACACTTTAAAATGCAGTACATGAGGGCTTCCCTGGTGGTGCAGTGGTTGAGAGTCCGCCTGCCGATGCAGGGTACACGGGTTCGTGCCCCGGTCTGGGAGGATCCCACATGCCACGGAGCAGCTGGGCCCATGAGCCATGGCTGCTGAGTCTGCACGTCCGGAGCCTGTGCTCCGCAATGGGAGAGGCCACAACAGTGAGAGGCCCGCGTACCACAAAAAAAAAAAAAAAAAAAAAATGCAGTACATGAGTACAGCATTCTACTCTGACCACTACTATGTCACAATCTCTTGGGATGAGCTGAACACAAAGTAAACACACAAAGAGTCAGGAAATGAATAATTCAGCAACCCCATTGAAAATGGAAAAAAATAAGATGGGACAAAAAACAAGGCATAATTTTAAATATATAGATATATATACACACATATATATAATCAAATACATGAGAGAAACAACTCAATGATAGAGCAAACTAAACACTAGTTTTATGTTTAAGTCTAAGAATATCTTGCCAGAATCTAACACGGCATTTCTCTGGAATGACAGCAGTTAATAACTCAGCGTCACAGGGAGAAAAATTCAGTTTCAGAAATCCCCTATGGTAAACCAAAGAACTAACAAAATAGTTTCAGCCAGATGAAGGCCAAATGTGGAGGAGAAAAAGGGTCTAAATACACACACAATTTTGGCATTTGCTACACACTTAACATACAGGGAGCATGTTATACAACCGAGTGGTTTAAATCACTTTTTTAAATAAAAATGACAAATCACATTTTAAACTAAAACACAAGCAAAAAACAGGAGTGGCCAGCCGTGGGGAATACCTGAAAGAGAACGCTCTTTAAAATCATGCTGAATAGATTTTCCAAAATTTGAGATTATCTAGACGTTCTTTGGTTCACCTACAGCGACATCCTGTTTTCCCCCAAATTATGCAACTCCGTTCATTAAGAAAAGAAGCTAACAATTCACAGCCGCAGAACGGAAACGTTACGCCTTTCTCTGCTACAGACGGTTCAACCATTCTAAAGCACACAAAACAAAAACCGAAGAAATTCTGGGCAGACTTCGGAAAATCACAGACTCAAGGTATAAACCGGTTTTCAGTCCAGCTTCACCTTACATCTTAATAATATCGGTTTCTTTTCTTTATAAAGTCCTTTTACTGAAAATTTCCACAAATACGTACTTAGAAAGAAATAAATCACGACCTTCAACCCATTACCCAAACCCTTATCGCCGGCTACAGCCTTTCACTAAAACAGCCACAAGAAAAAGGTACACCTACATCAGATCCAAAATCTCGCCATAGCATGTGAATTATACCTTAAGAAAAGTTTTTTTTTTTAAAAAGAGAAAACCCAACGTGGTCCATTCCCCCCACCCGAAGTCAGAGCTCTGTGTTTCAAGTTACCAGGACAGCTAGAAGGCGCCCAGATTTCACAGACGGTCAAAGGGCATCGAGTGATATTCAACGCCCAGCACGGGGCAAGGCATCCAGTAGTGGCCTAATAATAACGGCCAGTGTGATTATGTCCCTCCTCTAAAGCAGGCGCCGAGGCCACCTAACACCTGGCCAAGGTACTTCGCTTCTGGGCGGCCCAGACCCCCCCTCCCCGCGGGTGGGCCGCCCGCAAACAGGGGTCCTGGGGCCGCCCCGCCGGGGCCGGTGGGTACCTTGCAGCCGCTCGGCACGGGCGCCGCCTCTCGGCCGGGACTCTACCGCCCCGCAGGAGGACACGGACGAGGCAGAAGAGAAGTCGGACGAGTCGGAGCCGGGCGAGCCGGGCGCCGAGGGCCCAGACGACGAGCAGCCGGCGTCGCAGGCGCCGGGGGCGGCGGCGGGTGGCGACGCGCCGTAGAAGTAGGCCAGGTTGAGTGGGCTGGTCATAAGGCGGCAGTCGCCGGCCGCGTCCAGCAACCCCTCTCCGCCGCGGCTGTCGTCCAGCAGCTTGTCCACGATCATACTCCCGGGATCGGTGCTCGGGAACCCCAGACACCTGCGCCACCGGTTCGCTGCGCGCGGCTGCCTCCCGACTGCGGCTGTGGCTGTGATGGGTTCGGGGACTTATCGGCTGGAGGACTGCGCGGGCACGGGCGTGGCCCCGGGCTGCCCGACTATTTAACCGGCCTTCGAGGCCAGGGGCGGAGAAAAGAGGCCACCGCCTTGCCAGCCTCCCCCGCGCCCGGCCGGGCCATTGGCGGCGTCGGGGTAGCCTCCCGGCCCCTCCTCCGGATGCGCCCGGTTTCCAGTAAAATGTACAGGATGAGGCAATGTGCCCTCCGCCCTCGCTCCGCCCTCCCGGCCCCGCCCAGACCGACCGGTTGTTTTCCTGCCCTTCACCTAGAAACCCCGATGGAACGCGGCCTCCTGGCCCTCGGACCCCCGACCCGGCCGCCAGCCGACGGATGTCGGGGCCGGCGCAGCCTCGGCGCGCTCCCAGCCTGGCCTAGGCGCCCGGGAAGAGGGCGCGTGGCGTGGGCCTCGCCCTCATTGGGCGGCGAGGAGGCGGGAGGCGGCGGTGGGAACAGGTTGGCCTGGTTCCGTGGCGTAGGAAAGTGCTGGAAGGTGCGCGCCGCGCAGCCCTCCCGCCGCCCTGCGCCGAGCGTCTCGCCAGCCCCAGCCAAAGCGTCTCCCAGCCAAGGAGTCTCCGGGAGGTTCTTAAAGGCCCGTCTCCTCTCCGTTTAGTAAGCGTTTGCCAACGTACCTTTTGGCCAAATCCCAAACTGAAAGAGATGTTGAAGTCATTTTTTTCTGTCCTCAAATTATAATCCGGGCAACAATTTTTTTTTTTTTTTGGATGCAGCCCAGGAATAAAAATTGGTGTCCTGTAAACTTCCATACTGAAACAAATACGTCTTAGCAAAATGACAAGTATACATACATGTATGTGCTTATTTACATATATGTAATTTCTTTATGCTGCACAGCTGTCTATTGTGTCGGATAAGCACAAGAATTTTGCTCTTTCCTATCTTAAATACTTTAATGGAGTTACACAATTTTTGTAGTGAAGTCCAATTACTTGCTAAAACCGTGGCTAGGAGTTAGCAGGAACTAAAGAATGATTATGTCTGTCCTTTCAAGTACATTATAATCTTTTAAGAATGATAAGGTAAGTACACACATGCTATATTAAAAGAAACCAATTATGATTAAATATCAGGAGGGATACAAAGTTCAGTGGGTGTCCTAAAAAGAACGTCTAGTGAAGGGCAAGATGAGGTCCTGAGGAAAATCTTTGCAAAGAAGGTGACATCTGAGGTTGGCCCCAAAGAATGGATGAGGTTTCAATCCACAGCATTTATAGGAAGAGGGAACAACAATGAGCAAAGAATTAAAAGGTGTCAGATAAAAGCTTACAGTCCCTTCTAGGATAGTCAAGGGAAGACCATAACATTAAATGTGAAAGGTAACTTGGTGTTTTTGGGTGGAGCACCTCCAGTAACAGGCTGACACACTGGTCTTTAATAAACATTGAGTGAACATGAAAGAATTTGGGGCAGGCAAAATTAATCCGGCAGCAGCTCAAAGGAGGAGAGAAACCACTGTAATGGCCCAAGAGAGAACTGACGTGACCCTGGGGCAGAGGCAGTGGGAAAGAAGAAAGTAAGCAGAAAGAAAACAGGCCTGCGCAGCATTGCTAAAGCAGAATGCGCAGGTCGCACCGGGTTGGAGGTGGGCAGCAATGAAGGGGTCCCCAACCAGGCTATGGTTTGGGGCTGGATGACCATGTGAATAGGGATGCCAACTTCAGATCACAGGGAAATCAGGGAAAGTAGACTGTTAGGGTCCCAAGAGGAAGAAATGAGGGAGGCAGGGGAGGAGGGAGACAAAGAGCTTGAATTGTTATTCAGTATTGATAGGTGGTACAAGACCCTGGTGCAGGTGCTAAAGTAAATATTTCCTTGTTTCTCACAAATGTTGTATTGCCCCAGGAACTTCTTGCTGCCTTTCCCTCCTGCCAGTTTTTGAGTTTTGGTAAATTTTTTTAAAAGTAAAAAGAAAACAGCTCCCTTGATGTATCTGCAGAAAACAAGGCTCCAGTAATTGCAGTTCCTCAGAAACCAAAATCACTTAAAAGATGCTCCAAATGAGATACTAGGCTTTCTCAATAAAATCTATTTGTATTTTTTTTCCTTCCCACTAACATTTTATGTATAATAAAGGCCTTAAATGGCCACCCAAATAAATTCACGGCCAATATTTTTTTTTACAAAATTAATTCTTGGGCTTCCCTGGTGGTGCAGTGGTTGAGAGTCCGCCTGCCGATGCAGGGGACACGGGTTCGTGCCCCGGTCCGGGAAGATTCCCACATGCCGCAGAGCGGCTGGGCCCATGAGCCATGGCCGCTGAGCCTGTGCGTCCGGAGCCTGTGCTCCGCAACGGGAGAGGCCACAACAGTGAGTGTGAGGCCTGCGTACCGCAAAAAAAAAAAAAAAAAAATTAATTCTCCCCCTAAAATTATTTCCTGTTTCACTTGGTATATAAAAATTCAAACTTCAAAATCATGGCTTCTGGAGAACTTAATATAGATAAATACGGTCAGTAGACTAATGTTTCAAAATAAAGTTTTCTACGAAATATCAAAGCAATCATACTGTTTTAAAAGACCACAAACCACCCCCACCCCTTGGGCTTCCCTGGTGGCGCAGTGGTTGGGAGTCCGCCTGCCGATGCTGGGGACACGGGTTCATGTCCCAGTCCAGGAGGATTCCACATGCTGCGGAGTGGCTGGGCCCGTGAGCCATGGCCACTGAGCCTGTGCGTCCGTAGTCTGTGCTCCGCAACAGGAGAGGCTACAGCAGTGAGAGGCCCGTGTATCACAAAAAAAAAAAAAAAAAAAAAAGACCACAACACACAGTCAAGAATGGTTATCTGTTAATATCACTACAAAAATTAACTTTAAATGCTCATTTAAATGTTGAAATATAAACTCAGTGTGGTCTATTAGGTTGAGTGATACGACACTGCCACTGTTCTAATCAAACATTGTGTACCATTCACTCTGTGGAGATAGCTAACCATGTTATGAGGACTCTCTGGAAAAGTCCACTGAGGCCAACAGTTAGCACTAACTTACTAGCCATGTGAGTGAGCCATTCCAAAAGCAGATCCTCCAGCTCCACATCTGGGCTTCAGATGGCTGCAGCACTGACCAGCATCTTGAAGGTAGTCGTATGAGTAACCTTGAGTTAGAAACCCCTTTCAAAGCCACTCCCAGATTCCTGACCACAGAAACAGTATTTGAAAAATGAGCCTTTGAGAATTTACACAGTTTACACTGCTCATCATAGGTGGAGAAGAGATTAAAATCCTTATCTGTCTGAGTCTGGAGCCCAATCTTTTGCTTTAGAAAGGGAGATCAGAAGACTCATTTCCTCAAGGCTCAGATGCACGGTCTACATCTAAAGATATAGAAAAAGATGAAAATGACAGATCAGAGAGTTCCCTGACTCATGAAAGGAACAAAACTATTCCAAAGCAATTGGAAGGAACTGTAAGTATAAAATAAAAATATGATGATGCTCTTTTCCTTGGCTTTATAGATGTTAATAATTTACCTTATTGTGTCTTATGCAATAGAACATTTCTGCATAGTAATATGATGCCAGTTAAGTTGCAACACCATTTTGAGACCAGTCATTCAGAGTTTTTAAAAAGGAACTGACGTTTTAAATGAAGATGTAATGAACTTTTGAGAAGCCAAAAATTATTTGGTGCAGCTTTTCAAACCTGAGGAGAAAAATCCAGTGAAGTATCTTACAGCATAACTGGCTGAAGAAGTGAACATCATAGGTGAGAGAACAGTAAAGCCTGACAGAGTTTATCTTGCTGAATGCCTTCTAGAGGAAAAGTCAGCAAAAGAAACCATGGCACTGCCACTTTTCAATGTTATAGTAACTCATCAAATTAAAGATTTGACTGCAAACTTTAAAACTGATCTTTTCTGCAGAACTGCACTTTTGCCTTAGAAATGGATAGATCTGCTGACTGTCTGGACTTGCTATTCTGGTTGTATTCATCAGGTATCAGCACCAACTAATTATCAAAGATCTTTCATATGAATGTTTGACAACAAACATAGAGGTGCTGAATCAGGGCTTCCCTGGTGGCGCAGTGGTTAGGGATCCGCCTACCGATGCAGGGGATACGGGTTCGAGCCCTGGTCCGGGAAGATCCCACATGCCGCGGAGCATCTAAGCCCGTGTGCCACAACTACTGAGCCCACGCTCTAGAGCCCGCGAGCCACAACTACTGAAGCCTGTGCACCTAGAGCCCGTGCTCCGCAACGAGAAGCCACAGCAATGAGAAGCCCGCGCACCACAACAAAGAGTAGCCCCTGCTCGCTGCAACTAGAGAAAGGCCGCTTGCAGCTACAAAGACCCAACGCAGCCAAAAATAAATAAAATAAAATAAATTTTTTAAAAAAGAGGTGCTGAATCATTTGAAGTATACAATAATTTTTTTCAATCTCATCATTTATCCTGGAACAGTTGTGTTGACATTTGCACTGATGGTACTAAAACAATGGTGGGTAAAATTGCTGGTGCCTTACAACAAGTGAAGGCAATGGCAACAAAATGAACTAGTCATCATTGTATTCTTTACCACTACCCATTTGCAGAAAAAAGGAAAAAAAAGAGAGAGAAGCCAGTTTCACTTAAGAAAGTCATAGATGAAACAGTAATAATTACTAACTTTATTAAGACTTGACCCTTGAAATATATATATCTTTAATATTTTATGACAATTGTCTGGAAAGGCATTTGGTCTACTATGTTGAATGATATGATATGACATTGCCATTTGTTCTAATCAAATACTGTTTGAGTTGTGAGCTGAACTAATCTCTATTTTTTATGGAATACCAATTTTACTTGACTGACAAACTGGTTATTCAGATTTGGGTATTTGTCAGTTTTTGGTTTTTTTTTTAACACATGCAAATCATTTATTTCATTTCATTCTCACCATGATTCTATGATGTGGGAATTGTTCCCTACATTTGATAGGTGAAGATATGAAAACTAAAACAGATAGCACCACTTGTCCAGGATCCCATAGCTGGAGCTCACATATGAATGCAGTGGGTCATCACTTGTTTTTTTTGTTTGTTTGTTTGTTTGTTTTAACATCTTTATTGGGATATAATTGCTTTACAATGGTGTGTTAGTTTCTGCTTTAAAACAAAGTGAATCAGTTATACATATACATATGTTCCCATATCTCTTCCCCCTTGCGTCTCCCTCCCTCCCACCCTCCCTATCCCACCCCTCCAGGTGGTCACAAAGCACCAAGCCAATATCCCTGTGCCATGCGGCTGCTTCCCACTAGCTATCTACCCTACGTTTGGTAGTGTATATATGTCCATGCCTCTCTCTCGCCCTGTCACAGCTCACCCTTCCCCCTCCCCATATCCTCAAGTCTGTTCTCCAGTAGGTCTATGTCTTTATTCCTGTCTTACCCCTAGGTTCTTCATGACATTTTTTTTTCTTAAATTCCATATATATGTGTTAGCATACGGTATTTGTCTTTCTCTTTCTGGCTTACTTCACTCTGTATGACAGACTCTAGGTCTATCCACCTCATTACAAATAGCTCAATTTCATTTCTTTTTATGGCTGAGTAATATTCCATTGTATATATGTGCCACATCTTCTTTATCCATTCATCCGATGATGGGCACTTAGGTCAAACATGGATTGTTGTGAATTGAAAGGAGAATTTAACATTGGAATTCATTAATGAGGAAATCTGCACTCTCAGTTACTAAAAGACTATGCAAATTTCATATAACATTAATGACAATTATTCATTCAAACAATCACCTCACCTCCCCCAAAATTGATTTTGCTCACTACTATGGCCTGCAGGACAAATCTGGCCTATTGCACAGCCTGTCTCTTAAGAATGGTTTCTACATTTTTTAAAAGTTACATTTTAAATGGTTATATAAGTGCTTACATAATATCCTCTATCTTGTCTCTTGGTCCACAAAACCTAAAATATTTACTATTTGGCTCATTACAGAAAAAGTTTACGAACCCTTGCTTTAAGCAAAAGTGCTCAGAAGCACTGCAATGTCATGGCTTTGAGGCCTGCAAACTCAGCTGTAGCACTGACCAGCTATGTGTTTTGGGGCAAGTCCTTCATCTCTGAGCCTCAGTTTATTCACATATAAAGTGGACTATTAGTATCTAAATCAAATTGCTAAGACCACATGAGGTAATGTACAACGTGTGTAAATTATCTGACACATCCTAGACACTTCATGTTAGTTCCCTTCCAGTTCCCATAAATTATTTTGACCATTGAGTGAATCTCCAACCTACTTGTATGTGTGTGGCTGAGAGAAGCAGGGAGAATAGATTACATATTGAACAAAAACTTTTCATACCTTTTGTCTGCATAGCATTTCCCCCCAGAGCACTTTCCCACTTGTGCAATCCAACTGTTAGGAAGAAACTCAATGTATTTTTTTTTAAATCATAACTGTAGAAGTTGTAGGTCAGAAAACTATTATAATGAACAAAGATGCACTAAATTAGACATGAGGTTCAGTAGACAGATTCTCCTGTTAACATCCTTCCACTTTTCTCTATTTCCAACAACCATGCTCAAATTTCATCTCTTAACCTCATTCTGGATTACATGTTGCCCTGCAGAGTTTCCTCTTCCCATCAGCCTACATCATCCTATACAGTTTAAACATTCCATAAATGCTAGCAAACAGGGTCTAGGGGACCAAAAGACCAACCTGTGATAAAGAGTAGAGAATAGATAGAAACAAAGTCATCTTTTAGTTTCATGTGTTCTGTTCTAACTCTCAGAATCTTTGACCAGTGATTCTCAACCCCTTTCTTCCCCCAGCACACCTGAGAGGTATGATACACTCCCACCAGTAAGGTTTTCTCTGGCCACTATGATCTTCAAAATGGGGTTGTATGGCCCTTGAAAACACCTCCCCAGTGATTGTGATAGACCATTAAGGAGGAATTCCGGATCTGTTGGACAACTATTGCTTTAAATTACTTTACCCAATAATTCTAGTGCCATAGAACACTCTATGACATAAATCACAGCAGGATCATTTTTGACCCACCTTCTAGAGAAATGGAAATAAAAGCAAACAAATGGGACCTAATGAAACTTAAAAGCTTTTGCACAGCAAAGGAAACCATAAACAAGACCAAAAGACAACCCTCAGAATGGGAGAAAATATTTGCAAATGGAGCAACTGACAAAGGATTAATCTCCAAAATTTACAAGCAGCTCACGCAGCTCAATATCAAAAAAATAAGAAACCCAATCCAAAAATGGGCAGAAGACCTAAATAGACATTTCTTCAAAGAAGATATACAGATTGCCAACAAACACATGAAAGGATGCTCAACATCACTAATCATTAGAGAAATGTAAGTCAAAACTACAATGAGATATCATCTCACACCAGTCAAAATGGCCATCATCAAAATATCTACAAACACTAAATGCTGGAGAGGGTGTGGAGAAAAGGGAACCCTCTTGCACTGTTGGTGGGAATGTAAATTGATACAGCCACTATGGAGAACAGTATGGAGGTTCCTTAAAAAACTAAAAATACAACTACCATACGACCCAGCAATCCCACTACTGGGCATATACCCTGAGAAAACCATAATTCAAAAAGAGTCATGTACCACAATATTCATTGCAGCTCTATTTACAATAGCCAGGACATGGAAGCAACCTAAGTGTCCATTAACAGATGAATGGATAAAGAAGATGTGGCACATATATACAATGGAATATTATTCAGCCATAAAATGAAACGAAATTGAGTTATTTGTAGTGAGGTGGATGGACCTAGAGTCTGTCATACAGAGTGAAGTCAGTCAGAAAGAGAAAAACAAAAACCATATGCTAACACATATATATGGAATCTAAAAAAAAAAAAGTGGTCATGAAGAACCTAGGGGCAAGACGGGAATAAAGACACAGACCTACTAGAGAATGGACTTGAGGATACGGGGAGGGGGAAGGGTAAGCTGGGACGAAGTGAGAGAGTGGCATGAACATATATACACTACCAAACGTAAAACAGATAGCTAGTGGGAAGCAGCCGCATAGCACAGGGAGATCAGCTCCGTGGTTTGTGACCACCTAGAAGGGTGGGATAGGGAGGGTGGGAGGGAGGGAGACGCAAGAGGGAAGAGAGGGCTACCCTGGTGGCCCAGTGGTTAAGAACCTGCCTGCCAATGCAGGGGACACGGGTTCGAGCCTTGGTCTGGGAAGATCCCACATGCCACAGAGCAACTACACCCATGTGCCACAACTACTGAGCCTGCACTCTACAGCCCACGTGCCACAACTACTGAGCCCACGAGCCAGAACTACTGAACCCTGTGTGCCTAGAGCCCATGCTCTGCCACAAGAAGCCACCACAATAAGAAGCCTGTGCAACGAAGAGTAGCCCCTGCTCACTGCAACTAGAGAAAGCCCACACACAGCAACGAAGACCCAATGCAGACAAAAATAAATAATTAAAAAAAAAAAAGAGTGAAGAGATATGGGGACATATGTATATGTATAACTGATTCACTTTGTTATAAAGCAGAAACTAACACACCATTGTAAAGCAATTATACTCCAATAAAGATGTTTAAAAAAAATTCTAATGCCATTTATACCACTCAGACTACTTGAAAAAGAGGGACTAGATCTAACAAGAGTCTTCGCCTGTATGAAATACAAGCAGATTCAGGTTTACCTTTGATTATGATTCATTAGAAAATAGAAGGAGGGTGGATTTGGTTTCAATGCCTAGCCTACCTATAGTTGTATTTTATGAGACACCATACCATAACCAGCAGCCCTCCTGGAGAAAATTATAGAGAAAGGTGATAGGCTTATGTTTGAATGGACTGTTAGCACCCACATAGGTACAATGAGAGGTGAATTTTTAAATACAGGTGTGAAGAGGAAAAGGAAGAGAGATCTGACAGAAACCAAGGACTCGACAAGTAACCTTAATGAAAATTACAACAAAAAGAGTAGATGCAAACAGATAATCCGATAAGAGTAACCAGATTGCTAAAACACCTGGATTTTTAAAGAAAGTCACACCTACTTTCTCATAACGAGATTCTACTGCAGAGAAGGGACTATGTGATCATGATTTGTGGAAAGCAGAATTTAAGGAAAAACAGAAACAAAACTAAGTTTTTAGCCTGTATATTTCAAGAGTCTCAAATACATGCGTCTGTGTGTTCATTTATCTAAAGATATTTAAGGAAAAAAAATTTATTATAAGAGAAGATAAAAATGCAATATCCAGCAATCTATCATCAGTTTAAATTCTATTGGACAGCGCTTCCCTGGTGGCACAGTGGTTAAGAATCTGCCTGCAAATGCAGGGGACACGGGTTTGAGCCCTGTTCCAAGAAGAACCCACATGCCACAGTGCAACTAAGCCCATGTGCCACAACTATTGAACAAAAACAGTCTATGCCCTCATGGAGCTTACATTCTACTTGGAAAGACAGACAATAATAAAATAGCTATACAAATATAAACGGGAATTCCCTGGTGGTCCAGTGGTTAGGACTCCACGCTTCCACTGCCGGTGGCCAGGGTTCTATCTCTGGTCAGGGAACTAAGATCCCACAAGCCACATGGCACGGCCAAAAACAAAATAAAGAAAAAGAACATTTAAAATTTAAAAAAATATGTATAAAGCCAGGTTGTGATAATGTGCTGTGAAGAAAAACAAAGCAAGGCAAAGGGAGACAGCCAGAGATTCTATTTTAGCCAAAGAGGTCCTGGAAAACGTCTGTATTATCTTCCAAACCTATGTGATGGCAAAGCAGTTTGAGACCTGAGAGTTCTTGTCTCCTGTCTGTTTTGAACTCTGAGCAAGCTTCCCCACTCCCACAGGTTCAACTCTGACCTGTATTAAAAACTCCAAATCCCTATCTCCAGCTCTGACCTTTCCTCTGAGTTCTAATTCCATGATGCCAAGAGTATAATAGACAGAACTAAAACCAAACTAGCTCCCCCTTGGCTCCTTTACCCCCCACCAAAAGACTATCTTCATTTTTCTAGAACTGTCTAGAGGACTTAATGTTTTGTCTCTTTCTGCTCCTTTATTCCACTGTAAAAAAAAAAAAAAGTACTAAAATTTCCTTCTCCAAAATGCTTTCCACATATCTTGTAGTCCTCATTCTCAAAAGCATCACATTTAAGAACAGCTGGAAGTTTGTTTGGGAAAGCCCTGCTCGACCACAATTGGACCCTATGACCTCCCATATCAAAACTAAATCTCTATGCCTCGTTTTCATACCCTTCAAAATCCAGCTGCCTCAGATGTGTTATGGGCTGAATTGTGTACCCCCAAAATTCATATGTTGAAGCCCTGGTCCCCAGTATCTCAGAGTGTGATTGTATTTGGAGATAAGGGCCTTTAAAGAAATAATTAAGTTAAAATGAGGCCATTAGGATGTGCCATAATCCAATCTGACTTATGTCCTTATTAAAAGAGAGACACCAGGGACATATGTGCAGAGGAAAGGCCGTATGTGCACACGTGGGAAGGCAGCCATCTGCTAAGGAAAGAGGCTTCAGGAGAAACCTGCTGGCCCTTTGATCTTGGACTTCCAGCCTCCAGAACTGTGAGAAAACAAATTTCTGTTATTTAAGCCACCCAGTCTGTAATATTGTCATGGCAGCCCTAGCAGACTAATGCACTATCCCTTCATAGTTCTATCTACTACTCAACATGCAGTCTTACAAACGATCCTGGAAAACACTACACTAGTTCTTGTCCCAAACTTCTATCCAAGCTAGAACTCTTGCCTGTAATATTCTTCATCCCTTCTTAAAAGCACAGCGTTTTGAAGCCAAACAAACTAGATTCAAATCCCAGCTTCATTCACTTAACAGCCATGTGGCTTTAATTAACTTCTCTAAGACTCTGTTTTCTCATCCATAAAATGGGTACATCACTGAATTCAAATTCAGTCAGTATGTAGCTTAAATGCCCAACACAACACCTGGTACACAGCATACATTCAATGGTGATAGTTGTAGTTGATATTCATTTTTCAAAGCTCCATTTAATACCAGATTGTTAAGCATTCTGGCCTCTTTGGACCACCAGCCCAACCTGAAGAGAATATAGAAGAGGAGAATCATGGAGAGAAGCTTGGAGCCCTACCTTACAGGGCCTGATGCCACCTGAGAACATTGGAGTTAATGTGATAAGCCACGGGGAGCCAGTCAGGGTTTTTGAACCGAGGAAAAGCATGATCAAAGCCATGCTTTAGGAAGGATAAAGTGACAGCTGCGTGTAGATGATCAGGACAGACACCATGCAATACTAGAGGTGACAGGTCATAAAGAACTAACCTTGAGTGGTGCTTATAGGAACGTAAAGAGGGGAGAATTGTTTAGAGAAATATTTCAGACATGTAGTCTACAAGACTGAACACTGAAAGGGAGGACAGAGTCAGAGGTCTCCCCAAGGAAGGCCTTGAGATTGCTTGAGTGCTAGCACCATGAACAGAAACATGGAGGCTGGGTGAAGATGCAGGAGCACAGGGGAGGCATCAAGCTTGATTTTAACCCTCACATTTCATTCCCTGTGCTGCTCCTGCCACTGCATCTTACCCCATATCTGCAGCCTGATCAGGTGCCCTTCTTTTCCAGTAAAACTGCAAGAAGGGATTTCAAAATTAATTTACACAAAGCTATAAACTGTAACCTTTCTTAAGGGCTAATCTTCATTTTAAGAAAGCCCCTGCTCCAAAGATGAACAACAAGAAACGTGGATAATTGACAAACATAAGTGAGGTATGGGATGGAGACAGCATGTCCTTTACCAAATGTTATCATTACACATTCCACCTCCTGCTGCTACGAACACTTTGGCTGCAATCTGGTGCCATCCCTAGATTTTGACATTAGTGTTGTGTTTAAGAACCTCTTTCTTATCTTAATGCTGGATGCTGTTCAACACTGCAAAAAAAAACAAAATTGTTTTCGTTGGCTGTTTAAAAGCTGAGACACATCAGCACAGAACAGCAGGGCTGGGAAGGTCCATGATACATCAGCATCAGCCATCCTTCAGATAGTTCCAGTTCTTCTACCCTGACACTAGAGATGCCAAGGGTAAATTCAGCAGCCTTGCCCAGTGCTCGTTTTCCATCTCTCCAAACCTTGTCTTCCACCACTAATCAAACCCACCTCCTTTACCCTGGACAGAGGTATAAAATAGAAATTTCTTACAGTCTTCAGAATAGCTTTTCACAGATTAGAAAACAAACAATTCTTTCACTTCTTTTTTCCACTCTGGGTTATTTATTCAACCAAAATTCATGCAGTGACCATGCACATACACTGCAGAGGTGAGGGAAAGAGATGGAGGGAAGGAAAGGAGGATGAAAATCCAAACTCCTGCAATTCCTACCCTCAACATGTTCTCGGTTCGGTTAATCTTCATTCACATCTGTGGATCACCTTTGTAGCTCTGACCCCTTTAAATCTCCCACAAGCCTTTCTAGGTTTCTTTTAAATGTGGGATTCCATGGTAAATAGTCCACATTTTCAAAAGGATCTGACCCATATTTTCTAAATTCCCAGCCATGAACTTGTTTGAAAAGTGCATACATTGTAATACGTGGGTATGCAAGGGTGAGTGTGTAGGAGAGGCTGATTTAATAGTCATGGTGCTGAATCATTCAGCAGATTATTTACCCTGAACTTTATATCACTTTCTGTCATATATTCACTGCACTCGGCCAAACACTGCACAAAATGTATTAAAAAGAAATCAACCTGGTACTGCTGCTATAGAAAATGGTAATATTAAACATCGAATTACCAGATGATCTAACTCCACTTCTGGGTATACACCCAAAAGAATTGAAAGCAGAGACTAAAAACAGATTATTTATACACCTATGTTCACTGCAGCATTATTCACAGTAGCCAAAAGGTGGAAGCAACCCAAGTGTCCATCGAGGGAAGAATGGATACACAGAACAGGGTATGTACATAAAATGGAACATCATTCAGCCTTAGAAGGAATTTCTGACACATGCTACAACTTGGATGAAACCTGAGGATATTATGCTAAGTGAAATTAGCAAGTCACAAAAGGACAAATATTATATGATTCCACTTATATAAAGTACGTAGAGTTGTCAACTTCACAGAGACAGAAAGTAGAACAGTGGTTGCCAAGGGCCGGTGAAGGGATGAATGGAGAGTCATTTTTCGATGGATGTGAAGCTTCAGTTTGAGAAGATGAAAAATGTCTAAAGATGAATAGTAATGATGATTGCACAACAATGTGAATGTACTTAATGCCATTGAACTGTATACTTAAAAATGGTTAAGATGGGGCTTCCCTGGTGGCGCAGTGGTTGAGAGTCCGCCTACCGATGCAGGAGACACGGGTTCGTGCCCCGGTCCGGGAAGATCCCACATGCCGCGGAGCGGCTAGGCCTGTGAGTCATGGCCGCGGAGCCTGCGCGTCCAGAACCTGTGCTCCGCAGCGGGAGAAGCCACAACAGTGAGAGGCCCATGTACCGCAAAAATAAAAAATGGTTAAGATGGTAAATTTCATGTTATGTATACTTTATCACAATTTCTTAAAATATTAAAAACATTTAAGGATATAATAGAAGAAAATGTTCCTGAAATAAAGAAATATGAAAAAAAAGGAATCATCCCTCTTCTAGAAGCAGGTGCTTTAAAAATCCATGGCAATGATGCAGACACAAAGCAAAACACAAAGAGACAAAAGGCCAGGGGAAAATCTTTTTGACCTCAATTGAATAAGTATGTGTAAGAGCATTCACAGCTGTGTGTTTCAACCTTTCTTTCATTATCATACCCACTAAGGAAGTTTGTAGATATTTTTTTCCCTAATTGTCTCCTGATGAAAGTTTAAAACCACAGATAGGGACTTCCCTGGTAGCGCAGTCCTTAAGAATCCGCCTGCCAATGCAGGGGACACAGGTTCGATCCCTGGTCCGGGAAGATCCCACATGCCGCGGAGCAACAAAGCCCGTGCACCACAACTACTGAGCCTTCACTCTAGAGCCTGTGAGCCACAACTACTGATCCCGCGTGCCCCAACTACTGAAGCCCATGCCCCTAGAGCCTGTGTTCCACAGCAAGAGAAGCCACTGCAATGAGAAGGCCGCACACCAAAACCAAGAGTAGCCCCCACTCACAGCCACTAGAGAAAGCCCACGCGCAGCAACGAAGACACAACGCAGCCAAAAAAATAAATAAATAAAACCACAGATACACTATATATCTGTTTATGTACAATGGTCCTTTAGAGGACCACAAACCATTGTGATATCTGAGATATTGCCCCCTAAGAACAAATTTTGCCCTCTTGTATGCAATATCACCCTCTCTGAGAAGGCATGACTTGCAGTATTAGCCACTCTAAAAAATGGATGTCATGACAAATAGCAAATCTGACTGAAATAGAGAGCTGGGAATGCACACATACTAACCAACACTAAAATGTGTCCAAAAGTCTATCGCCAATGTTAAAAGTATCTGCACACTACTAAACATCTGAACAAAAAGTGAGAAATCCATTTTTAGTGTCTCCAAGTATCCAGAAATTGCCATTGTAGAGATGATATAATATCTAATTGATTAACAGGTTTTTGAGAAGTTTAATTCAGATATTTGATATCATGTATAGAGAATGTAGCATTACCATTGTAATGGTAACATAACCATGACATAGTTTATTTTTCTACCTGGTAAAATGACATATGCAGATTTTATAGAAAAACTCCATAATTTTTCTTATTACCTGGAATTTAAGGAGCCTTATGATTTTGCTACTCAGAGTGTGGAACTTGCAACATCAGCATCACATGGAAGTTTATTAAAAGTGCAGAATTAGGGCTTCCCTGGTGGCGCAGTGGTTGAGAGTCCACTTGCCGATGCAGGGGACACGGGTTCGTGCCCCGGTCCGGGAAGATCCCACATGCCGTGGAGTGGCTAGGCCCGTGAGCCATGGCCGCTGAGCTTGCACGTCCGGAGCCTGCGCTCCGCAACGGGAGAGGCCACAACAGTGAGAGGCCCGCGTACCACAAAAAAAATAAATAAATAAATGCAGAATTACAAGCTCCACCCTAGATTGACTGAAACAGAATCTGTAGTTCAATGAGATCGCCAGGTAATTCTTATGCACATTAAAGTTTGAGAAACACTGCCTTAAAAGACAAATACCATCCAAGTAGATTTATTACTCCACTCATCCTATACTACGGAGCCTTTAGGAAGTGTAAACTGGAAAAGAATCATGCAAAAATTTTAAAAAATCACCAGATACAAAACACGCAAATTTCTATCCTGGGGCCTACCCCCTCAAAGAAGTTAGTTCAGGTAGTTAACTCACTCTGCAATAGCAGGGATGGGGCTTCCCTAGTGGCGCAGTGGTTGAGAGTCCACCTGCCGACGCAGGGGACACGGGTTCGTACCCCGGTCCGGGAAGAGCCCACATGCCGCAGAGCGGCTGGGCCCGTGAGCCATGGCCGCTGAGCCTGCGCGTCCGGAGCCTGTGCTCCGCAATGGGAGAGGCCACAACAGTGAGAGGCCCGCGTACTGCAAAAAAAAAAAAAAAAAAAAAAAAATAGCAGGGATGGTTGAGAGCAGGTGAACGGGTTTGCCAGATGCCCGCAGCTCCTCTCTTCAGAAGCAGCAGCAGATGGCCCTTCACCAGAGGTGTGATTAGGAATGCTCTTTCAAGCCTTAGCTTTTCAGCATGGAAGAAAACATCCTGCGAGGAGTAATGTGAGCAAGCAGCAGGATTCCCCTTTCTTTATAATCCCAGCTGTTGTGTCCAAAACTGACTCAATAACTAAGAGGCTGCCTCTCCCCAAACATTAGCCCAACCACTCCCATTAATTCCACCATATAGCTTCACTTTGGTCTGAAAGATTTTCCCTGTGGTCTTCTTAAAATATGAAGGGTTATGGTGGTTATTAACTACCCTAACTAACTACCAGTTAAAACTGAACAGGGAGTAGATGGTAGCCAGGTGTGAGCTAGGGAAAAGGAAGGGCCCTAGGGAAATCAGAGCCCTGGAAAGAGGTTGACCTCTCCCCATTGTACCTCCGCTAATATCCCAGTGGCCTGGTGGCAAGGGCACTGGCTATGGGGACACGGCCCCTCAGATTCAAATCCAAGCTCTGCCACTTACGATCTGGGGGATCTTGAACCAGCTGTCAATCCCTCTGAGCCTCAATTTCCTCACCTATAAAATAAGACTAATTATGCCTGCCTCCGATGCCATTATGAGGGCTGAATGAGATCTTGCTGGTCAACTCGCAAAACAAGTGTTTAATAAATGTTAATTCCCTATCCACTAACTCCCCCAGGAAGCAGTAGCGTATTTTCATCCACTTAGTTTGGAAAGAAATTGTTTTACCTCACAGACAGTCCCAAATTAAAGGAACAGGAAGTGCTTTAATCAGAAACCACGTATGCAAGCTTTAATGACGGGCTTCACCAAAACCGTAGAGAGCATGATGCTCTCTGAGCCTGTTAGAGATTACATAACCCCGAAACTGCCAGTCAGCAGAGAGCTGAATTCCCCTCTTAGATGTATGCACGCGTCCTCTTCTCATGGAAAATAGTGGAAATTCAAAATGGTTAAAAAGATGCTAAACCATCAAAAAAATCTTAGTTCACAAGAAATCACAGTACAATGCCTACAAAGCTCATAGTAACTTTGAGGCAACTTCAAAATTTGATTAAGGGATCCAAGAACCATAGAAATTTTAGAAACATCCCACTGCCCACTTTGACTACATCAGCCAAGGCCCAGGTAACATCTGGAATTAGGAATATCCACCTTTCACACCATCAGGAGTTCAGCATCAGGCCAAGAAAGCCAAAAGGTGAAGTCAGCCTCCTGATCTTCCTATTAACCTGGGGGGGAAAATCAAGAGGCCACCAGATCAATGTCAGCTAAGAGCCAAAAGTAAATGGTTTTCTCAGGAGCAGTTCACTGTGCATCTCAGAATAATTAGAAAATCTTCCCTCTCAGTAGTGCTCTCCACAGCTCTTTAACTTCTGAGAGGGTTTCCTTTGGTTCCAGACTTCTTTCGGGACAAAGTAGAAATGAGAGAGGTTTGCCTCAACTTCTTCAATGAGGAAAAGTCTGTAGCTGGACGACTAAATTATACTGAGCATGGTCATCACCTCCATGCTGGCAAGGACAGTGCTAAACGTTTAACACGAGGTTTGTTGTGCGCCCACTATTTTTTTTTTTTTTTTTTTTGGCCACGCTGCATGCCTTGCCGGATTTCAGTTCCCCGACCAGGGATTGAACCCAGACCCCAGCATTAAAAGCCTGGAATCCTAACCACTAGGCTACCAGGGGACTTCCGTGCACCCAGCTCTTGTGCTAACTCTTCCCAGACTGTCTCTCTTATAGCCTCTGTACCCTATCCAACTGTGTCTTTAACCAAAGCAAATTGATGTTATAATGAAGAGAGGTGGTAGATCATACATTGTACTCTGAAGCCAAATAAAAAGACTTTAGGGTTATCTGAATGTTTAGGTGATCTGTGTGGTTGATCTCTATCAGGGATTGTTGAGGGGAATGAATAAGCCTTTGAAATTTTTCTCTTCTTTTATTGTCTAAACAACCTACTGACAGGAGAGGCCAAAAAAAAAAAAATTATTCCACCTGATCAATAACGTGTTTCTTTAGATGCCAGATTTAAAGTGAGGGAATATATATTACAAAGTGCTTAAAATTTACATAATAAATGTCATCCTCTGAGACACCTCCACCCCATACATCAGTTCCCTAATCCTCCTGGAGACAATCTCAATCCATCCTACCTAGAAAAGCACTTTTATTCACACAAAATCCCAGATTGTAATAGATCTGGGGGTTCAGCCAAGTCATCAAACTTCAAGCTTTCCTTTGTTCATACAATGGTCTTGTAATACATGTCTTTCATTTTACAAAGGTAATATAAGAACTACATGCTATACAACATTTTGATCTACTCAGATATATTTTTCCATAAAGATATAGTTCTATGCCTACCCTTGGTGAGAAAGTATACCTCTAAGCCCACACTCAAACTTCCTGGGAGATTTCTAACTAGGAGTATCAAAGGCTACTTCACTGGCTAAATAAAAGTTTTTACATTAGATTTATGATACTTTCATCACCCATCCTACCAACCTCTTCCATCAGCATCTTAGTCTTTCCTGGGCCTTCAAGGCGAACAGAAACAATTCATAGTCATTGCCAAACTATAAAAACATCCCAAATTTTCCTTCCCCAAAATACTGCCCCCTAATATTTTGCCCCAAAACAAGTATGATCACCCAAATATCAGAAAGTGACTCCAAAGTAAAGAATCTGAATATGGGAAAAGAAAAAAAAAAAGCTTTTAAGATACTTTTTCATACTAAATATAAAATAATAAAAATATACCTTTGTGTTTGAAGAGTCAAGTCATACAAATACGTAAAGGCAAATCAACTGTTTCCAGCTGTAATCAGCGATAATAACCCAAGTACGTGAGAGCACGAGAAAGATGATCAGTTTCCTTTTGAGGTTACATGATAAGCAGCAGCGACAGTTAAGCAGCCTTTTTCTCTAAGAACTCGCCGGCGTCTGACCTCTTGGCAAGAGAAGGCCAGGCCCTCTCCCTGGCCCCCTTTATAGCGTTCGCTTGCTGCTCACCGTTCTAGAAAGGGATGGGGGCGGGGGACGCTAAGGACCTGTTTCCTAAAATACAGAATACGGTCCAACTCTCATTCGAAAGGGGCTGCGTGGGCACAGAGGAGGGGCGGAGACGGCGGGAAGGGAGCAGCAAGGACTTTGTTCGTGGACTTTTTTTTCTGCACCCTGGAAATTCCCAGGCCAGAAAGGTACCGACCCTAGTCCCGGACATTCCCCTCAAGGGTCGGCTCCAAGACCTGGACTGGAACCGCGCAGAGGAATCAGAAGCAAATCTGTAAGCAAAACTTTTTTTTTTAGGGATGCCTTTTTTAAACGTCTCAGTGAATTTACTGCCTGCATTGGCCTTGCCCCCTCCTTAGATTCACCTTCTCTGCTTCTTTCGCTTTTTCTGTACAGCCTTTAAGTGCGGGGGCTGAGGAGGGGGATGCTTTCTACAGCAAAGCTTTTCAAACATGGCAATCAGAAAGTAGTGTCCCCATCGTGTGCCTTCACTGACAAACTAAAGGACAAGGAATCTGCGATGTAAGTAAAGCAGTGGTCCCGTAACATGAAGATTACATTATTTTCATGTGGGGTGAATTTAAACAGAGAATGAACCATTGCGCAACAGTGAAAGGATATCTTCTACGACATTAGGTTTCACTGTGGCTTCTTTTTCTTTTAGGACACTTTCGACTGTCATCTCTGTACTGCTTCCCGCTCCCCCGCCCCCCCAAGGCAGTCTTACAATCCAGCTTTAGAATTAGACAGGAAATACCTGCTTCTCCAATAGGAATGGGCATCTAGACCTAAACACCAGAAGATCCTTAAAACTTTAAGACAGCAGACCGTCCTTCTTATAAGAAGCCTGACTTCCTCTCATTTCACGCAGAATACTGAAAAGCAAAATGTAACACACTTAAGTTCACACGTTTTCTAAAAAGCTGTAACTGCACTTCTGAGACAAAGTGAACTTGAAGTGCATTCTGTGCCCTTCTACCTCCTGCATCCTATAAACTGATGCCCTCAACAACCCTCTGATTTTCCACCCTCACCCCCGCCCTCCCCCAGGATTCCTAGGTGCCCCTAGCACTCTGGGACTGTGGTCTCACTTTCAGAGAGGAAAAGAACACTTTCCAGAACTTATTTATTTATTGCACACTGAGGAGTCAGGCAAATGCACTCCACTGAAGACATAAAACCTGGAGAGAATAATGTTTAACACTAGAGAATGAATACACTTGGATTTCTGGCATGAGCAACTAGCTAATCTTTAAAAGCTGAATTTACCCAGATCTACAAAGATAATGCTGAGCACCTTTTTTTTCAGGGGGGAAGGGAGGGGGGTGGGAACAGAGTGGGGAGGTCTTATTTCTGTTATTTCCCTTGGAGATTTATTTCCTAGTACTTTCTGGGTAACTGCTATTTCCTTTAATAGGGCCCAGAAGCAGACTCACCTCTGGCTTGCAACACACGGATATAAAGGCTTACCATACACATTCTTGGCAAGTGCCCAGATGGATCAATCTGAAACTTAATACCTGAAGCTGGGAAGTATCAGTCAGTTGGTATTTAACAAAATGATGGTTGTTCAGAAAGGTAAAATGGATCATATTGGAACAACAAACTTATATTTGCTAAAGAAAAGTTACTCTTAACTTTTATAAAATATAATTTTCACAGAAGAGCCTTATTATGGATTCTCCCTTTCATAAGTAGCATCAAATCAATCATTTGAGTTCTAGAATATGAGGAGATCCACTAAATGAAGTTAATGCTGCCATTCCAAAATAAAAATCCATATTTTAACCCAATGAAATTATATATTAATCACCATTTTAATATTTTATTATAAATCTAAATGGCCAACCTATGTAAATAATGATATCATTTAGCTAAACTGTTAGGCAGACTTTTATAATTAAGTCATGAAAACATAGAAAAATATTTGTATGTTAAATTTAAAAACACAGATAAAAATTACATGTTCTCTGTGATTACAGCTGTGTGATTTAAAAAACCTAGAAGAAAATAAACCAAACTGCTAATGCTCATCGCAGATGATAGAATTATGGATTCTATCCATAGATTTTCTTTTTCTAGATTTTACAATATGTTTATTTAATATCCTTTACATTTATAATGGAAACACAACTCTGTGGTATTGGCTTAAAATAAACTTTTCAGAAGAAATTAAAATCGTTCTGAGAATGATTTAGGTAATATTCCAAACTCTACACTTAGGCTTTTTTTTAACTTCCACACGAGCATAGAAAGACACATTAGAAGGACAGAGTGAATGAGAATACTTTAAGAAACTGTGTCATCAGATCTTTAGGACATGTCACTAAATCAAAAATTAACGGGATGGGGCTTCCCTGGTGGCGCAGTGGTTAAGAGTCTGCCTGCCGATGCAGGGGACACAGGTTCATACCCCGGTCCAGGAAGATTCCACATGCCGCGGAGCGGCCAGGTCCGTGAGCCATGGTCGCTGAGCCTGTGCGTCCGGAGCCTGTGCTCCGCAACGGGAGAGGCCACAACAGTGAGAGGCCCGCGTACCGCAAAAAAAAAAAAAAAAAAAAAAAAAATTAATGGTATGAGATCGTGAGAAATCATTTGCACAAACAAGTAGTACCACTCCGAAGCTCTGAAGAGGCAGTAGAAATTGAAACTCTCCTGGGAAGACATGACTCAGCCTCCTCCAATGATCCTTGAGTAAATGCTCAAAAGTTCTTTCCTAAAAAATAAAACCTCTTTACAAAATCCAAAAAATTCTAGTTGAAAAGGGCTATGGACTCTCACATACCTTAGTTCAAATCTAAACTCAAGTTCCTCATCTATAAAATGGAACTATTATCTGCACTATTAGACCATGATCAGAATTAAATGTTATGGGAAAAGCTCCTAAAATAATAGACAAAAAATATTATTTCCTTAGTTCTATCTTCCCTCTGTGTTTCTCAAAACATAGAACACCACCATTGCATCAGAACTCCTGGGCATTTGTCACTAAGGTTGATTCCACAATTCCCAGAGGCATAGCTCCTAATTCTGCATTTTTATCAAATATTCCAAGTGAGGGACTTCCCTAGTGACGCAGTGGTTAAGAATCCGCCTGTCAGTGCAGGGGACACGGGTTCGAGCCCTGGTCCAGAAAGATCCCATGTGTCACAGAGCAACTAAGCCCATGCGCCACAACTACAGAGCCTGCGCTCTAGAGCCCGCAAGCCACAACTACTGAGCCTATGTGCCACAACTAATGAAGCCCACACGCCCAGAGCCTACACTGAGCAACAAGAGAAGCCACCACAGTGAGAAGCCCATGCACCGCAACAAAGAGTAGCCACCACTCACCGCAACGAGAGAAAACTCGCACGCAGCAATGAAGGCCCTACGCAGCCAAAAAAAACTAATTTAAAAAAAAACTTAAAAAAAAATATTCAGAGTGATCCTTAGACATTCTAAAGGTTAAAGGCCATTAAAATTAAGCCATCTTAATATATTTAACTACCTGCTCCACTTCAGACTCAGAAAATAATTTAAAATCATATTTATTTATTTTATAAACTTGAAGGTGGCCCTCAAGGCTAGGAAAGAAAGATCTTAAACTCTCTGTTTTAAGTTAAAAACGCAGATTCTTTTTTTTTTTTTTTTTTTTTTTTGCGGTACGCGGGCCTCTCGCTGTTGTGGCCTCTCCCGCTGCGGAGCACAGGCTCCGGATGCGCAGGCTCAGTGGCCACGGCTCACGGGCCCAGCCGCTCTGCGGCATGTGGGATCTTCCTGGACTGGGGCACGAACCCGCGTCCCCTGCATCGGCAGGCAGACTCCCAACCACTGCGCCACCAGAGAAGCCCAAAACCCAGATTCTTTGACCCATTCTTCTAAGGGTGTATTTTTTCATGCTTTAGGCATCTGTCTTCATCTCTAAAGCCTCCCCAGTTTCTTCACATGTTCACTTAGGGATAAACAAAACTATATTGTAGCTCAAAAAGAAAAGAGTACTTACTAAAATGGCACAAATTAATTTAAACTTATTTAAAATTAATAAGGTAAAGACAGTCAAGTAAAATTGATAATTCAATTATTTTAAGAGAGCCAATAGGAACAGCACCTTTTACTTCCAAGCATGACAGAATGTGTGTACCTTATGCCCAAATCAACCCATCACAGATTTCAATATCTAAATTTAATTTTTAATTAGATTTTAATTTCTAATTTGGGTATGCAATTCAAAATAACAACCAAAAAAGAAATACTCAAAATTGATGGAAATAATTTCTACAACTTTATAACAAACAATACCAATCTTTACATAAAAGTCAATTCTTAAAACCCTCAAACTTCAGAACACAAAAATAAATTTTCCTTTATAGATTTTCCCCTTCCAGCTCCAAAAGTGGTTATTTTAGAATAAGTATTCATCCTGTAAAATTTAGCTGAATCAGATAAGTAGCAATTACCCAATGCAAATATCAATTCAATGCACAGATTTTATATATACTGCTTTCATATTTCCCTTTTGCTTCTTTTCTAGATAAAAGCCAGACACTGTAAATATTCTCATTAGAAAGTTCTGACCAAGGACACTGGCCTTTTCAAGTAATCCAGAAAAAACTGGGTCATCAAGATAAACTTCTAAGACACAGCAGTCTTCAGTGTGTTACGGGAGCCACTGACTAAAAGCCTTGGGGTTAATTCACTTCCCGCTGAAGATGTACCAATTATGCTATTCATGTAGATGTGCTCAATTTCCTTTACCAGACAAGATACAAACACTCCACTGCCAACCAAACTTGCCCCTTCCACTTAGGTCACAACATTTTTCACACTTTTTAGCACAGTATCCCCTCCCCTCCCAGGAGAAGCTAGTTCAAACACACTCATTAGTATCTTTGGTTACGAGGGCAATATAGTGTGTAAATGCTGTTAATAATCGTTCCCCCATAGATAAGTCAAGATGGGAAAAAATCCTATAGGTAGGTATAAATGTAATCTGCATTTTCTAAGCTCCTTACAAGTCATTATATAAAGTCCATCTCTTTTTTTAAAATTTTAAATACATATCAATGGCAGCCATCTCTCCATAGGGCCACCCATAAACTTTCCGTAGTGCAGGTGATAGAGAAGGTCACTGAATGTGATTTCTCCAGTCTCCTGCAGGGCAGACTAGCTCTCCAAGGGGCACACAAAGGACAAGAACATGTCCAGCTGGTTCTTCACAATAACTTCATCTGGATGTAGCTTGTGGGGCAGATAATGGGCCAGGGTCATCTCCCAGGCATCAACGAGATATACCCCAACTCCTGAGAACATCTTCCGAAGGATGGTGTCCAGCTGAAAGTTATACCAGTCGCTGTTGAAAAGGCTCACTTCAGGTCCCAGCTCTTGGGCGTTGGCTGTCCGGATGACTACCACAGTCTTAGGGCTTCGATCCAAGAGCTGGACCACGGCTCGACGGATGTTCCTGAGCCGCCGGATATACACTTCCAAGGGGAAGGTGCTGAAATGAGACCACACAGCTATGGCAACGACTGTGTTCTTCCCTCCCACGATGCCATTCAGCTCATTCGCCACATAACGGAGGTCATTGCTAAAGACGGTCGTGAAGCGGATCGGTGGACCGTGGCAGCGGTATTTGAGCAGGATGTTGTGCTTCTGGTCCACCGCAAGGAAGGGACCCACATTCTTCGGGCTACCCAAGTTAAACTCCACTAAATCTGAAACAAGGGAAACTCAGATTCATAAGAATGTTTAAACCAAGCGATATATTTTGATTATTCTTTAGTTAGTGGCTTCAAAGAACAATTTTTTTTTTTCAAAGAACAATTTTTTAAAATAAAATAACAAAAAGGTACAATACAAATGTAAAGGAAACACCTATTGCACGTCACTTTGGCCCCCTTGGCTTCAATGGACCTTTATATTTTAACATATTTATTACTTAAATCACTCCATAAGCACGACATTACAAGTAATACCATCAGCAATTGATTCTAGACCTGAGAAGCAAAATAACCTGTTTACCTCTAATTATTAGGCCAAGAAATCTTCCTGTTTGCACTGACTGTTAAATATCTAAACATCGATTTGGCATTTACACATTACTGTTCTAACAGATCAAAATTATTTCTTCCAGGTCAAGAACCAGGTCTGCTTTTTTACAAACACATAATAGTAACCAAATACCTCTTTTTGAAATAAGCAAAAGAAAGAAGCAACCACGCTTCTTTTGACTTTCAATTTCACCCTATGGATGGAAAACCCTGTTTATGTCTTAGAAAACTTCTCTCTCTCTGTCGTAACAAACACAGCAGCACAAGTTAGAATTCCCTTCTCTCCCTCTACTTTATCTAGGTTGTGTTTCCAAGTCCTGCTCCTCTGAAGATCCCAGGAATCAATGATTATTCTCCCTTATTACTCCTCAAAAAGGCTGTACAATTCATCACTGAACATTCACCCCATGAGGAAAGAGGGTCTGTGTCATATCCCTAAATATTCCTATAAGTGCCTTACACAGACCAGATTAAGTAACCCTTGGCAGCCAAACTGAATTCACATTTCCTAAGCACCTCTTCCGTGCCAGCACTATTGTGCTATAAGCCAGCAATGCAGGACTTTGCTGGCGGTCCAGTGGTTAAGACTCCACACTTCCACTGCAGGGGGCATGGGTTCAATCCCTGGTCAGGGAATTAAGATCCCTCATGGCACGGCCAAAAAGAAAAAAAAATAGAATAAAAAAATAATAAAATAAATTAGAATAGTTTCCCAGCTTTAAAAAAAAAAAGCCAGCAATGCTCAGATGGGTAAGTCACAGTCCTTGCCCTCAAGGAGTTTATAGTCAATTCTGAAGAAGTACCATCAAACTATAATTGTCCCATATTATTTACTCTTAAGGGTTAAAGTCAAGGTTTCACTTTTTTCTCCATGAGTTCCCAGGCTCCTCTTCTAAATTCTCATACCTAATTCATTACTACTTAGCATGTGGCCCCCCTTAAATTGAATAGAAGCTCAATTAACCATTCTTTCTTTTGATTAAGATCAAGCCCAACACAAGGCTTTATCGGGTAAAGATCTGTCTGCAAAGGGTAGGGTGGAAAATGCTCAAGACACACAATGTGATCATTGCTATGAAAGGAAATACCAAGCTACGTCATTAGAACTTAAGAATCAAGCAACTGGGGCTTCCCTGGTGGCAGAGTGGTTAAGAATCCGCCTGCCGATGCAGGGGACACGGGTTCGAGCCCTGGTCCGGGAAGATCCCACATGCCGCAGAGCAACTAAGCCTGTGCGCCACAACTACTGAGCCTGCGCTCTAGAGCCCACGAGCACAACTACCGAAGCCCGTGTGCCACAACTACTGAAGCCCATGTGCCTAGAGCCTGTGCTCTGCAACAAGAGAAGCCACCACAATGAGAAGCCCTCGCACCGCAACAAAGAGTAGCCCCCACTTACCGCAACTAGAGGAAGCCCACATGCAGCAACGGAAGACCCAACGCACCCCAAAAAAATAAATAAAATAAATCTATTAAAAAAAAGAAAAGAATCAAGCAACTGCAGGCTCCTGGAGGGCCCTGACTGGTCAACACCGAACTATGCCTAGCATCATGTCATACAAATGATTTCCCTTCTCCTGCTTTTGAACTTACGCTTCATCAACTAGAATTCTGCTATGTCTGTTTCAATAAAAAAAGGAAGCAAATCAAAACCGGAATTAACTTTCTATTTTGGGGGGTCATATCTACTTCCTCCTTTCCTTCCTTCTAAAAATTAAATTTGAAACTAAGTTGATGTAACAAATAAAAGAGAAAAAAGAAAAACATCACACACAACCACTCCCAACTGTGGGAAGTTGCTTTATGAAAAGCCCTGTCCATAAACAGCCATCAGAAACAGTTCCCTCTGCTCAATGTTATGTGGCAGCCTGGATGGGAAGGGAGTTTGGGGGAGAATGGATACATGTATATGTATGGCAGAGTCGCTTTGCGGTACACCTGAAACTATCACAACATTGTTAATCGGCTATACTCCAAAAATCAAAAGTTTAAAAAAAAAATTTAAAACACACAAACAAACAAAAAAACCCAGTTCCCACAGAACTATTCATCAGCTCTCTAAACTCTAAGTGGGGCCTTTAGTCCTGCTGCCCCAAATCCATCCCTCCTCACTCCATCCACACCACTTCCAGGAAGAGGAAAAGGCCCACTGTGAATAAGGGATGGCCCTCCCATGAGTGGGGTTTTATTCCAAGTCTGGAGAGCTTCCCCAGAGCCCAGCAGGGAGACCAAGAAGCTAAGAAGACTGGGACTGACCAGAATCTCCCTTGCTGGGAGGCAGCTCCACCTCAGAGTCACACCAATGGACGGCCCAAGGGGTGAGCAGGGATGGCTCTGCCGCATGAATGCATTAAAATGCACGACAGTTTCGCTGCCTCCTTCCACTTAAATCTATGATAGACTTGGAGTTGGACCAAACAGAACTAGAAGAGAAACAACTGGAAATGTTCACTTCTATCTCACAGCCCAGAATGCTAGAAGTGAAAGACACCTGTTAGGTGATAGTGTCCTGCTGCCTCAGCTCACACTTGGAGAAGTGAAGCCCTGAGAAGTAGATGACTCGTCTAGGGTCACACAGCTCATGAGTGGTATGAACTTCAACAAGCAGCCAGTGCTTTCATCGATGCGTCACAGCCCCACCATTGATCAGAAACTATCACTCATCTCTCCAAGGTTAGGACACCTCTTCAGTCCTACAGAGAAATAACTGCTTCCTCACCTGATGCCTTTCTTCAGGCACCGGACTGGGTCTGCTTATTTCAAAGCTGAATTTTGTATGTGTGGGAAAGAGTTATGAAACAAAAAGCAAAGTACCAACCTGGAACAAATGTAGTGAGGTATTCAAACCATTGCCTGATTGTCGAGTCACCAAATAAATACACCACTTTTCTCTGTAAGCATTCTGTAATGTTGTCAGGGTCATTAAACTGGCGCATCTTAAACTTTCTGGGCCTCCACTGATTTTTGTAATAATAGCCAGAAGGAAAAGTTCCTAAGCCTTGAGATAGTTCTAGGTTGTTGGTTTCTGGGAAAAAAAAAAAAAAAAAGATATTCTGAAATTCTCCTCCAATAAACCATACCTAAAAAATGTTCCAAGAAACACAATTATGCCCCTATGTTTGTTAGCTTGCTGGCTACAGATAACATTTCCTGCCATCACATCTCAAAGAAATCCCAGACTTCCCCCCTCCTACAAAAAGTTCTCCTTTGCACAAAAATAGGAAGATCTGAAGTGGGTGTGAGGGTGTTTGTGGACACGCTCAAAGGGGAAAGGGGACGTTGATCATTCCCTCTGATTACGCATGTTTTTCTCAAAGCCAAAAATAAAGGCAGGCCAAAACCAAGAAAATGTGTAGATGTAAGCATTGTCCAGCATTATCCCAGAACAGGAGAAGAACTTCTCATCCAAATGCCTGTGAGGCAAGTAAAAATTTAAATTCATATTTTACATATGCATAATAATATTAATCCACACTGTTTCTCAGCCCATTAAAAAGAAATGTTTCAATCCATGGGTCCTACAATAAAATATTAACTCGGAAAACCACCACTGAATACAGAAAACAAACCAATGACACACATTCTAAAGATTTACTGCCCACAACACAAAAGGTTCAGAAGTCTTTATGCACAATGAACAATATTAAAATTGTATCAGCAGTGTGTACTCATGGTTGTAGCCTAGCTACACATGATAACACAAGTGCCGGGATACCTTTCACAGAGAAACTCAACACCTTTCTGCCCTAACACCTCCCTCAGAAAATGCCACTGCAAAAATGGCACGCTTTACGTGCTTCAACAGGGATGCCTAATATTTCTTGCAGGTTTACTCTGCACCAGACACTGTTCTGAGCAATTAAATTTATTATCTCATGGGATGCTCACAATAACCCTTTAAGGTAGGTCCTATTATCCCTACCTTTCAAAACATTTAAGCAACTTGATTCAGAGATAGTATGTAGCAAAGCCAGGATCTAATCCAAGCCGGTGAGCCCCCAAGCCCATGCTCTTAACCACTGTGTTACATCGCCTCTCAAAAAGAGATGTTAATAGATATCTTTCTTTTGGGCTTTTTTCCTGAAAGAGTACATTTATTCATTTCTAACATTTATTATTCAAACCTGCAATCTTCAAATAACCACCAAACATTTTATATCACTCCCTACACAGCCCAAAGTTGAAATCTTGATCATATTCCAGTAATTTTAAAGCCTCACCTGTTAAACCACGATTTAAAATCCAAATGCTCAGAAATTTAAATTTAAATATGACTCAGAAATTTAAATTTAAGTGAGTCTCCTATTTGTGACTATTTTCAGCTTCTTTGACTTCTTTGACTATATTATCTCTATACTAAAAATGATTTTGGAAGGAGACCTTCAAGATGGCGGAGGAGTAAGACGTGGAGATTTAAATTTAAATTTAAATCACCTTCCTCCCAACAAATTTAAATTTAAATCACCTTCCTCCCCACAAATACATCAGAAATACATCTACGTGTGGAACCACTCCTACAGAACACCTACTGAACGCTGGCAGAAGACCTCAGACCTCCCAAAAGGCAAGAAACTCCCCACGTACCTGGGTAGGGCAAAAGAAAAAATAAAAAACAGAGGCAAAAGAACAGGGACGGGACCTGCACCAGTGGGAGGGAGCTGTGAAGGAGGCAAGGTTTCCACACACTACGAAGGCCCTTCGCGGGCGGAGATTGCGGGAGGCGGAGGGGGGGAGCTATGGAACCGCGGAGGAGAGCGCAGCAACAGGGGTGCGGAAGGCAAAGCGGAGAGATTCCCGCACAGAGGATCAGTGCCAACCGGCACTCACCAGCCCGAGAGGCTTGTCTGCTCCCCCACCGCGGCGGGCGGGGGCTGGGAGCTGAGGCTCGGGTTTCGGAGGTCGGATCCCAGGGAGAGGGCTGGGGTTGGCTGCGTGAAGACAGCCTGAGGGGACCTACTGCACCCCAGCTAGCTGGGAGGGAGTCCAGGAAAAAGTCTAGAACTGCCTAAGGGGCAAGAGACCATTGTTTGGGGTGCGCGAGGAGAGGGGATTCAGAGCACCACCTAAACGAGCTCCAGAGATGGCCGTGAGCCACGGTTCTCAGCGCAGACCCCAGAGACGGGCATGAGACGCTAAGGCTGCTGCTGCCGCCACCAAGAAGCCTGTGTGTGAACACAGGTCACTATCCACACCTCCCCTCCGGGGAGCCTGTGCAGCCCATCACTGCCAGGGTCCCGTGATCCAGGGACAACTCCCCCGGGAGAACGCACGGCACACCTCAGGCTGGTGCAATGTCACGCCAGCCTCTGCCGCCGCAGGTTCACCCCGCATTCTGTACCCCTCCCTCCCCCCGGCCTGAGTGAGCCAGAGCCCCCTAATCAGCTGCTCCTTTAACTCTGTCCTGTCTGAACGAAGAACAGACGCCCTCAGGTGACGTACACGCACAGGTGGAGCCAAATCCAAAGCTGGACCCCAGGAGCTGTGTGTACAAAGAAGAGAAACGGAAATCTCTCCCAGCAGCCTCAGGAGCAGCGGACTAAATCTCCACAATCAACGTGATGTACCCTGCATCTCTGGAATACCTGAACAGACAACAAATCATCTCAAAATCGAGGTGGTGGACTCCGGGAGCAACTGTAGACTAGGGGTTTGCTTTCTGCATCTAATTTGTTTCTGGCTTTATGTTTATCTTAGTTTAGTATTTAGAGATTATTATTATTGGTAGATTTATTGATTGATTTGATTGCTCTCTTCCTCTTTTTTTTTTAATATATAGATATATTTTTTTTTTCTTTTTCTCTTTTTGTGAGTGTGTATGTGTATGCTTCTTTGTGTGATTCTGCCTGTATAGCTTTGCTTTTACCATTTGTCCTAGAGTTCTGTCCATTTTTCTGTTGGTTTTTTTTTTAGTATAATTTTTAGCACTTATCATCATTGGTGGATTTGTTTTTTGGTTTGGTTGCTCCCTTCTTTCTTTCGTTTTTTTTATTACTTTTTAATTTTTTTATTTTTAATAATTACTTTTTAATTTTTTATTTTAATTCTTCCTTCCTTCCTTCCTTCCTCCCTTCCTTCCCCCCTTCCTTCCTTCCTTCCTTTTTTCTTCCATCCATCCTTCCTTTCCCTCTCTCTATCTCTCTCTCTCTTTCTTTCTTTCTTTCTCCCTTTTCTTCTGAGCCGTGTAGCTCACAAGTTCTCAGTGCTCCGGCTGGGTGTCAGGCCTGAGCCTCTGAGGTGGGAGAGCCGAGTTCACGACATTGGTCCACCAGAGACCACCCAGCCCCACGTAATATCATCAGTCACTGAGAGCTCTCTCAGAGATCTCCATCTCAACGCTAAGACCCAGCTCCACTCAACGACCAGCAAGCTACAGTGCTCGACACCCTATGCCAAACAACTAGCAAGACAGGAACACAACCCTACCCATTAGCAGAGAGGCTGCCTAAAATCATAATAAGGTCACAGACACCCCAAAACACACCACCGGACACAGTCCTGCCCATGAGAAAGACAAGATCCAGCTTCAACCACCAGAACACAGGCACTAGTCCCCTCCACCAGGAATCCTACACAATGTACTGAACCAATCTTACCCACGGCGGGCCAACACCAAAAACAACGGGAACTACGAACTTACAGCCTATGAAAAAGAGACCCCAAACAGAGTAAGTTAGGCAAAATGAGAAGACAGACAAACACACAGCAGATGAAGGAGCAAGCTAAAAACACATCAGACCAAACAAACAAAGAGGAAATAGTCAGTCTACCTGAAAAAGAATTGAGAGTAATGATAGTAAAGATGATCCAAAGTCTTGGAAATAGAATGGAGAAAATTCAAGAAAGGTTTAACAAGGACCTAGAAGAACTAAAGAGCAAAAAAACAATGATGAACAACACAATAAATGAAATTAAAAATTCTCTAGAAGGAATCAACAGCAGAATAACTGACACAGGAGAACACATAAGTGACCTGGAAGATAAAATAGTGTAAATAACTACTGCAGAGCAGAATAAAGAAAAAACAATGAAAAGAATTGAGGACAGTCTTAGAGACCTCTGGGACAACAGTAAACGCACCAACATTCGAAATATAGGGGTCCCAGAAGAAGAAGAGAAAAAGAAAGGGACTGAGAAAATATTTGAAGAGATTATAGTTAAAAACTTCCCTAATATGGGAAAGGAAATAGTTGATCAACTCCAGGAAGCATAGAGAGTTCCATACAGGATAAATCCAAGGAGAAACATGCCAAGATACATATTAATCAAACTATCAAAAATTAAATACAAAGAAAAAATATTAAAAGCAGCAAGGGAAAAACAACAAATAACATACAAGGGAATCCCCATAAGGTTAACAGCTGATCTTTCAGCTGAAACTCTACAAGGCAGAAGGGAGTGGCAGGACATACTTAAAGTGATGTAAGGGAAAAACCTACAACCAAGATTACTCTACCCAGCAAGGATCTCATTCAGATTCGACAGAGAAATTAAAACCTTTACAAACAAGCAAAAGCTAAGAAAATTCAGCACCGCCAAACCAGCTTTACAACAAATGCTAAAGGAACTTCTCTAGGCAGGAAACACAAGAGAAGGAAAAGACCTACAATAACAAACCCAAAACAATTAAGACAATGGTAATAGGAATATATATATCGATAATTACCTTAAATGTAAATGGATTAAATATTCCAAGCAAAACACATAGAAGTGGCTGAATGGATACAGAAACAAGACCCATATATACACTATCTACAAGAGACTCACTTCAGACCTAGGGACACATACAGAATGAAAGTGAGGGGATGGAAAAAGATATTCCATGTAAATGGAAATAAAAAGAAAGTTGGAGTAGCAATTCTCATATCAGACAAAAGAGACTTTAAAATAAAGACTATTACAAGAGACAAAGAAGGACACTACATAATAATCAAGGGGTCAAACCAAGAAGAAGATATAACAATTGTAAATATGCATGCACCCAACATAGGAGCACCTCAATACATAAGGCAACTGCTAACAGCCATAAAAGGGGAAAGCGACAGTAACACAATCATACTAGGGGAGTTTAACACTCCACTTTCACCAATGGACAGATTATCCAAAATGAAAATAAATAAGGAAACACAAGCTTTAAATGATACATTAAACAAGATGGACTTAATTGATATTTTGAGGACATTCCATCCAAAAACAACAGAATACACTTTCTTTTCAAGTGCTAATGGAACATTCTCCAGGACATATCCTATCCTGGCTCACAAATCAAGCCTTGGTAAATTTAAGAAAACTGAAATTGTACCAAGTATCTTTTCTGACCACAACACTATCACACTACATATCAATTACAGGAAAAAATCTGTAAAAAGTACAAACACATGGAGCCTAAACAGTACACAACTTAATAACCAAGAGATCACTGAAGAAATGAAAGAGGAAATCAAAAAATACCTAGAAACAAATGACAAAACATGACGACACAAAACCTATGGGATGCAGCAAAACCAGTTCTAAGAGGGAAGTTTATAGCAATACAATCCTACCTCAAGAAACAAGAAACATCTCAAGTAAACAACCTAACTTTACACGTAAAGCAATTAGAGAAAGCAGAACAACAACAACAACAAAAAAAACCCAAGTTAGCAGAAGGAAAGAAATCATAAAGGTCAGATCAGAAAAAAATGAAAAAGATATGAAGGAAAGAATAGCAAAGATCAGTAAAAGTAAAAGCTGGTTCTTTGAGAAGATAAACAAAATTGATAAACCATTAGCCAAACTCATCAAGAAAAAAAGGGAGAAGACTCAAAGCAACAGAATTAGGATTGAAAAAGGAGAAGTAACAACTGACACTGCAGAAATACAAAGGATCATGAGAGATAACTACAAGCAACTATATGCCAATAAAATGGATAACCTGGAAGAAATGGACAAATTCTTAAAAAAGCACAACCTTCTGAGACTGAACCAGGAAGAAATAGAAAATATAAACAGACCAATCACAAGCACTGAAATTGAGACTGTGATTAAAATCTTCCAACAAACAAAAGCCCATGATGAGATGGCTACACAGGCGAATTCTATCAAATATTTAGAGAAGAGCTAACACCTGTCCTTCTCAAACTCTTCCAAAATATAGCAGAGGGAGGAACACTCCCAAACTCATTCTATGAGGCCACCATCACCCTGATACCAAAACCAAACAAAGATGTCACAAAGTAAGAAAACTACAGGCCAATATCACTGATGAACATAGATGCAAAACTCCTCAACAAAATACTAGCAAACAGAACCCAACAGCACATTAAAAGGATCACACACCATGACTAAGTGGGGTTTATCCCAGGAATGCAAGGATTCTTCAATATATGCAAATCAGTCAATGTGATAGGGACTTTCCTGGTGGTGCAGTGGTTAAGAATCTGCCTGCCAATGCAGGGGACACAGGTTTGAGCTCTGGTCCAGGAAGATCCCACATGCCGCGGTGCAACTAAGCCCGTGCATCACAACTACTGAGCCTGCACTCTAGAGCCTGCGAGCCACAACTACTGAGCCTGCGTGCCACAACTACTGAAGCCCACACACCTAGAGCCCATGCTCTGCAACAAGAGAAGCCAATGCTGCAATGAGAAGCCTGTGCACCACAACAAAGAGTAGCCCCCGCTCACCACAACTAGAGAAAGCCCATGCCCAGCAATGAAAATCCAACGCAGCCAAAATCAATCAATCAATCAATCAATGAGATAAACCATATTAGCAAATTGAAGGAGAAAAACCACATGATCATCTCAACAGATGCAGAAAAAGCTTTGGACAAAATTCAACACCCATGGGCTTCCCTGGTGGCGCAGTGGTTGAGAATCTGCCTGATAATGCAGGGGACACGGGTTCAAGCCCTGTTCTGGGAGGATCCCACATGCCGCGGAGCAACTAGGCCCGTGTGTCACAACTACTGAGCCTGCGCGTCTGGAGCCTGTGCTCCACAACAAGAGAGGCCGAGACAGTGAGAGGTCCGCGTACCACGATGAAGAGTGGCCCCCACTTGCCACAATTAGAGAAAGCACTCGCACAGAAACAAAGACCCAACACAGCAAATAAATAAATAAATAAATTACTAAACTCCTTCCCCCAACATCTTAAAAAAAAAAAAAAATCAACACCCATTTATGATAAAAACCCTCCAGAAAGTAGGCATAGAGAGAACTTACCTCAACATAATAAAGGCTATATATGACGAACCCACAGCTAACGTTGTTCTCAGTGGTGAAAAGCTGAAACCATTTCCTCTAAGATCAGGAACAAGACAAGGCTGTCCACTCTCACCACTGTTATTCAACATAGTTTTGGAGTTTTAGCCACATCAATCAGAGAAGAAAAAGAAATAAAAGGAATCCAAATCGGAAAAGAAGAAGTAAAGCTGTCCCTATTTGCAGATGACATGATACTATTCATAGAGAATCCTAAAGATGCTACCAGAAAATGACTAGAGCTAATCAATGAATTTGGTAAAGCAGCAGGATACAAAATTAATGTACAGAAATCTCTTGCATTCCTATATACTAAGGATGAAAAATCTGACAGAGAAATTAAGGAAACATTCCCATTTACCACTGCAACAAAAAGAATAAAATACTTAGGAATAAACCTACCTAAGGAGACAAGACCTGTACGCAGAAAACTATAAGACACTAAGGAAAGAAATTAAAGATGATACAAATAGATGGAGAGATATACCATGTTCTTGGATTGGAAGAATCAACATTTTGAAAATGACTCTACTACCCAAAGCAATCTACAGATTCAATGCAATCCCTATCAAACTACCATTGGCATTTTTCACAGAACTAGAAAAACAAATTTCACAATTTGTATGGAAACACAAAAGACCCCAAATAGCCAAAGCAATCTTGACAAAGAAAAATGGAGCTGGAGGAATCAGGCTCCTGGACTTCAGACTATACTACAAAGCTACAGTAATCTAGACAGTATGGTACTGGCACAAAAACAGAAATATAGATCAATGGGACAGGATAGAAAGCCCAGAAATAAACCCATGCACATATGGTCACCTTATCTTTGATAAATGAGGCAAAAATATACAAAGGAGAAAAGACAGCCTCTTCAATAAGTGGTGCTGGGAAAACTGGACAGCTATATGTAAAAGAATGAAACTAGAACACTCCCTAACACCATACACAAAAATAAACTCAAAATGGATTAAAGACCTAAATGTAGGCCAGACACTATAAAACTCTTAGAATAAAACATAGGCAGAAGACTCTATGACATAAATCACAGCAAAATCCATTTTGACCCACCTCCTAGAGAAATGGAAATAAAAACAAAAATAAACAAGTGGGACCTAATGAAACTTAAAAGCTTTTGCACAGCAAAGGAAACTATAAACAAGACGAAAAGACAGCCCTCTGAATGGGAGAAAATATTTGCAAATGAAACAACTGACAAAGGATTAATCTCCAAAATATATAAACAGCTCATGCAGCTCAATATTAAAAAAACAAAAAACCCAATCAAAAATTTGTCAGAAGACCTAAATAGACATTTTTCCAAAGAAGGTATACCGATTGCCAACAAACACATGAAAGAATGCTCAACATCACTAATCATTAGAAAAATGCAAATCAAAACTGCAAGGAGGTATCACCTCACACCAGTGAGAATGGCCATCATCAAAAAATCTACAAACAATAAATGCTGGAGAGGGTGTGGAGAAAAGGGGACCCTCTTGCACTGTTGGTGGGAATGTAAATTGATACAGCCACTATGGAGAACAGTAGGGAGGTTCCTTAAAAAACTAAAAATTGAACTACCATATGACCCAGCAATCCCACTACTGGGCATATACCCTGAGAAAACCATAATTCAAAGAGTCATGTACCACAATGTTCATTGCAGCTCTATTTACAATAGCCAGGACATGGAAGCAACCTAAGTGTCCATCGACAGATGAATGGATAAAAAAGATGTGGCACATATATACAATGGAGTTTTACTCAGCCATATAAAGAAACAAATTTGAGTTATGTGTAGTGAGGTGGATGGGCCTAGAGTCTGTCATACATAGTGAATTAAGTCAAAAAGAGAAAAACAAATACCGCATATATAACACATATATATGGATTCTAAAAATAAAGGTTCTGAAGAACGTAGGGGTAGGACAGGAATAAAGACACAGACGCAGAGAATGGCCTTGCAGACACTGGGAGGGGGAAGAGTAAGCTGAGACAAAGTGAGAGAGTGGCATGGACTTATATATACTACCAAATGTAAAACAGATAGCTATTGGGAAATAGGGAGATCAGCTGGTGCTTTGTGACCACCTAGGGGTGGATAGGGAGGGTGGGAGGGAGACGCAAGAGGGAGGAGATATGCGGATATATGTATATGTTTAGCTGATTCACTTTGTTATAAAGCAGAAACTAACACACCGTTGTAAAGCAATTATAATCCAATAAAGGTGTTAAAAAAGAAAAAAAAAGAAAATTATTTTGGTTTTACTCCCTTCAAAGATGCTCTATTTGACAGTGCATACTTAATCTTTTTTCTTAGGTATCTGCTAATGCTTTGCAGGTTCAGGGTCTAAATTGAAAAGTACACAGACTTGTAAATGCTCTTCTGGCCAATGTGATTATCAAAGAAAAATGAGGGTTAGGGTAAACACTCGCTTGGCTTATTCAAAAGCAATTTCTCAACATGCTACCAAGTGTGGCTTTACCATGTCACCACACCTTGCCCAAAGCTCCTCACTGTATCATCACATCAAGGCTGCACAGGCCAGAGAGCTCCTGAGCAGACACCTGGGGCATAAAGAAAACATTTACTGGAATGGGAATTAAAAGTGATTTTGAAGTCACAATATTTACCACAGTTAAGTCTGTAGACTCAGTAGCTGAGTCTACTGTCAAATAAGGGTCATAAAGAAACGGGTATATCATACAGGAAACAATTACCATTTCCATTCAAATGTTAATTATATTTACTATCAGAGTTAAGTCAAGCAAAGCAAATCAATTACTGAACCTGACATTAATTCTTTAAACATGCAGCGCTAGATAACAGAACATATTTTTAAAGTGAAATGTGTTTACCTACATTGCCCTCTTATGGTCAACTGGGACAAAAACATTTCCTGACTAATATGATTTCAAGCAGTCTGAAGTTGTTTAAAAAGTCAGTGTTGCTTGGAGCTCAGAATGCATTTTCACATAAGATATCTGAGATATGAAAGCCCCTTAAATCAATAATATAATTCTTAATGTACTGTACAAGTGGAATGAAAATAATTAAAAAACAAAAATGAGTTATTACTCAATTTTATGGTTGTCTTGAACATTGATGGTGAAGGAAGTTTACAGGCAGGCGATTGTAAGAGCAGATATAAAGATCTTTATGCAAAATCAGGAGGGACAGTTTTGATTATTTGCAAGTAAGGTCCCTGCTTCTCTAAAATGTCCTGGCTTAATAAATAAATAAATAAAATAAAATAAAATAAAATAAAATGTCCTGGCTTCTCTTTAAAAGCCGACAGCTTACATTTTCCTCCAAAGGGCATCATCCCATATCATTCATTAGCCATAATAAGGGCTATTTGGACCACAAATGTGACAAAACGAGAGAGAAAAAGGCAGAGATAAATTTTCCTAAATGATCTAGAAAGAGCTGGACGAGAGGGATACTGTGTGAATTAAGGGTTGGAGGTGTGAACACAGGTCCCTTAATTTTCTGGCATGGAGTTAGAAGTAAGAACACTGAAAGGCTGACCAAAGGGAGAACGTGGTTCATGAGGGGAAGGAAAGACAAGTCAGAGAAGAAATCGAGGCAAACAATTCCCTGGCCAGGGAACATGAGCACAGGAGTGCCCGGGCACCACCTCGGGGAGGTAAGGAGTGAGGATAGCGTGCCAAGCTCTGGGCATGCCCCGTCCAGTGCTGGGAATGTGAGGAGGTCCTAGCTACTCAGCCACCATACTGGTTTGAGTTTCCCCCCACAAAACCTTGGGAAATTGATTTTTTTCCATTCTATTTTAGTCCCCTAAAACTATGCATTTTACAAAGGAAAGATAAAAATGCTAATGTGAGGTAGAAATACCTGTAGATTCAGAGAATGTTGAAAGGGACCTCAGAGAATAGCTAGTCCAAATATCTTTTAGAGGTAAAGAAAGCAAGTCAGAGTGACTTGCCAACGTTTCTCAGAGTTGAAGAGACAGGAGGTAGCAGAGATGGGACCATTTACAGAGACCTACATTTATTATTGAAACGGCTGTGGGCTTCCTTCCCCCAAATGATATCAGTTTGCTGGATGTTATGTGTAGGATGTGAGTCCTTTGATTTCCTAAGTTAATTGGACCTGGACCTTGGTTTCATTATCTGTAAAACGGACAAACTACTAGTTATTCTGAAGGGCTGTTGTGAAAATTCGATACTGTAATAGTGTGAAAGTGCAGTTGTCACAATAAGGGGCCATACTGGAATGCTGGAAATATTCTATACACTGTAAACATTCTATATCTTGATCTGGGTGGTAGTTAATTAGTTTTCTATTGCTGTGTAACAAATCACCACAAACTTAACAGCTTAAAAACAAGGGGCATTTATTTTCCCACAGTTCTGCACGTCAGGAATCTGCACGTGGTATGGCTAGGTTCTCTGCTCAGGATCTCACAGGTGGAAATCAGGATGTTAGCAGGGCTGTGTTCCTTTCTGAAGGCTCTGGAGAAAAATCTGCTTCCAAGTTTGTTCAAGTTGTTAGCCAAATTCAGTTCCTTGTGGTTATAAGATTGAGTTTCTCATTTCCTTGCTGGTCGTCAGCCAGGGAATGCCCTTCAGCTCCTAGAAGCTGCCTACATTCCCTGCCCCATGGCCTCCTTCATCTTGAAAGCCAGCAATGAAGTATCTCCCTCACATGGAATCCTTTTCACACTTTCAATCTCTTTCTTCTGGAAGAACCTGGTCCCTGTTAAGGACTTATCTGGTTAGGTCAGATCCACCCACGAAAATCTCTTTTTTTTTTTTTTTTTTGTGGTACGCGGGCCTCTCACTGTTGTGGCTTCTCCTGTTAAGGAGCTCAGACTCCGGACGCGCAGGCTCAGCGGCCATGGCTCACGGGCCCAGCCGCTCCACAGCATGTGGGATCCTCCCGGACCGGGGCACGAACCCGCGTCCCCTGCATCGGCAGGCGGACTCTCAACCACTGTGCCACCAGGGGAGCCCAATCTATCTTTTTTTAAAGTCAACTTTGTCATATAATTGAAGGGACGGGTTTATATAAGGGCATGGATCATTGGGAGTCATCTTAGAATTCACCCTACAAAGATATGTACACATGTAAAACTCCGTCGTACTGTATGCTTATGATCTGTGTGCTCTATTGCATATGAGATAAATTTCAATAAACAGAGAAAATAGTAAAAAGCTATAAAGATGTTGATATTTATCCTATTGCTATTAAATCTAGTCCTATCCTAAACTTTCAGTAAACTCCCCCAAAAATATGAGCTCTAGTTTAGTTGCTGATGAGGTTAGAAGCCATCAAGGTCCCACACCATTAGGCTATAATGGTCTGAGGACCACAGTGCAGATGCTTATGAAAATTCAGTAGTAATTCTGACACTGGAAAAGCCTGTCAGAAACCAGATGCTTGCCCTTGATAAGATAGTCTAGTCTAATTGAAAGCTGTGTTTCTTTGCTTTTTACTGGAATTATGTGTGCATGGGGGTAGCACTGGCAGCCTCAAGCAATCCACCAGACTCTAAACATGCACCTGAGAAGAGTTTTACCTTGTACAAAAATCAATTAACTAATATATAAATTATGAAGTGTCATAGGGAAAATAAAACCTTCAAAATATAGGATTCATAAGTGAAATAATATAAGTGTAAATATTATGAACACTTCCAAGGCCTGGGCAAAGAAAATATAAGATGGACCTGAAATATCCTGTGGTACCATAAAGTAAGGAAGTGCTCAAAAAAAATAAGTTAATTAATTAAAAGAATGAGAGCATGTCATGGGGAGGGGGAAGGGTGAGCTGTGACAAAGCGAGAGAGAGGCATGGACATATATACACTACCAAACGTAAGGTAGACAGCTAGTGGGACGCAGCCGCATGGCACAGGGATATCGGCTCGGTGCTTTGTGACCACCTGGAGGGGTGGGATAGGGAGGGTGGGAGGGAGGGAGATGCAAGAGGGAAGAGATATGGGAACATATGTATATATATTTTGTTATAAAGCAGATTCACTTTGTTATAAAGCAGAAACTAACACACCATTGTAAAGCAATTATACCCCAACAAAGATGTAAAAATAAAATAAAATAAAATGGAAATAACAATCCCTGTCCTACTTATCACATTGAAAATAAAATTATAAGTGATAGATAAATGTAAGTTATTTGCATTGAATTAAAACATACGTGAATGGAAAAAAAAAAAAAGAATGAGAGCATGTCAAAAGGGCACAGAAGCCAAACTAAAAAAGTTCTCAACTACCAAAAGTGGAACAATTTGAACTGAATTGGATTATAATCCAAAGAATGAAATAGTCAGGAGTCTATGATGATAAAATTAAATTAATGGTGAAGAAGGGACAACTCTTTCTTACAGAAAAATTTCAATTAATAAATGTCTTAAAAATGAGAGACAGAGCAAGTCACCATTAGAACACCACAGAAATAACTGCTGCAGGGAAGATCGAATGATGAATGCTAAAATTAGTAGGTGAAAGGTTAAGCAGAAACAGAATGTTTACATAGTCTCTGTATTCGTTTCCTGTAGCTGCTGTAACAAATTACCACAAATTTAGTGGCTTAAAACAACACAACTTTATTCTCTTACAGTTCTGAGGCCAGGAGTCCAAAATCAGTATCGCTGGGCCAACACCAAGGTGTTAGGAGAGTCACGCTGTCTCTGGAGGATCTAGGGAAGAATTTGTTCCCTTGCCTTTTCTAGAGCTATATTCTTTGGCTCATGGCCCCTTTCTCCATTTCTAAAGCCAATGTCATGGCATCCTCAAATCTCTCTCTGCTTCCGTCTTCACATGGCTTTCTGTCTTCTGTATGAAATCTCCCTCTGCCTCCCTCCTAAAAGGACACTTGTGATTGCATTTAGTGCCCACTCAGATAATCCAGATAATCTCCCCCACAGCTCAAAACTCTTAACTTAATCACATCTGTAAAGTTTCTTTTGCCATATAAGGTAACATTCACAAATTCAACGGATTAGGATCTGGATATATTTAGGGGCCATTATTCAGCCTACCACAGTCTCAAAGTACCTCCCCAGAATACTGAGTAAATACAAAGATAAAAATAATTAGTTTAGGGAATTCCCTGGCAGTCCAGTGGTTAGGACTCCATGCTATCACTGCTGAGGGCCTGGGTTCAATCCCTCATCAGGGAACTAAGATCCCACAAGCCGAGAGGCACAGCCGAAAAAAAAAAAAAAAAAAGGAAAGAAAGAAAACTAATTAGTTTACAGTGGAAAACCGAGGTAGACACCACTTTAACCAAGTGATCAAGGTTAACATTGTTAGCAATACATATCAACATCATGTACCCCCTCAAAAGGATACAACATCATTTCTGTCCTATTCTTTCCAAAAATGCATAACCTCATTCCAATCAAAAGAAAACACTAGACAAACCCAAGTTTAGAGAGATTCTAAAAACTATCTGACCAATGCTCTTCAAAAGTGTCAAAGTCATGGAAGACAATAAGAGCCTGAGGATCTGTCACAGAGGAAAGACTGAGGAAACATGCAACTAAATGCAATGTGAGATCTGCACTGGATTCTGAAACAAAAAAGGACATTAGTGGAAAAACTGATGAAATCCAAATAAACTCTATAGTTTAGTTAATAACATTATATGGATGTTAAATTCTTGGTTTTGATAAGTGTTCTGTGATTTCTTAAGAAGTTAGCATAAGGGGGGACTTCCCTGGTGGTCCAGTGGTTAAGACTCCACACTCCCAGTGCAGGGGGCCTGGGTTCGATCCCTGGTCAGGAACTAAGATCCCACATACCTCAACTAGAGAGCCCGCATGCCACAATGAAGACCCAGCACAGCCAAGCAATTAATCGATTAATCAGAAATTAGCATAAGGGAAACTTGGTGAAGGCTATATGGGCACTTTGTACTATTTCCACAACTCTTCCTTAAGTCTAAAATTATCTGAAAACAAAAGATTTTAAAAAGAGAACAAAGGGAATGAAGGAATTAAGAGAGGAAGGCAGGGAGAGAGGGAAGAAGGAAGGAATTAAAGAAGGAAGAATGTGAGCCCTTCGTTTAGCATCTTTGAGTGCCCCCTGCTGGTCACTAAGGTGAATTTAGGTGAAGTTCCCCCAAGCCGGACTTCGTTGATTTATAAAGTAATTGTCCTTCTCTTTTCTTTCCAATTATTTACCTGCTCTGAGACAGTTTTATCAAAGCCAGGCTACCCTGCTCCTACTGATTCATGGTTTCTTTCTTCCTCTAAAAATCCATCAAAAGCCCCACTAGTTACTGAATCTTTCTTCTCTCTAAACAGAATGTACATCACAAACCCACAACCACTTCCTGGCTGAATCCCAAGACCTGTCAGGTGCAAGTAAACCACCCAAAGCTCCTCCCACTGGACAGCCAGGGAATCACAAGGTGGGTGAGCCAGATAACCAGGGCTGTGGAAGAGGGGGATAGATCTGGTAGTGGGACGGGGCCTCCGGAGGTGTCAGATGTGAGGATATGAAGGGTTGAGCACTACTGGGTGATCCCATGTTTACTGATATCTCGGCTGTGGGGTTAAGGGCCAGGCAGATAAAAGGTAAGCAATTTCTATTAACGATGTTTCGCATATGTACCCTCTAAAATTAGTAACTTACTGGGTTCAAGTAAATCAAATACAGCTCTTCACTAGGAAAAGATCAGGATTTCTTGTGGCACATGACAGCGAACACCAGAGATACAGACTGACAGTGTCCTGCCTGCATCTGGGCCTCAAATTTTATTTAGCCCACACAATAGTTTTAAAGTTTTTAACTGGATGCCAATGTTTTGAAATCTGGAGATATTAACATTCAAAAATTCATTTCTGGTTTTTCATGAAAAAAATCTATAGATCTGGCTATGCTGGGTCTACATTTTTGCATAGCAACAATGTTTGCATAGCAACATAGGAACTGAGCGGACACCCCCTTTAGATGGTCCTTGCTCTGCAGTTCCCCCTTTAGATGGTCCTTGCTCTGCAGTTCCCCCTTTAGATGGTCCTTGCTCTGCAGTTCCCCCTTTAGATGGTCCTTGCTCTGCAGTTCCCCCTTTAGATGGTCCTTGCTCTGCAGCTCCCCCTTTAGATGGCCCTTGCTCTGCAGTTCCAGTGTGGGTCAATACCCACACTGGTGGGTTCATATGTGTTATATACCTCATCCCTGTGGCATTGGTGTTGGCACTATCTGCTCTGTAGGATACTACATACATGCTTTCAACAGCTAAAAGGACCTCGTCTGCCATCTGCACTTGATCTTAGCCAAAAGGCCAAGGAGTGATCACCTTCCATCTGCATAACCTCCTTAATAATGTTCATCCTTTCTTTCTACAAGTCACTATAGCTCATTATACCTATTATGCAAAAACAAAACACATACATTTACTCTTCTAAATTTCATTCTTTTACTCTTAATAGTATCCTATACAATGGATCAGAATCACCTGGAACGTTTGTTAAAACACAGTTAAAACCGTGCCCAGCAGTAACCGGGACATATTAAAAAAGGAAAAAAAAAAGGGCTTTGTAACATCAGTGTAACTACAGAGCCTCAACACACTTAGCAGGAAAAACAACAAATCATCAAGCTCATTCCTTTTTACCTTTTATACTGCTGGGAATCACAGTCACCCAATCAGGTCCACTGGAGTTGATTGGCATTTTGATATTGACACCACTTGAAAGAGGAATAAAAAGAGTACAAGCTTAGATTCAGGAACATTTATTTTCTAATATGTATCTTTATTTTCAAATTTTTAAATGGACAGGATTTCACAAAGCTTTACTAAGATGAAATATTCTTATAAATGTTACTCAATAAAATTGATAATTAATAAACTAGGTATATTATAATAAGCAGGTTATATGGATACATAAACTGAATAAGAATTAAACAAGTTTTTAATTTTTCACTGCTTCACCCTTAGAGTGCAAACTCCAAAATGACAAATTCTATTTGAATTACTTACCTCCCTTGGACTCAGAGAATGGCTCACACTGATGAGAATGTCTATTTTGTCACTACTTAGTTTTCAGGCTGCAAGACTACGGAGCATTAAGTAATACGTCAGATTCCTTAGGCCTTGCCCAGAGCTGAGTCCTACCTAGGGACATGTGTCCCCAGATACGTGCTCATGCATGTACTCTGTTCATCATTACTATGGCTCTGTAGTGTCTGTTCCCCTTAATAAAACATGTACTCCTCAAAGACATGGATTATGTCCCATTCATCTTTCATCTTCAGTACTTAGCACAGGCCCTGGACTAGAGTCCATACTCAGAAAATATCTGATAGAGGGCTGTGTGAAAAGGTGGGGGACAGTGGAGTCCAGGAGAAGTATACTGAAAACATGGTGTAACTATTCCAGAAACTGGCTCATAATAATTAGGCCTCTTGCACTTAGACCAAAAACAAACAAAACAATAAAATGTTAACTTTCCAAACTCGATATGGGAACTTGCAGTCACGATATTTCATTTCATCAAAAATCAATTCAAAACAGGTTTGTTCTTAAATAATTCTTAAGCTTCTACTATGTGCCAGGCACTATTCTAGCTACTAGGGATATAACAGTAAACAAAACACACAGCATCAGGAATTCCCTGGAGGTCCAGTGGTTAGGACTCTAGGTTTTCACTGCCGAGGGCCCAGGTTCGATCCCTGGTTGGGGAACTAAGATCCCACAAGCCAAGTGGCACAGCCAAACAAAAAAAAAAAACAGCATCTCCTCCTTCATGGCACTGACATTCTAATGAATAAGGGAGAATTATAGGGGGCTATGTTAGAGAATAACAGCATTTCATAGATTATAAAAGAGACAATTAATATACATGACTTTAAGAGAGCACATATAAACTACTTTCATGAGTTTAAAGCTTTAAGGTAAGGAAAAGAAGAAACCTTCACCACTGTAATTTGCTTGTAAAAATGTTTACTCTCAATCTAATCACGCAGAAACAATAAAGCAGCAAATCCAATTTAAGCAATATTCTACAAAAACAGCAACATCAAAATTGTCAATGTCGTAAAAACCAAAACAAGTTAGAGAACTCTTCTGGACTAAAAGATTAAAGAGACAACTAAAAAGATTGTGTGTGATCAGAGACTCAGTTAAAATAAAAGAGATAGCAATAAAGGATATTATTGGGACAACTGGATAAACTTGAATATAGACTGCATATTAAATAACAATGTTGTGTCAATGATAAAAGGCCCAAGTGTGATCACTGTGTCATGGTTATACGTTGGAGAAGGTCCTAGGAGATGCATACGCCTGGGGTGCAGTGCCATGATGTCTGCACCTTACTCTCAAATGGTCTGAGGGGAAAGAATTATACACAAATACACACATATAAACACATAGAAAGAGAGAAAGCAAATGCGGCAAAACATAACAATGGTGAGTCTAAGCTAAAGGTATATGGGTGCTCACTGTTGTTATTCCTGCAGGGGTTCTACAGATTTGAACATTTTGTTTTTTTTTTTTTTTTTTTTTTTAGCGGTACGCGGGCCTCTCACTGTTGTGGCCTCTCCCGTTGCAGAGCACAGGCTCCGAACGCGCAGGCTCAGCGGCCATGGCTCACGCGCCCAGCCGCTCCGCGGCATGTGGGATCTTCCCGGACCGGGGCACGAACCCGTGTCCCCTGCATCGGCAGGCAGACTCTCAACCACTGCGCCACCAGGGAAGCCCCTGAACATTTTTAATACAAAGTTAGAAAGAAAAAAAAAGTATAAATCATGCTAAAATAAAAGGGAAGCTTTTAATGTGATAAGCTCATTCTTTCAAAAGACGTCCTCTTATTATCAGAATCTTTTAAGCAAAGTATTATGGTTCTTTCTAAAACCAACACTTTTTTTTTTTCCTCGAGAGATTAGATCACCTTAATTGTCCAACTGTCATTTGGGAACCAAAGACCAAGGCTAAGCTTCTTAATCCTTTCTGAATTAAACAACATTACGAGCCACCAAGGAAGAGAGGTAAAAATGAGCGTAGCTTAACATATTCAGGCCATGAGCTCAAAATACTGCACTCAAAGATCCCTCAAATGATCAATTTCAATCTTTCTCTTTTTCTTTTCAGTTAGCCTAATGCAAAATTTCAGATTTTTAACAGAGCAAACAATGCAAAAAAAAAATCTGTATCAGGACTCTGTCAAATGTTTGGTTTCCAAAAACTTATGCCACCTCAAATGCTTTCGCGGAAAACTTCCAGGTAAGTAGAACCTTTTTTAATGATTCTACTACAAAGTACCCTCAGCCAGCCTCATCCAGGATATGCAAGTAAAGGCAGGGGCAGACATTATTTTATCCTTCTGGATTCACAGGTGTTCTTTGGTTTTAATGGTAGGATTTAGTGTTAGGAACATTTTAAATTTTACACGAACTTAATTCTCTAACCTTTTTCCCACTTTTTTCCACGTGGAATTTCAGTAAATTACATGCTATGCTTCCTCCTCTTTGCTAAGCCACTAAGTAGACTGACAACACAACTCTAAAAGGGAGTAAGACTTTAAAAAATGGTCCACATAAAAAAAAAAAAACTTTAAAAAAAAGTTATTTAAAATAAAATAAAAGGGGGTAACTGAAAAGTCTTCATACATAGGCACAAAGTACACAGAAATAAAATCATCTGCTCATAGTCATTGATAAATAATGTGTCTAAGATCTGAACCCAAGAATAAACCTAAAGTCCTTTTGTACTGAGCCACAAAAAACTAGGCAGTCCCCTCAAGAGTACAGTGAATACACTGGGAGTAGTGCTCCCTCTGCTGGCCTTCTGAAAGCATGGCATCAAATATGTACTTAAAACTGTTACCACCAAAAGCTGACTCAGGGAGTAAAAAATCAGAGTTTTATTTTAGAAGCTCATACAGACCACACATCTTATGTGATCCCTCTCTACAAGGGAATATTTTTTTATATAAATTTTTTGATTTTTTATTTTTATTTTAATTTTGGCTGCGTCAGGTCTTTGCTGCTGCGTGCGGGCTTTCTCTACTTGCAGCAAGCAAGGGCTACTCTTCGTTGCAGTGCGCCGGCTTCTCTTTGCGGTGGCTTCTCTTGTGCAGCATGGGCTCTAGAGCGCAGGCTCAGTAGTTGTGGCGCACGAGCTTAGTCTCTCCGCGGCATGTGGGATCTTCCCGGACCAGGGCTCGAACCTGTGTCCCCTGCACTGGCAGGCAGATTCTTAACCACTGCGCCACCAGGGAAGCCCAAGGGAATATTTTTAAAGTACAGATTTCATTTAAAAATAAAAAATGTTTTACATTCTCTCAAGTAATTGTACTTTCTATGTTATTTTTCTTTTTATTCCTTAAGAATGTTATTTTATTTCAGAACTATATGGAATGCAATAATTTCAACAACTATTAACCTTCAAAAATACAGTTTGCTGTGGTATTCCTGGCTTCCCATGCTTATCATTATATCAGTCCAGCAATGTTACCATATTCATAGTCTTTTTCCTATCCATAAATGTTTATATGATTTTAACAACTAATAATATGTCACTTAAAACTTTTTTCAGTTTATTAGACATGAAGCTAAAACACTACCCTGACTATATAAAACTTTTTTCAGTTTATTAGACATGAAGCTAAAACACTACCCTGACTATAAGACCTCTAGCAGCCCTGTTCTTGGATGATTTTTTTTATCTGTTCTGTGAATAAGTGATCTTGCTTATACAGATATACTATGTAATTCTGAAGTTAAAGATATTAGGGTAAAAGAACAAAAATTTAAGGTCATTAATTTGAACTGAAATAAGCACACTAATCATAAAATATATTTATTTTCTTACCACCTCTCTTGAATTGGGCCAAGTTCAGAAAGATATAAGAAGCACATAACCAAAACAAGAAAGTCTCCTAAGTAGGACAAAGACAATGAAAAAGGACCTCTTAAATTACCCCCTAGAGCAAGGAGCACGTACCTCTGGAAGAAAGCATTCTCTGCAGCAGTTAGGAGGCCCTTCAGGTATCCGCCCTTGAAATGGTTAATTCTGCTACTGCAAGGGAGCTTCTTTGGTTTGAAGCAGAACCAGGGTTCTCCAGTATAGAGATCTGTAAAGTTGCACAGGGGAAGACTCCCAGGAAGACACACATTACACTCTGTAGTTTCAGAAATTCTTCCTGAACGGAAGAGGCTCTTGAAATAGACCCTGTCTGGTTTCTCTTCCTGTAGATTCTGAAGAACTCTGATTCCTTCACTGGGGTGGACCAGAGATATGGACACTTTAACTCTGCCTGGCCAGAGCAGAGTAAAAAAGACCTTGTAAAACCCATTCTGGTAGTCCACCACTCTACCCACGGCCCCTGCCTGCAGCTTAGGGGAGTGGATTCTGGCCTGCAGGTAGTCTCCACCATACTTCTTGGGCTTTCCTTGAAAATCCTGTACATGAACCAGCACCTCTAGCTGGCTTCCCACCTTGAAGAAGGCTGCAGAGTTCAATATGACAAAGTAGCTGGAAGAAGGGTCAGTGCTCTTCAAAAAGGGGACTGGGCCCACATCAGGCACCTGCCACTGTAAGGCGGCCAACAAGGAGTCCTCCTCCAGGCGCTCCCGGCTGGACAGAGTCTGGTGCTCATAGCCACAGTAAGGATTCCGGCTAATTCCTGTCACCTGGGAGAAAACAAACTGTCCACCACTGTCGATGAATGTGGCTGATGCAGTCTCATGGTCCAAGTACTGAAGAGAAAGACACAAACAACAGAAACCACAGCTACAATAAATCTCCTTATAGTCAACAAATAAATCCCTGCTTCAGCTTAAATTTTAATAAAACTTACTTGAGATGACATTGTTTCAAAAACCACAGCTCACCAGTTTTACAGATTCCCACAGCAAATATCAGAGAAAAATCCCTTTGGTGCTTCCAGAAGGAGAAAGGGAAAAGGAATCATTTTGAAGGACAGTAGTCCCCCTTTATCCACAGGAGATATTTCCAAGACCCCCAGTGGATGCCTGAAACTGCGTCACATCAAACCCTATATATACTGCTTTTTCCTATACATATATACCTATGATAAAGTTTAATTTATAAATTAGGCACAGTAAGAAATTAACAATAATAATAAAATAGAACAATAATAATAATATACTAGAATAAAAGTTATGTGAATGAGATCTCTCTCAAAATATCTTTTTTTTTAAATTTATTTGGCAGCGCTGGGTCTTAGTTGCGGCATGCAGGATCTTTGTTGCCGTGTGCAGGGTCCTCATTGCCGTGTGCAGGATTTTTCAGTTGCAGCATGTAAACTCTTAGTTGCAGCACGCGAAGTCTTCGTTGCAGCATGCATGTGGGATCTAGCTCCCCAACCAGGGATCGAACCCGGGCCCCCTGCATTCGGAGCACAGAGTCTTAGCCACTGGACCACCAGGGAAGTCCCTCTCTCAAAACATCTTATTGGTGTACTGTCCTTCTTCTTCTTGTGATGACGTAAAAGGATAAAAGGCCTACGTGATGAGATGAAGTGAGGTGAATGATGTAGGCATTGTGACGTAGTGTTAGGCTACTACTGACCTTCTGACAACACATCAGAAGAAGGATCATCTGTGTCAGGTGATCGTGGATTGAGCTACAGTGATGTCAGTGGTTGAGGATCCTGGGTGGGAAACAGCAGGATGGCACAAGATTTCATCACGCTACTCAGAACAATGCACAACTTCAAACTGGTAAGTTGTTCATTTCTGGAATTTTCCATATAATATTTTCAGATCATGGTTGACCATGGGTAAATGACACCACAGAAAGCAAGACAGTGGATGGAGGGAGTACTGAATACCAGAGTATTCCATTCTTCTTAACAAGGCCTGCCCTCAAGCCAAACTATTTTACCAGAGCCTAACCTACTGAGGTTTTACCAGAGCCTAACCTACTGAGGTTTTATCAGAGCCTAACCAAACTGAGGTAAGGAACATACCCAACTCCAGCCCACTCTAACCATTCTATCCAATTTAAGGGTTGGGGGTAAGACTAAAAAACAATTCTGAAGTTCACAGACTCACCAGAGGACTGAGGATCATAGGACTATAAAATGTTTCACCTCCCTTACACCTCACCCCCACACCACTAAAAGCCTATTTATTGGAGTTCGTTTTACCCAGTACATCATGTCCAGCTTTCAACAAAAATTACAAGACATACTAAAAGGAAAAAAATACAGCAATTATCAAGGGACAGGAGGGAGGAATTAGGAATATTTTGTTATTAATAATGTACCTGCACTACCCATGAAGCAGTATGGTATTATTTGATAGTGGACTTGAGTTGCTTGTAAATGCATACTGAAAACTCTAGGGCAACCACTTAAAGCCAAATGAGAAGTATAACTGATACACTAAGAAAGGAGACAAAATGGAATCTATAAAATGTTCAATTAGGGACTTCCCTGGTGGTCCAGTGGTTAAGATTCCGCCTTCCAATGCAGGGGACACAGGTTCCATCCCTGGTCGGGGAACTAAGATCCCACATGCTGTGGGGCAACTAAGCCCACGGCCACAACTAATGAGCCCAAGCACCTCAACTAGAGAGCCCGCAGGCCACAACTACAGAGCCCATGCGCTCTGGACCCTGCGCACCACAACTAGAGAGAAGCCCGTGCACCACAACTAGAGAGAAGCCCGCACGCACGCCACAAGAGAGTAGCCCGCACACCACAACTAGAGAGTAGCCCTCGTGCTGCAAGAAGAGCCTGTGTGCAGCAACAAAAGATCCCTCATGCCACAACTAAGACCCCATGCAACCAAAAATAAAAATAAATAAATAAAATAAGTATTTTTTTAAATGCTCAATTAAAACCACAAGAGTCAGAAAAAGAGCAGAAGACAAAAATAGGAACAAAGAACAAGGACAATGAATAGAAAACAGTAACAACTATGGTAGATATTAATCCAACTATATCAATAATCACCTTGAACACCAATGGACTAAAGACACCAGTTAGAAGACAGAGGTTGTCAGACTCAATTATATGGTGTCTCTAAGAAACTTACTTTAAATATAAAGACTTATATAGATTAAAAGTAAGTGGATGGAGAAAGATATACCAGGCTAGCACTAATCAAAAGAAAGCAGGAATAGTTATATTAACTTCAGACAGAGTAGACTTCAGAGCGAGGAAAGTCATCAGAGATAAAGAAGGATATTATATAATAATAAAAGGGTCAGTTCTCCAAGAAGACATAACAATCTTTAACATGTATGTGCCTAACAACAGAAAGTCAAATATGTGAGGCAAACACTGATAGAACTGCAAGAAAAAATAGATAAATTCACTATTGTAGTTAAAGACTTCAATACCCCACTATCAGAAATGGATGGATCCAGCAAGCAGAAAGTCAGTGAGGACACAGTTGAACTCAACAGCACCACCAATCAACTAGATATGATGGACATCTATAAACTACTTACCTAGCAACAGCAGAATACACATTCTTCTCAAGCTCACATGAAAGATGCACAAAAACAGATCATAGTCTGGGCCATAAAACATACCATAAAAAATTGAAAAGAACAGAAACCATACAATGTCTGCTCTCAGACTACAATGGCATTAAAGGAGAAATTAATAACAGAACGATAGCTAGGAAATCCCAAAATACCTGGAGATTAAACAACACGCTTCTGGGAATTCCCTGGCAGTCCAGTGCTTAATACTCCACGCTCTCACTGATGAGGGCCCAGGTTCAATCTCTGGTTGGGGAACTTAAAAAACCCCACAAGCCACGAGGGGTGCCCAATAAATAAATAAATAAATAATAAAACAAACTAAACAACACACTTCTAAATAAAACAAGGGTCAAAGAAGAAATATCAATAGAAAATTTAAATCTTTTTAGTTAAATGAAAATGAAAACACAACTTATCAAAATTTATGGGATGCCATAAAAGTAGGTCTTAGAGGGAAATTTACAGCACTGAATGCACATTATTAGAAAAGAGGAAAGATCTAAAATCAATCATCTTAACTCCAACCTTAGGAAACTAGAAAAAGAAAAGCAAATCAACTCCAAAGTAAGGAGAAGAAAAGAAATTAGAAATTAGAGCAGAAATCAATGAAACTGAAAACAGGAAATCAATAGAGGAAAGACAATGAGGCCAAAAGCTGGTTCTTTGAAAATATCAATAAAATCAATAAGCCTGCAGCAAGACTAACTATGGAAAACAGACAGGACACAAATTACCATTATCAGAAATGAAAGAAGAGACATCACTATAGATCCCATAGACATTAAAAGGATAATCAAGGGACTTCCCTGGTAGTGCAGTAGTTAAGAATCTGCCTCCCAATGCAGGGGACATGGGTTCAAGCCCTGGTCAGAGAAGATCCCACATGCTGTGGAGCAACTAAGCCCATGCGCCACAACTACTGAGCCTGCGCTCTAGAGCCCGCGAGCCACAACTACTGAAGCTTGCATGTCTAGAGCCCATGCTTCGCAACAAGAGAAGCCACCGCAATGAGAAGCCCGCGCACCACAACCAAGAGTAGTCCCCGCTCACTACAACTAGAGAAAGCCCGTGCGCAGCAACAAAGACCCAACATGGCCAAAAATAAATAGGTAAATAAATAAATTAATTTTTAAAAAAAGGTAATCAAGGAATACCACGAACAACTCTATACCCACAAATTTGATAACTGAGATGAAATGCACCTATTCCTTGAAAGATACACTCTGCCAAAACTCATGCAAGAAGAAACAGATCATCTGAATAGGCTTATAATCTCTAGTAAAGAATCTGGATCAATAATTAATGACCTTTCAAAACGGACACCACCAGGTCCAGGTGGGATTCATTGATGAATTCTACCAAATATTTAAGGAGGAAATTGTATCAATTCTCTACACTCTCTGTCAGAATATAGAAGCAGAGGGAATACTTCTTTCTATAAAGCCAGCATTACCCTAATACCAAAACTAGATGACATTACAAGAAAACTACAAATTTCCCTCATAAACACAGATGTAAAATCATCAACAAAATATTAACAAATCAAATCCAACAATGTGTAAAAAGAATTATACACCATGACCAAGTGAGATTTATCCCAGGTATGCAAGAAAGTGCCTTAATAGAACTCCAGTGCTTCCCAAAGACCATGTCTTACACCCTCTTAGAACTGGTCCTTAATCTTCACTTTGGCCTTTCTGCTTAGAAGACAACCTTATAAGGACTTCAGTCTTTTCTAGTTTGGACATTAATTGCTATTTATATTGTGGCATTTTGCTCTATATATCGTACAACACAATGGCTTTCTAATATTTTGTATCTCAAAATTTTATACTCTATCTCTAAATTTCAGATGTTTAAGCTCTTTTCTTATTAGTGAGCAGATCTGCCTGTTTGACAATAAAGTTTTCTACCAAAAAAAAAAAAACACCTCACCTTAGAGCCTTGTAAAATTTCACAGGTAAAGAAGAGGTCCTAATAGCTTCCAGAAAGGAGAACAATGTTACCAATAAAGAAACAAGAATTAGATTCGCATTAGCCTTGTCTTTTGCTACACTGGACACTAGAAGACAGTAGAGCAAAGTTGTAAGGTTCTGAGGGAAAAGGATTTTGAATACGGCATTCTAAATACAAATCATACATGAGGGCAAAATAAAGACAGTTTCAGACATGTAAGCTTTGTTCCCATGTGCCCTTTCAGAAAAACATTATTTGAAGATTTAACCCAGTAAAATGGAAAGAAAAATCCAAGGAAGTGAAAGACATGAGCAAGAGTGAAACCAACCCAGGAATTCAATGAAAAGCAAACTCAGAATAACAGCTGGGCAACAGGTCAAGACAATAATGAGTGAACACTGAAACAGGAAGATAGAGGGCTCTGAGGAAAAAGAACCAAAATGCCTTGAAGAAGCAAGTGGAGGGACTTCCCTGGCAGTGCAGTGGTTAAGACTTCGCCTTCCAATACAGGGGGTGTGGGTTTGATCCCTGGTCAGGGAACTGGTATCCCACATGCCTCACGGCCAAAAAACCAAAACATGAAACAGAAGCAATATTGTAGCAAATTCAATAAAGACTTTAAAAATGGTCCACATCAGGGGCTTCCCTGGTGGCGCAGTGTTTGAGAGTCCGCCTGCCAATGCAGGGGACGTGGGTTCGTGCCCCGGTCCGGGAGGATCCCACATGGCGCGGAGCGGCTAGGCCCGTGAGCCATGGCCGCTGAGCCTGCGCGTCTGGAGACTGTGCTCCGCAACGGGAGAGGCCACAACAGTGAGAGGCCTGCGTACCGCAAAAAAAAAAAAAAGGAGAAGAAGCAAGTGGATTCAATTCAACAAATCATATGAAGGAAAATCCTCATGACATGTTACAGAAGGTGGTATTCTCTCTCATCAGAAAAAAAAAGCAATTAGCACTCCAGGAAAAAAAAAAACAAGAAGAGGTATAAGAAAGTCATCATTAAAATATGAAGCAAATTAAAATGCAGCATGATTAAGCAACTGAGGTAGTGTATAAAAAAGATCCATTTGACCTTGATGTTTGGGAAATTCTCCATCAAGAGATATAGATTTGGTTTCAAAGGATCATGTTCTATATTGACTAACATTTACATGATTATCATAATGTTATTTTTTTTTAAGTATAAGGATCAATCCAGGGCTTCCCTGGTGGTGCAGTGGTTGAGAATCTGCCTGCCAATGCAGGGGACACAGGTTCAATCCCTGGTCTGGGAAGATCCCACATGCCACGGAGCAACTAAGCCCGTGTGCCACAACTACTGAGCCTGCATGCCACAACTACTGAAGCCCGCGCGCCTAGAGCCCGTGCTCCACAACGAGAGAAGCCACCGTAATGAGAAGCCCGCGCATCGCAACAAAGAGTAGCCCCCGCTAGCCGCAACTAGAGAAAGCCCGTGTGTAGCAACAAAGACCCAATGCAGCCAAAAATAAATTAATTAAATAAATAAATTTAAAAAAAAAGAATCAATCCATAAAGATTGATATAATTAAGGCTACACGATAGCCTTAATTATAGTTAGAGCAATAAAACTAAAGATTATAAAGCCTGATGATGCAAAAGTTATACGCTAGCTAACGGAAGTCAAATGTAAAATAATGCAGAAGTGATTTTCTTCCTCACTTACAGGAGGGAGTTAAAATGTGCTATCTAATGCTATTAGGGAAAGAAAAGGTCTAAATACATTATTCTAATGCACAGAAATAAAAATAATTTTATAAAGTTTAGAAAGAGAGTGACAGAAAGTGTGAGTCAGCAGAAGACCTCATCTTTCATTATCTTAACAGGAACAGCAGTATCAACCAACATGTACTAAGCACCTATGTGCCGGACACTCTTTTGAAGACTTTACATAAATCTTTTAATACAATGTTTAAATTATCCCATGAGATAAGTCCTATTATTATGCCATATGATAGACAGGGAAACTGAGGCAATGAATGGCTTGATAATTTGCCCAAGGTCACATAGGTTAGAAGCAGCAAACCTGGACTAGAACCCAAGCAGTCTGAGTTCGGTCTGTGTTTTAACTTAACCATCCATGCTGTACTGCCTGATGTGGAAAGGTCAGAAGGTACAGTGTAAAGCTGACAAAACAAGATATAACTGTGTAATGTGTAATTAGCACTAACTAAGCAAATAATTAAAAACAAGCAGTTACATCCAAGAAACAACATTGAGAGTGACGACTGGGGAGGGAATTCATTTATGTACTTAATACCACTCTCTATTTTTTCAAGTGTTTTATACTTTTCATTAATTATTTTCTTAATAGACAGAAGGACAGATGAACACATGGATGGGAAAAATAGCTATGTACCTGCAATACTGTGATTTGTAAGAAATATACATTTGGTCTTCATCCACAGTTCCTGGCTCACAGCTCCCAAAATCCTTGGCAGCGATAAGAGCAATGGGAGCATCTTTTGCTGTAATATTTGGTTTCGTGTCCTCAGTTCCTGAAAACACTTCAGAGTCATAAAGGGGAAATGGGTGCCTTGTTCTTCGTTACAAGCCCCTTTCCACCACAGCAGGGTGTATGTTACTTTGGTGGCTTTTGGAAAGCACCTGAGGATGGGGGCTGGTTGGGTTGTCAGGAGAACCAACCATGATTAGAGGGTTGGAACCTTCAGTCCCATCCTGGACCTCCACCCCTGGAGGCTGAATCAATAACACCTATGGAATAAAGCCTCCATAAAAACCCAAAAGGATGGGGTTTGGAGAGCTTCCGGGTTGGTGAACACATGGAGATTCAAGGAGAATGGTGCACTCAGAGCATGGAAGCTCTATGTCCTTCCCATATACCTTGCCCTATGCATCTCCTCCTTCTGGCTGTTCCTGAGTTATAATTGGTTATAATAAACCAGTAATCTTGTAAGTAAAATGTTTCTCTGATTTCTGTGAGCTGCTCTAGCAAATCAACTGAAGCCAAGGCAGAGACCATTGGAACTTCTGATCTACAGTCAGTCCAAAGCACAGGTGACAACCTGGACTTGTGACTGGCATCTGAAGTTGGGCCTGGGGAGAGTCTTATAGGACTGAGCCCTTAACCTGTGGGATTTGATGCCATCTCCAGATAGACAGTGTTGTTACCAAACCAAACTTGGGTCCACTCGCCTGCTCACAGTAAAGCCAATCTACTGACACCAGGTTGTGGGGAAGTAAAGTGCAGCGTTTATCGTAAAGCGCCCAACTAGGAGTCCAGGGCAGCTAGTGCTCAGAAACACCCCAACTCCCGAATGGGTTTCAGGGAAGCATTTTTAAAGGGAAGGTGAGGGAGGGGAGTCACAGAGTATATGATCAGCTCGTGCACAATTCTCTGACTGGCTGATGGTGTGGTAGCAAGGTGGTGTCACAGGGGTTAACATTACCAATCTTCAGGTTCCAGATGGTCTGGGGGCTATGTGCTCATGATCATCAAATAGTTAACTTCTTCCATTTGGTGGGGGTTTTAGCATCTGTAAAACAACTCAGGAATGTGGATCAGATACTGTTATCTATGTATTTCAGGGAGGAACTATGGATACTGTGACTGCCATGTGGCTGATTTACTGTTTCAATTGTTACCAGTTCTCCTGGCCCAACTGCTACTTTTGTCACTATATTGTCCTTTCAATCATTAATTCTTGGGCCAGGCTTTTGTGACTCTCGGGAGGCCTGAGAAACTACAGCTTTTCTACAAAGGAGAGGCAGGCAGAGGACCTGGGGGAGGGGGTCTGTCCAGGAAGGGCCCATAGGGTCCTGCTCAGTTACAGTGTCAGAATTGACTTGAACTGTAGGTCACCCTGCTGGTGTCCAAGAATTGCCTGGTGGTATGGAAAAATCTCCCCTACCCACATTGGAAATTGGGTGTAGGACCTTTTTAGTACCTAACCCAGGGAACTGAATCTGACATTATGCAATAAGTTAAATTGCAAGGGAAAACAACAACAGCAAAGCAAAACTGAAAATCACTCTCCTCAATAGCTAGTATTACCTGTTATAAACCACTTAAACAAGCCTCAGGCTCCCCATGACCGCCTGGAGGGGTGGGAGAGGGAGGGTGGGAGGGAGGGAGACGCAAGAGGGAAGAGATATGGGAACATATGTATATGTATAACTGATTCACTTTGTTATGAAGCAGAAACTAACACACCATTGAAAAGCAATTATACTCCAATAAAGATGTAAAAAAAAAAAATCCTATACGAGGTAAACGTAATGCCAAACAAGGTAAAAATAATCCCAAAATACAAAAGGATTTTTAATGATCTTCTTAGATTCTGTATTTTTTCCCTTTCATTTTACACTTGTATCCAGACACTCTCAAATGGAAGAATTTCATTGGGCTCCTTCATTTTAAAGGAACACACAGTATTATTTGTTCATTAAAAAGGGTAATAATGACTTTGAAAATTTTTCCCTGGCAGAGTTGACATCAGCGCCATGACATGGCATAAGACACTCCTCCTTTTTAACAACAAATTAGGCACCCATCCAAAAGACAAAAGTGCCTCTGTGGGAATTGAAGGATCCAGTACCACATGCCAAGGGACCTAGGAGGAGTCTCAACCACATGTGTATCTGGTAACAGGCAGATAAACCTCAGTGAAGACAGCACAGCCAGTGAACTTGTCCCAATCCCTCTTGGCCATAGTCAGGGAAAACCTGGAGCGTGCTGACCCAGGCAGATACCAACAGATGAGAAAGAATTTGTAGAAATCCAGTCTTCCCAAGGGGAAATCCCAGAAAGAAAAAAAATACAAGTTTGGATGTGACTAAGAGGGTACGAGGAACTTTGCCAGCACCGCCCCTCCCCACACATAACAAGTCCAGGGCTGAACAACCCAGGAGCGCTCTCTTCCAAGAGGGAAAAGGAGAGTGGCAAGTCAGTGCCCAGCTACCCCCACTGTGAGAGAAACCCACTTAACTCAGCAGCACCCCAAGTACTGAGGTGGGATCTCCATGACTGGAGGGAGGGAAGGGATCAGGAAAGAGGCAGATAAGAATACCAAAGGGCACTGAAGGGATGCAGTTCCTGCTAACTGTGCTCAGGACTTTAGCAGGGAGTCCGCCCATGAGCCCATGGGAGACCCTCACCCGACAATCTTTCCACAGAGCCCACGGGCACTCCCAATGCCCTGAGTGCTAAACCCACACCTCCCCACACTCTGGAACCAGCAGCTCCTGTGCATGCTCCCAAATGAGGCAGTAAGTGAGACTCTGCTAAACAGGACACTATCAGTCTCTGTGGACAAGGGAGAAATACAAACTTAAGCCATAGTGCCTCCTTCTGGAAAACAAAAGCTTAACAGCAGCTAGCCTGGTGGATTGTAAGAAAAGGTTAAGAACTGCGCCACAAGAAGAAGCAAGACATGGGAAGCAAGTGTACCCGTACAAGGGCAGAAAAAACCACAGATAAAACAGGACTAATGAACATTTTATCCCATCCAAAGGCAACTAGTAAGACGGGAGGAGGTATCTGCTATTTCAAGTGTGAAAGCAGCAATGCAAATGTACAAGGAACTATAAAGAATCAAGGAAACATGTCATCACCAAAAGACAACAATAATCCTCCAATAACCAAGCTCAAAGGCACAGAATTAACAACCTAGAAGATAAAGAATTCAAAATAGCTGTTTGAGGAAACTCAATGAGCTACAATGAAACAGAGACAAACAAGTCAAAATATACATGAACAAAATCAGAAACTTACCAAGAGATAGAAATCATAAAGAAGCAGCAAATGGAAATTTTGGAGCTGAAAAATTCCATGAATAAAATGAAAAAAATGCAATAGAGAGCATCTATAGCAAAGGAGATCATATGGAAGACTGAATAAGGGAGCTAGAGGACAGGAACTTTGAAATAAACCAATCAGAAGAGAACGCAGGAAAAAAAGAATGAAAAAGAGCATAGAAAGCTTACATGACGTATGCGATGCCACCAAATGTACAAATATTAGAATAATCAGGGTTTGAGAGAGAGGAGAGAGGGAAAAGGGGGCAGAGTTTATTTCAAGAAATAATAGCTGAGGACTTCCCAAACCTAGGGATATACTTGGACAACCAAGTTCAAGAAGCTAAGAGATCACCCTATTATCTCTATGCAAAAAGACCTTCTCCAAGACACATTATAATGAAACTGTCAAAAAACAAGCGTAAAGAGAGAATCCTAAATGCAGCCAAAGGAAAAATTATTGTAATCTACAAAAGAATGCCCATTCAGCTCTCAGTGGATTTCTAAGCAGAAAACCTACAGGCCAGGAGAGAGTGGATGACATATCCAAAGTGTTGAAAGAAAAAAACTGCCAGTCAAGAATACCCAGAAAAGTTATCCTTCAGATGTGAAGGAAAAATAAAGACTTTCCTTGACAGACAAAAGCTGAGGGAGTTCATCACCACTAGACCTGCCTTGCAAGAAATACTGAAAGGAGTTCTTCAAGCTGAAATGAAAAGATGCTAGTGATATGAAAACATACAAAAGTATACAACACACTGGTGAAGATAAATATACAGATTTAGAAAACTCTAATTCTGTAATAGGATGGTGTGTTAACCACTTAACTATAGTATAAAGGTTAAAGAAAATAACTACAGCTACTATAACTTGTTAACAAATACACAGTACAAAAAGAGGTAAACTGTGACATCAAAAATATAAAAGGGAGGGAATAAAAAGGTGGAGCTTTGTGTGCAATTGAAGTTATGCTGTTATCAGCCTAAAATGGTCTGCTTTATCTATGAAATGTTTTATGTAACCACGAAACAAAAACATAAAGAAAATTCACAAAAGCGAAAGAAATGAAAACAGAGCATACCACCATGGAAAATCACTAATTTACAAAAAAAGGAAGGCACAAACAGAGGGGAAAAGAAACAATGAAAATGCAAAACAAATAGAAAGCAATTAATAAGCTAGCATTAATAAGTCCTAATGTATCAATAAATACTCAAAATGTAAGTGGACTGAATTCACCAAAAGGCACAGAGTGGCTGAATGAATAAAAAAATAAGACCCAACTACATGCAGCCTAGATTCACTTTAGATTTCATGACACAAAAAGACTCAACATGAAGGGATGGAAAAAGACATTACATGCAAATAGAAACCAAAAGAAAGGGGGTTATCTATACTTATATGAGACAAAATAGGCTTTAAACCAAAACCAGTAACAAGAGATAAAGATCATTATATGATGATAAATGGTCAATACATCAAGAAAATATAACAATCATAAATCTATACCTACCCAATGTCAAAACACCTAAATCTATTACACAAATACCAACAAAACTGAAGGGAAAAATACACATGAATATAGTAATAGTAGGGGGTTTCAATACCCCAGTTTCAGCAATGGATGGATCCCCCAGACAGATAGTCAATAAAGAAGCATTGGACTGGAAACATATATTAGATCAAATGAACCTAAGAGACGTTTATAGAACATTCAATCACAGCAGTAGAATATACATTCTTCTCAAGTGCACATGGAACATGCCCCACTTTAGATCACATGATAGGCCACAAAGCAAGTCTTAGCAAATTTAAGAAGAATGAAATCATACCAACTATCCTTTTTGACCACAGTGGTATGAAACTAGACATCAACAACAAGAGGAAAGCTGGAAAATCTACAAATATGTAGAAATTAAACAACGTACTCCTGAACAACCAATAGATCAAAGAATAAGTTGAAAAAGAATATTTTTAAATATCTCAAAACAAATGAAGCTGGAAATAACATACTAAAACCTATGGAAAACCTACCACAAAAGCAGTTCTGAGAGGGATGTTCATAGCAACAAATGTATATATTAAGAAAACAGATCTATCTCATGCAACCTAACTTTACACCTCAGGGAAGTAGAATGGCCAAGTGGGATTTATCCCTGGGATGAAAGTATGATTCAGCATACACAAAACAATAAATGTGATACACCATATTAATAGAATGAAAATGTATTTGATAAAATACAACATCCTTTCGTGATAAAAACATCGCAACCAACTGGGTATAGAAGGTAAATTTAATAAAGGCTATTTACAACAAACCCACAGCTAATATCACACTCAATGGTGAAAGATTAAAAGCTTTTATTCTAAAATCAAGAACAAGACAAGGATGTCCACAGTCACCACTCTGATTCAACATAGTACTATAAGTGTCAGCTAGAGTAATTAGGCAAGACAAAGAAATAAAAGGCATCCAAATCAGAAATGAAGAAGTAAAATTGTCATTATTTGAAGATGATATCATCTCATACAGTTGACTCTTGAATAATGCAGAGGTTAGGGGCACTTACCCTCCACACAGTAGAAAATCTGCATATAACTTATAGTCAGCCCTCCTTATACACAATGTCTCCACATCTGCAGTTCCACATCCATAGATTCAACCAACTGTGGATTATGTAGTACTGTAGTATTTACTACTGAAAAAAATCCATGTATAAGTGAACCCATACAGTTTAAACCCATCTTGTTCAAGGGTCACCTGTATTTAGAAAATCCTAAAGACTCAATCAAAAACCTGCTGGAACTAATCAACAAATTCAGTAAAGCTGCAGGATATAAAATCAACATACAGAAATAAATTGCATTTCTATACACTAACAACAAAACATCTGGAAAAAAATAAAGAAAACTATCCCATTCACAGTAGCATCAAAAACAGTAAAATAATTAGGAATAAATTTAACCAAGGAAGTGAAAGATCTATACAATGAAAACTTTGATGAAAGAAACTGAAGTAGACATAAACAAATGGAAAGAGAGCCCATGTTCATAGATTGGAAGAATTAATATTGTTAAAACACCTATACTAACAGAGTCATCTATAGATCCAGTGAAAACCCTATCAAAATTCCAATGGCATTTTCCACAGTAATAGAAAAAACAATCCTAAAATTTATGTGGAACAACAAAAGATCCCAAATAGCCAAAGCAATCCTGAGAAAAAAGAACAAATCTAAAGGTATCACACGTCCTGATTTCAAACTGCACTACAAAGCTATAGTAATCAAAACAGTATGGTACTGGCATAAATACAGACATATAGACCAATGGAATACAATCAAGAGTTTAGAAATAAACCTCCACATAAACAGTCAACTAATATTTGATAAGGGAGCAAACAAATACTCAATGATGAAAGCATAGTCTCTTCAAAAATGGTGCTGGGAAGACTGGTTAACCACAAATAAACAAATGAAATTGAACCCCTATCTTACACAACTCACAAAAATGAACTCAAAATGGATTAAAAACAAACATAAGATCTGATACTGTAAAATACTAGAAGAAGAAGTGTCTTGGCATGGGTCTTGGCAATGATTTTTTTAGATATGACACCAAAAGCACCAGCAACAAAAGCAAAAATCAACAAGGGGTATTATATCAAACTAGAAAGCTTCTGCACTGCAATAGATAGCTCCAATAAAATGAAAAGATAACCTATGGAATGGGAGAAATATTTGCAACCTATATATCAGATAAAGGGTGACTATCTAAAATATATAGAGAACTCATACAACTCAATAAGAATAACAACAAAATCCAATTTTAAAAATGGGCAGAGGGTGACTTCCCTGGTGGCACAGTGGTTAAGAATCCGCCTGCCAATGCAGGGGACACAGGTTCAAGCCCTGGTCCGGGAAGATTCCACATGCCGTGGAGCAACTAAGCCCATGCACCACAACTACTGAGCCTGCGCTATAGAGCCCACGAGCCACAACTACTGAGCCCACGTGTCTAGAGCCCGTGCTCCGCAACAAGAGAAGCCACCACAATGAGAAGCCCATGCACTGCAACAAAGAGTAGCCCCCACTTGCCACAACTAGAGAAAACCTGTGCACAGCAACAAAAACCCAACACAGCCAAAAATACATAAATAAATAAACGGGCAGAGGAACTAAATAGACATTTTTTCTAAAGAAGACATCCAAATGGTGAACAGGTACATGAAAAGATGATCAACATCACTAATCATCAGGGAAATGCAAATCAATACCATGATAAGATATCACATCACACCTATTAGAATGGCTACCATAAGGAAGATAAAGAAGATAGGGAGAGAAGGGAACCCTTATACACTGTTGTTGGGAATGTAAATTAGTTCAGCTGCTACAGAAAACAGCATGAAGGTTCCTCAAAAAATTAAAAATTGAACTATCATATGATCCAGCAATCCCATTTCTGGGTGTATATCCTAAGGAAATGAAAAAAGGTATAAAAAAAGATATCTGCACACCCATGTTCACTGTAGCATTATTCACAATAGCCAAGATATGGAAAGAACCTAAGTCCACTGATGGATGAATAAAGAAAATGCAGTGTGTGTGTATATATATATATATATATATATATATATACACACACACACACAATGGAATATTATGCTAAGTGAGATGAGTCAGACAGAGAAAGACAAATACCCCATATCACTTATATGTGAAATCTAAACAAACTGAACTCCACAATTCCCTGGCAGTCCAGTGGTTAGGACTCCATGCTTTCACTGCCAAGGGCCCGGGTTCAATCCCTGGTTGGGGAACTAAGATCCCACAAGCCACATGGTGCGGCCAAAAAAAAAAAGGAATAAAGTGTTAAAAAAAAAAAAGCTGAACTCGTGAAAACAAAGAATAAAATGATTATCAGGGGCTAGGGGATTGGGGAATTAAGGAGATATTGTTTAAGGGTACAAGCTTGCAACTAGTAGATAAATAAGTCCTAGAGATCAAACGCATAGCATAGTGACTGTAGTCAACAATAGTGTATTATTGTATTAATATAAATATAATAAGTTTATGTAACAAACTTCAAAGTTGCTAACAAACAAGATCTTAATTGTTCTCACCATAAAAAGAAATGATAATTATGTGACATGATAGAAGTGCTAGCTAACACTATAGTGGTAATCATATTACAATATATAAATGTATCAAATCAACACATCATACACCTTAAACTTACACAACGTTATATGTAAATTATATCTCAATTTTTTAAAAACAGAAAAATTTCCCTTACCTACTGATTACATTTTAGGAAATATTCCAGCCTCCCTCTCCTTTTTAGTTGTTGTGAGGCTATAACAAACCACTAAGGACCAAACCATGCACTGTGCGCTCACAGCATGCCTCCTTCTCCTTTCTTTTTCCTCTCTTCCTCTCCCATGGTCACTCTTGTTCCTTGGGTAGCCACCAGCTACCAACTCAAGGCCAGCAAACTGACCCATACAGCCCAATCCAAGAATCACCAGATGCTTGGTGCTAAGTCACCTGAATTTTACTTAAAAATGAAAAAGAATGCAAAAATGTCAATTTACTTAATTTTCCCAAATGATAACCCTATTCTAGGCCAGTAACAAGGGCAGCTTCAAGGTCTGCCATCTTTTTAGATTCAGAGCCAAGAGGAAACACTAATGGTCACTCTTGGAGCCACTGTAAGGTGTGGACTGGAATGAACACTATGCTTGCCTGTTCCACAGGCCTGTTTTACTCCTGTCTACTGAAACACAACACTGCTGTTTACTGACCTGTCAGCTCAGGGGCGGGCCTGACTGATCAAAGAATAATCCCAAGTGACTGATTCAGGAATGGGCCTGTGACCCAATTCTGTTCTATGAAAAGCTGCTGCATGTTTCTGATGGATTCATGCACCCGAATCCAGACACCACCAGTACTCTGGGAACAGCTCTCTGAATTTTACTTGCCAATGAAAAAAATGCAAGTAACTCTTGAGAATATTTTTGGGGAAAAAATTGTATCTCAAGCTGGACATGTACAAGAAAGCAACCACCTGTTGCTGTGGCAGCAACCTAAAATCCAACCATGAAAGAGGATGCCATAGACAAAGCTAATGCACAGAGGGCACAGCTGAGAGACTTACAGAGAAATGGAGCCTGAACTATGCTCAACATAGCAAAATGAATTATGCCCAACTATACCTCCTGACTTCTACTCTAAATGAATATTATTCCTTAATATTAAAGCCAGATTGAATCAGCTTTATTTGCAGCCAAAAGCCCTAATACACTGGTATTGGTTTCATAATCAGAAAACATATATATTTAAAATATCAATGAATAAGGAAAAAACAAATAAATACAGGCCATGCTCAATGAGAGGTTAACAGAGAACTAACAGAGAATTCTCCCTACAAACTTTTGCTAGATATTGATATACATCTCCTTCTCATATGTGATATTTTTTCTCCCATGGTTTCTACCTGCATCATTCTAATCTCCACTTCCATCAACATATCACCGCCACCTTCTTGCCACTCTCTTATAAAGACCCATGTGCTTATATTGGGCCCACCCAAATAATCCTGAATAATATCCTTATCTCAAGATTCTTAACTTAAACTTGTCTGCAAAGTCTCTTTTATCAGATAACATATTCACAGGTTCTGAGAATTCAAACACTGACATCTTTGGGGGCTTTATTCAGCCTACCGTATATACCAACATGATAATAAGTCCTTTACATTCGGAGACGTCTAGAAATTCAGAAATCTGTGAATTCACTATAGTAGTTGCTCTACTCACAATCACCTAACTAGAGAGGTTTTGCTAGTTTGTGGATCTTATTTGTTCCTCTATTTGTTTAACTGAATTTGGCCAAATCTTAGGAAATGTGGGGATTTTGGTGTGATACATCTGAGATGGAGCAGACGGGATGCCCCAGGATTTGTATTTTTTAAACATCCATGAATTATTTCAAATTTATTCAACTTTCATTCAATAAATCTTTATTAACGTTTCAGAAGCTGAAGAATTTAAAGTATCTAACCACATTTTATGTTGGAAAACTAAGTAAAAATGTAATAGTCGTGACAAAGGAAATATTCCTTTCTTAAATTTCAAAAAACTCCGCATATACAATATAAGGGAGACTAACGTGAGCATGAGATGAGGAAACAAAAACATGAAAGAGACCTGTTACCAATGGAAAGAATATTTGCTGCATTTAGTGTTGTTTGTTTGTTTTCTTTGTTTATCTTAACCAACTCTGAATTTGGCATATTTGAAAATGCTTTTTCTCCCCTTACCACCTGTGATGGTTAATTTTCTTATGTGATATTTTTAATTAAAATTGAATCTGTGCTTTTTAGAAAATACTCAGATACTGTAATTGCAAGGAGAGTACAATCAGGATCAGAAGCCTAGGACAGACCAGGGATTAAGGGACGGGAGATGGCCAAGGTTCAGAGCCTTTCCCACTCCCCACTCCCCACCCCAAGCTTCTTTAACAATTATCATCATAGTAATAAATTGAACAGTTTAAAAGTCATAACAGTACTCTCAGCCTGGACAAGATAACCTCTTTAGACGAGGGGAAGTGTCTCACCACACTCCACTAAAAGATCTATTTATATTTTCAATATTAAAATTGTCCTACATCATTTATATTACTGGTACCTCCCTTCTCCATTATTGTTCAGTTTGTGTTCGTGCAGATAGCTACAGCTGTTAGCGGACATTCTCCAGAAGTTTCCAAGAACTACAGCAGGGCTATTAGGGGAATTCCTAACAATAATTCCTAACATTTCTTCCTGAGTATAATGACAATAACGATGTGGGACTATGGCCTAACCTCTCAAGTCTCTCTTTCTCCTACCTCCTCGGCCATCCTAGACCTACACAACTATCCTCTCTTTTCTTACACCCAGGCTGTTGAACGTGGTAAAACAAAACACACACTCACAAAACCAACGCAAGTAAGCGCCATGCACACATATGATCTTGAAAGTTATTGCCCCTCTATCATCGTGCAGGGTCAGCTCCATCTTCCACCCCCATTCTTTCAAGCCCCTATGTACCAACCTCCTGGGCTCCACCCTCCTTCCACCTTCCACCTCCTGTCTAAGCAAGAACTCCCTCAATGTCTTACCTTCCAGCAGCAAATGTATCTACATTGCCAACCATTATGACATTTTTCCCTCTTAGGTCAGAGGAAGGAGCATGGCTCCTCCTACATAATTAATAATAAAATGATAACAAGAACACTCACAATGTACCATGTCCCTCATTCTACATAGTTATTGCTCCATCTGTACTCTAGGTCCCATCCTCTCCTCCTCCCCTTGGTCCATTAATCCTTCTCTCCAGCTCCTCTATGAACTCTTTCCCCTCAAATGCAAGTCCCTCAGACTTCCACTTGCAGCCAAGATACAGAAACAGTGAGATCCACTCCTCCACCTGAAACAGTGGTTTTCCAGACACTGCACATCAGACAACAAAAGACATGATGCCTGAAAGATGGGAAGTACAGGAAGTGATCCCTATGACTAATTGCCCTTTGCTTACAGCCTTGAGAGCATCTCCAGGCTGCAGCAGCAAGAGGGGAACGCAGGTGGAGCCTGGAGAACCCCCTAAATTGAGGAGATGAGCTGAGAGTCTTAGAAGACCAAGCTGATTAGAATCCACAGGACAGTAACAGTAGGAGACAGCTGCACACAGAACTCAGGAGATCTACAGAGAGTCCTAATTAAGTATTCAGCAGAGTACTGAAGAGCACATGTGTGTAAGGAAACTCCTGGAGGCTGGGGAAAGAACCACACGAAACCATGAGAGAAAACAGTAACCTGAGCTCCCACAGGGCCAGGATGTTTGAGAGACACAAACATTCAGTTTACAGCAAAATCCAAAAACCAAAAAAATACTGTAATTAAGTTCGACCTATAACCTAAGAAGTACCACAAGCCAACAAAATTAAAGTACAGCATCAGTTTAGATAAAAAATACTCCACAAATTTTGGTGATATGTGAGTTCATGAAGGGAATGGAAGAGAGGGGGAGAGGCGACTACTACTAAGTACCTTCTCGGTGCCAGGCACTTGTGAGGGTTCAATAAGACATGGTCCCTGTCCTGAGCACCACACCCAGTCTTCAAAACAGACTCATCGGACTTCCCTGCTGGCGCAGTGGTTAAGAATTCACCTGCCAGTGCAGGGGACACAGGTTCGAGCCCTGATCTGGGAAGATCCCACATGCCGCAGGGCAACTAAGCTCGTGCACCACAACTACTGTGCACCACAACTACCAGTGAGCCTGCACTCTAGAGCCTGTGAGCCACAGCTACTGAGCCCGCGTGCCACAACTACTGAAGCCCGCACGCCTAGAGCCCGTGCTCCGCAACGAGAAACCGTCGCAATGAGAAGCCCGCATACCGCAAGGAAGAGTAGCCCCTGCTCGCCATAACTAGAGAAAGCCTGCACACAGCAACAAAGACCCAAAGCAGCCAAAAATAAATAAATTTAAAAACAACAAAAAACAAACAGACATCATCATCTCCCTCCCCTGAAATACTCCAGCTTTCTGCCAGGAGTCGGCTAAAAGGTCCCCTTCTTGAAAAGACTTTCTTTCATCACTCTAAAGCTACTCTAGAGAACCCACTTTCTTTTCTCTACAGTACTTCTCACAATTTCTAATTATCATTTATTATTATATTCTATGATTACTTATTACTCTTATTTTCTCCCATGCACATTTAGAATACGAACTCCATAGTGAAGAAACCACCGCACCTTTGGTGACTAGCACAGTATATAACCGTTGAAGGCACTCAAACACTTATTGAATGAATAAAAACAGGAACTGTGACTAAGTTTCTGGATGATCAACATTTTCCAGGCTAGTTAGCCCCAAATCCCTCGACTTGGTTCCCTTAGTTATGAAGCAGCATGCTGAGTACTCACCTCCACCTGAGTGACATTGATGACCAGCACTACCACCATCAATACTGCAAGCAGACAGCAGAAAAAACGTAGTTTGAAGAAACTGATCCACATTGTCTGGCTGTGTCTTGATCACCCATGGCCGACACCATGCTCCCTTCACTCCTTAAAACGCCATGTCTTTGTTTTTCTGAGCGGCAGATGAGCTTTCAGTTTGACTTGCTTCTTTTCTGCTAGTTTACTTACGAGTTCTTTGTATAAAAGAGCAACTGAGGTTGATTTAAGAAGCACATTTTTCTCCAAAGGACTCCTTCGAAGAGGGGAGATGAGAAAACAGATTACCAATTACAACAGCTTAGAGTGGAGTAAAAGGAAAGACACCATATTTCCTCTTCCTTAACCTTACTGAAGACCCAAAGTCATAAGAGAAAGCAAAGAAACAGAGCACAGTAACATCTATTCCATATCTGGACAATTTACTTAAACCCAGCTCCAGGCTTCTGTGTAAATACAGGATATTTGTCCTACTACCTATTTAGGTTTTAACTTTTAAGAGAGCAAAGAAGAATATCTTCAAACCCTTAGAAATTACAAAATTCAAGTGTTAATTTTCTAAAGAGGTCTAAGTAAATAAAACCACTTCCCTTCCCTTACAGTTTAAGTTTTATTACATTACTAGAGTAATTATATTTAAAGAGCAGTAAGAAGAAAACCTGTGATTTTATGAGAAGATCTGGGATTAGGTGCAAACCATTCTGATAACCTCTGGAAAACAGGGATGCCATCCCTCTGTATGGCAGGGGACAGGAAACACCCTTTGGGTTTCTGGCTCCCTCACCACACATGTGGTTCTGATGCCCCCTCAGCTGAGTAACAAGGCACAGGAGGAAAGACACCTGCCCTGAAAATGTAGGAGAGGAAAGCTAAGCTTCAGGAGTAACAGCTCACCGAAATCCTTCATCACACCTGCTAGAGGCAGAAGACTTGAGAGTATGTGGCTCCTAACTGTTCTTCCATGTAATTATTTTAAAATGCTCTCCCCAGCTGCTTCTATGATATAGGTAAGCAGTGAAAATGCTAGTGTTTAGTTCCCAGTGAGGCTTTCCATGCAAGGCAGGATAGAGAGGTAAAGGTGAAAAGGGTACATAACCACAGTGCAGAGGACCTCAGACTCCCTCAGCTGCACCAATACTCCTACAGTTTTGTGTTGGACCTGGCAAGCCCCCTCTTCCCTCACTCCTCCACTCTTCTGGTCTAATACGTTCCCATACCACAAGTCCCATACCACAAGGACATACAACAACACTTCCTCACCCCAGCTTCATAAAGGAGACAAGGCTAAGCTATTCCAGTATGCTTTCCATCCTCAGAATTCCCACAACACTTATGTTTTTTACTTCTCAGCTGATCTCTGTATTTCTATTCATTTCTCATCTCCCCAACTACTCTATACCAATTAAGACTATATTTAAAAAAAAACAGAAACTATATATCAGAGAAAAGCAACTTAAGGATAACAATGTATCATACTTTTTGATTCCTTCCCAGTACTTAGCTCTTTACATGATATACCAAAGATAATACTCCACTGCACCACGGTAGCCGTGGTCTACGTACTGTGGAAAGGCCAGCAGCTCAGAGGACGTCAGTGTGGTTCAGAGCTGTTCAGCAGCAACACAGCAATGGTCAGTGGCGCAGAAGGACGGCACAAGGGCAGCAGACTTCAGAGCTAAAGGAACGAAAGGCCTTATAGGCAGCAATGCAAACATGCAAGAAGCCCCTCACAGCCAGGGACTTCTTATAAAAATCATTATGGAAGGTCATGCCAGGAAAAGATCTGACTTCCTGCTACAAGTAGGTGGAACACTGAGATTGAGAGATCCATCTGTACACCTAAGTAGATACAGCCTGAGGTGTACTAGACAGACCTCTCTTTGAAAAGACACATACTAAAATGTTGATGGTTGTCACCTCTGGGTGGTTTTTGTTTTTCTCCTTCATCTTCACCAGGAAATAAAACTCACAAATATAAAGAAAAAAGCTGGTTTCTAAAAGTAATAATTAAAGATGAGCTTATAAGGAGAAACAAGGCATTAAATCAGATATGAGAAAACAAATTTAAAATGAAAGATTCCAAAGTGAAAAAAGAAATCTGTAACAGATTTCTGGGTTTTTCCTACAAATATAAAACCGAGCATTATAGCAAGAAATCTATTTGCAAAGAGAGCAGGAAAATATCATTTGGTATCTCAAATTGCCTTAGAATTGAGTAAGAACAACAGTGCTAGATAGGAATGACTCTAAAAAAAAAGCTTCCTAGATCAACCAAAAAATAAAAAAATATAATTGAATTTAATTTACCTTTTTTTTTTTTTGGAAATTTCCAGTTCCCAAGAAGAGATACTTATTAGAACTAAGAAATTAGGGTTTACATCTAACTTTCCTTCCAGTGTAAAATCTGAACTCAAGCAATTGTGAGAGCCCTTATTCTTTTCTTGTCACATTCGAAGCACATGTTGGAAGTTTTTCATTTTTATACCATTCTTCCTGCTGCAACAGAGATAAGCACATGAAATACAGGTTAAAGATACTGCAAATGAAGCAAAGGAAAATATATTTGAAATCAAGAATACAATTTTATAGCAAAGAGATGTACATAGATTTCAGTACAAAGTAGTGGGCGGAATAAGGATAGGAACATTTCCTTTCCTAGTAATAAATTTAAAAAAAAAAACCAACAATAAGTGGCTACTTATATTCATGAACTTAAATAGGGCAAATCATTCTCAGGTCTGAGCTAAAGGTCAAAACCTTATAAATAGCAACATAACTGGAAAAAATATAAACCACAGATAAAAGCTCCATATGTTATTTTTCTTTTTTTTTTTAATTTTTATTGGAGTATAGTTGATTTACAATGCTGTGCTGATTTCAGGGGTACAGCAAAGTGAATCAATTATACATATACATATATCCACTCCTTTTTAGATTCTTTTCCCATATAGGCCATTACAGAGTATTGAGTAGAGTTCCCTGTGCTATACAGTAGGTCCTTATTTTCTTATAGACTAGAATCATCATGTAGTTCAATGACCCATCCTACCACTAGAGAAAACAAGAAGTATCTGGACACATCTAAAAGTTGTGATCACTCCATGAGGAATCTCAACTTGAGCAGTCTTGTTTTCAAATCTTTCTGAAATGTTAGAGCACCACTTATTCATGCTTCATATTTATGTTCAAATGACAAGCAAAAAGTAAAATCCATGGTCTGCTGGGTCTGTTTTGCCAAATTTTGATTAAGACTATTTACCAGCCAATCTAAATTCTTTATGGCCTGTGGCAACAACCCTATACTGCCATTAGGTACCTGACCTCTTACCCCCATCTCACAAGAGAATTACAAATTGATTGCTTATATCACTTGGAATTACAATTGTCAGTAACACAAATGAAATACTTGAGTTCAGTACTAAAAAGAAAATTAGGGGCTTCCCAGGTGGCGCAGTGGTTAAGAATCCGCCTGCCAATGCAGGGGACACGGGTTCCAGCCCTGGTCCGGGAAGATCCCCCATGCCACGGAGCAATTAAGCTCGTGTGCCACAATTACTGAGCCTGCGCTCTAGAGCCCGCGTGCTAAACTACTGAAGCCTGCTCGCCGCAACTAGAGAAAGCCTGTGCGCAGCAACACAGACCCAACGCAGCCAAAAATAAATAAATAAAAATTAGGCAGCAACCCCACCCTCTGGGGGGGCTAACAATCTTAGACAACCACTACACAAAAACAATACATTACTGAACAACCACACACCCAGTTTCTGGAACAGTCCCCATCCTAAATACTCTGACCTGCCAGCCACATAGATGTACTTGTCAGAGCAAGTATCTGGAATTTTAATTCAGAATACAAGGACCCCACACATAAAAGACAAAAGCACAGATTTACATGGAATATACCCCGACTTAAATGTTCATATCTCGAACTTTCCAAAGATCAGCTGTATTTCATAGGGTGCTGAGTAAAACCTTGAAACTTAACAGGGGAACGTCTAGAGAAAGAACTGGAGACTCATCCAAGACCATGATGATGATGGGTCAACCAAATAAGATCAATCCTTGGATAAAAATGAAGCAGGGACCGGAGTCTACACAGGGACAGAAGTCTACAGGACTTGTTTCCCCATATTCCATTCCATTTCTCTTTCATGTACCCCCATCTCACATGCCCAAAATGCTGACTCACCTAGGCCTTCTCTTCTTTCAAAGCAGCACCCCAATGCTTTCATAATACCCGGGGGCAGTAGGGTAGAGAAGTAAACAAATCAGTTAAATAAGTCACAGAGCAATAAGCGCTATAAGAAAAAAACAGGGCATGTTGATAGGCGGTGGTCTTTAACCTTGCATGCCCATTAATTATCATCCCAGAAGCTTAAAAAAATACCAATGCCTGCATTCCACTCAACCAACTGGGTCAGAATCCATAGGAGTAGGGCCCGAGAAACAATTTTTATTTAAGGTCTGCAAATAATTATAATACACTGCCAGGTAGGAGAACCAATGGTATAGAGTGGCCAGAGGGTCTTATTTGTACAAATTGCTCAGGGATGGCCTTTCAGAAATGATGCTTGAATTGTAACTTACATTGTCCCTCCAGGACAATCCGATTCTGGGTCAATGGGGATAGCCAACCCTACTTCAGGGATCTGTCCCTTCGTTTCCTTTCTCAATAACAAATACCTGCACTGTATCAGGCCCAGAGAGGTTGTGAGGATGAAAGACACAGAAGATGTTAAACACAGTCAAAGGAAAGCGGAGCCCAAACACTATGGAGGAACAGTGTGCTGTTCTACTGCGTGGACTGAGACAGTTACCAGGGTCTGGGAGTGCCGCCAGCTTCAAGAGCACGCTGATGTTCCAAATGATAATTAACCACAGTGAGAAGGGGAGAGATCCATCAGAGCAGCGTGATCCTTTATTCTTTAGAAAATGTGGCAACAATCCTCCTTTAGAATAAATAATGAAAGCAAGGAAAATTTTACAGACAATTACAAATTTTGTATAAATCCTGTGAATCCCTCTTACCACCACACTAGTGGTCTTTGATCAAGTGGAGATGAGCGACAGGCCAGGCAGAGTCTCCACATCACACCTTGTAGAGTCACACTTTACCCAAGTGACCTCAATCTGATGTCCCAAAACGACAGCTCAGTAAAACCAGAATAGTCCAACGCATTAGAGGACCGCCAGCCAAGAGGCAGCTGGGTCTCGGAGCAGCGATGAGACTGGAGATGCGGGCAGAGGAGGGAGGCGTCTCCAAGTGCCCCGCACTCGCTTAGAAAAGGTGTTAGGGGAAGGGGTCTTTAGCGGCCCGGAAGTCTGGGCTCCGCCGCGCTGCGGCTGCTCCTGCGGGTGTTGCAGCAAGTCGAGAAAGCTGAGGATGGAGATGCTCGCGCCCAGCCCCGCCCAGGGACCGGCTACAGCTCGGGCTACTCCGGACCAAGGCTGCGGCAGCCGGTGGCTTTAACTCTGCCCCGCCTTGGGCCGGAGCCTCCCGTTCCAGGTTCAGATGCCCCAGCCATGGCCCCGAGGCTGCAGCTCCTCTGCACCGGGCCGGGAGCTCGGGAGCCAAAGCGCGGAGGAAGGGGCTTAGCAGCCGAGAGGCGCCCGGGAGGAGCCAGGCAATGGTTCGCTCGGGCGGCAGAGGCTCGGCCCGGCCCGGCCCTGGAGCACAAGCCGCAGGCTGGCACTCACCTCCGCTCTGGCCTCCCGACGTGCGCTCTCCGGCTGCCGGGTACCCCAACGCCCGCCGCAGCTGCACCAGGCCGCCTGGCCCCGGCTTCCGGGACCAGCTGTGTCGCCTCACCCCCGACCCCCGGCTGCGATTGGTTAAGCTCTGGGAGGGGCGGACCGAGGGCGCTGACTGACAGCCGCGGGCTTGGAGCGCAAGCGTCCCCCGGAGCAAGGACGCAGAGTTGGCGCCTGTCGAACTCCGCACCACTGGGCTCACGCGCGAGGGTGTCCTGCTGCTGTCGCCCTGTGGTCTGAGCTCTGGCCCCTATCAGGACCCCAGCTCCTGTCGCCCTCAGACATCAGGGTTTCCCCAGGGAGCATCCATTTCGAAGCTTTTGTCTTCTCTGCCTAAGTGACCAAACCCCAGATGCCCCTACTTGGGCCGTCTTTCCGCTCAGTGGCGCAATGTTTTGTTCCCTGCACCAGAGAAATAAGATTTGCCAAGCTGGGGCTTCCCTGGTGGCGCAGTGGTTAAGAATCCACCTGCCAATGCAGGGGACAACGGTTCCAGCCCTGGTCCGGGAAGATCCCACATGCTGCAGAGCAACTAAGCCCGTGCACCCCCAACTATTGAGCCTGCGCTCTAGAGCCTGTGAGCCACAACTACTGAGCCCGCGTGCTGCAACTACTGAAGCCTGCGTGCCTAGAGCCCATGCTCCACAACAAAGAGAAGCCACTGCAATGAGAAGCCTGCGCACCGCAATGAAGACCCCAGGCAGCCAAAATTAATTAATTTTAAAAAAAGATTTGCCAAGCTCCAGCAGAGAGCCATTGGGTCCTTGAATCTTTCCTTGCTTGAAATTAGTGGACGTATTCTGTTAGCCCTTAAAACAACCCTTTTGCTTTTACTCGCCCTGTACGTGACATGGGTCTTCCAGCAAAAAGACCTGAATACTCGCCCCACACACACCCGAATTCTAGGTAATCCTATTTTGGACTTTCTTCTAAGCAGTAAAACATCTGTAGCAACTATGTGAAATTCAGGAACTGAGAGTCCTTCGAAGACAGAAGCACTTGCTCAGGAAACCGGAAGAGATGGCAGGGGTGCTCCGTGTTCCTCAGGGCTGGGAACACAGTGGGGTTAACCCCAGTTTATCCCAGCAAAACGCAGCCTCTAAAAGTAGACTGCCCCACCCATGCGCTCTAGGGCCCTCCCTTGCCAACTGCTGAGCAGGTGTGCTGCAACTACTGAAGCCCTGGCCCTAGCGCCCATGGTCCACAACAAGAGAAGGCACCACAGCAAGAAACCCGACACCACAACGAAGAGTAAGTAGCCCCGCTCGCTGCAACTAGAGAAAGCCTGCTCACAGCAACAAAGACCCAACACAGCCAAAAAGACAAACAAACAAACAAACAAAAAAAAAACAAAAGTAGACTGCCCAAGACTATTGTTCCAAGGTCAAAATATTTGACATTTACTGACCACAACGGACTCTATGTGCTCATTCAGAAGTTTTCATGTCAGACCTGCATGCATGGGTGACCCATATGACTGGAATAAAAGGAGGTTCTACATGGGGCAGTCTCTTCTGGAGTAATCATTTCATTCTTCTTTCTCGAGGATCAGCCTTTTGGACTCATAAAAGGTGGTTTCCATTGCCTCTGTGCCTAATGATCAACAGCCCCATATAATAGGCTTCTACTCTAAGTCCCATCTTCCAGTAGGTGGACTCCCTGCCACCTGTCTTTCACAGTTTGGCTGTCTGGCAAGTGGCTAATACTTAAATAGGACATGTTGGCTCCTAGTCATGATTTTGGACCATTGGTGAGCCTTATTAACCCCCATTCACACAGGCACTCAGAACCCTAAGGCATGTTAGTGATCTTATATTTTACAGTTATTACAGACACAAACAAGAGTGGCAGGGACCAGAGATGCCTGTCCATCACTACTAGATTCTTAAAAGATCTCTGACTGCAAAGTCACCACACTCCCAGTGGAGAGTACTACTGTACAAAGAAAAACATGCACTTTGGATCCTAGCCTGACTCAGTCTAATTCACAGCTTTGTCTCTTAGTAGCAGTGCCATCCCAAACAAAGTACTTAACTTCTCTGAGTTCATTTCCTCAACTGTAAATTAGGGGCAACACCACCTGCACTTAGGAATAAGTGAGAAGACAAATGAAAAGTACCTAAAGGAGTGTCCCAAATCTCTTCCTGTTGAATTCCCTATCTCAGGTCATGACATAGCATAAGGAATTTCTAAATGTTGCATTTATGATAACCTAATTTTGAGCTGGGAGAAAAAAACGAGAACATAGGTTTGTATATTTTGTTATGAAACCAAAGGAACTGGTCATTTCTGACCTGTCTGCAGAAATGGTTTAGATGCTAATGTTACTAAATTTTATTTCTCTAAGTAAAACAAAGAATGGATCCTAAGTTTAGATAAACAAAAGCAAATTAAGCTTGTTTATGATGCAGCTAACTTGAGGGGTATTCACCAGCAAGTCTGGCTCCATCTCTGATGGCAGAAGCTTGCTGCATAAGCACTCCTGAGTCCATGTCAGCTCCTGATTCAGTTCCTTTGCTTCCTCTTTTTGAACAAGTGACTGAAATTTGGGCCAGAAGAACCATCAAGCCATTGTTCAAAATAAGTGACTGCTGTCACATTGGATACCAACCACCTTATTCCAAAACACCACAGACAGTGAGAGGATGCTGCCAAGGGTGGAGACTAGAAGAGGTATTTGGTGCCTGTATTAGTCTGCTCAGGGTGCCATGGGCTGAGTGGCTTAAACAACAGAAATTTATTTTCTCACAGTTCTGGAGGCTGGAAGCCCCAGTTCAAGATGCCAGCTGATTCAGTTCCTGGTGAGAGTTCCCTTCCTGGCTTGTAGATAAGCCTTCTCAATGTGTCCTTACATGGCAGAGAGAATGAGAACTCTCTGGTGTCTCTGCCTCCTCTTATAAAGACACCATTCTCATCAGGTTAGGGCCACAGCCTTATGATCTCATTTAACCTTAATTGCCTCTTGTTGGGAAATGCAGTCTTTCAGGCATGAGGCTTTGGCTTGGAACACTTCCTGACCAAGAGGTAAAAGCTTGTGGCTTGTGCTGAGCTTGTTGCCTTGTTTGGGAATATTTTTCCCTGTTTCAGACTTAATGCGTATTCCTTTGCTCCACTCTCCCCAGAGAGTTCCTTCACCCCTTCCACCATATGATGACACAGTGAGAAAATGGCCATCTATGAAATAGGAAGCTGGCCCTCACCAGACACTGAATGCCTTGTTCTTGGATTTCCAGCCTTCAGAACTGTGAAAAATAAATTTCTCTTGTTTATAAGCCACCCAGTCTATGGTATTCTGTTATAGCAGCCCAAACGGACTGACACTTACAGTATACAGTCAAAACAATTTTCCAAAGTTACTTAGGTCATCTCCCTTTTTCCTATCCCCTTCAGTGAGTTTATGTCATACATCTGTAAAACATATTCATTTGGGGCTTCCCTGGTGGCGCCGTGGTTGAGAGTCCACCTGCCAATGCAGGGGACACGGGTTCGTGCCCCGGTCCGGGAAGATCCTACATGCCGCGGAGCGGCTGGGCCCGTGAGCCATGGCCGCTGAGCCTGTGCGTCCGGAGCCTGTGCTCCGCAACGGGAGAGGCCACAACAGTGAGAGGACCGTGTACCGCAAAGAAAAAAAAAAAAAAAAAAATTCATTTGTCATAGTCCTCATTCCATCTTGAGATCCCCTGATATCCTAGTTAAGATGGGGGGTAAAATTTGCATATAGTAAAACTTCAGTCTTTGTGTACTGTTGCATAGGTTTTGACAAATATCTAGAATCATGTATCCACAGCCACAGTACTGTATAGAATAGTTTCATCACCTAAAAATTCCCACGAGCAGCCTCACCTGCCCTCAACTCTCGGCTACCACTAATCCTGTTTTCTCTCCCTATAGTGTTGCCTTTTTCCAGAATGTCATATAAATGGAATCATGCAATATGTACTCCCAATATTTTGATTAGCAAAAAGTTTGGAAACGATTACTCTTGCTGATTCAGATATATCTAAAACAATTACCAATATCCACCTAATCACCAAACTGGGAGTCAGCTTCAGTTTACGGCATTTTAAAAGGACTCCTCTCTCAGCTCTGTATGTTAAATTATCTAAATTTGGAAGAATCTTTTTTTTGGCCGCACCATGTGGCACGCAGGATCTTGGTTCCCCAACCAGAGATCGAACCTGTGCCCCCTGCAGTTGAAGTGTGGAGTCTTAACCGCTGGACCACCAGGGAAGCCCCTAGAAGAATCTTTTTTGAGGTGCAAAAAGATTTTCTTTTCCTTCAAAGACAAAAGAGAAAGTACACAGAAAGCCGTGTTATTCTGCTGACTTGCTTTCAATCCCCTCTGTTTTCTTTTTTTTCTTTGGCTGTGCTGGTTCTTCGTTGCTGCATGTGGGCTTTGTCTAGTTATAGTGAGCAGGGGCTACTCTTTGTTGCAGTGCATGGGCTTCTCATTGTGGTGGCTTCTCTTGTTGTGGAAGGCTCTAGACACGTGGGCTTCAGCAGTTGCAGCATGTGGGCTCAGTAGTTGCAGTGCACGGGCTCTAGGGCTCATGAGCTTCAGTAGTTGTGGTGCACAGGCTCAGTAGTTGTGGCGCACGGGCTTAGTTGCTCCATGGCATGTGGGATCTGTGTAGGCTGCGGTCCTCTGACCCCCGAGGCCCTCCTGGTTCACTCATTCCTAGGCTCCTAACTTTTACTATGGGCCCTTGTTATCTGGACCTGTTCCCCCTGGTCACCAGTGTCCCCTCAGATATCCACAGGATATCATGCAGCTACATCCATAGATAAGAGACCTTGCACCCTGCCTGTTGGGTAGCCCAAGGGATGCACAGAGGTCAGCCTGAGGCTGCACAATCCCCTCCCCAAGGCAGTAGGATTCATTACTTCCACTTTGGCCAGATTAGGCTGCTCAGTCTTCTCTGATAAACTGTGAATTTTCTCCACTGCGTCATCCAGTGGCTGTTGTGTCATCCTTCCCTGTGCTGCCAGAGCACATGGCCTGAGCCTCTCTTTGGTCCTTATCACAGGCTGCCCTGTGTTATTGTCCATGTTCTGACCTAGCCTAGGCCTCTGCTAGGCTGTGAACTCCTTGAGGGCCAAGTTTGTCTGACTCCTTTCTGCATCCTTTTTACCTTGAATCACGACAACTTATTTATAAATATATTTTTCTATTATATTCTGAATTCCCTGCAAGTAAGGACTGTGTCCGATTCCTCTCTTTGTCCACTGCACCCGGCACAGGGCCTGGCACAGAGTAGACAACAGTAAAGTTATGCTGAATGAACAAAGGAGCCAAAGGCCCTTGGCCTTCTGGAGCTGAGAGGCCAGAGCAAGTTTCCCCAAGGGAGAAGCAAGTTGTGTCCCTCTGTGGCTTGCACTCTCAGCCTGCTGAATACTCCTAAATGAGTCTTCTCTGTGGGGGCCTGTATCCAGGCCAGTCACAGTACTTCCTGGGAATGACCTGCTCTCTGGCTTGAGCTTGGTCCTGCCTGGATGTCCCAGGATCACAGCCCAAGTCTAAAGCCGAGCCTTGACCTAGGGTTCTCATTTCACTGGCATTTCCCCTCTGTCCCTATTTGGATTTTCTGTAACTGACCGCCTCCAGGGAGATGCTGGGGCTCAGCGTGTTTGAGCGTGCCTTGGCTCTATGCTACCATGTGCTATAAATGATATCTGTACTGTAAGAACTACCATGACTCTTTGAAACAAGGAAGATGAATAAAGAGCTTTATTCTGATGGCAATAAATAAATAAATAACCTGGTTTCAAGACTTAGTGTAAAGCTATAGTAATCAATATAGTGTAGTACTGATATAAACAAATAAATAATGGAATAGAATAGAATCTAGTTATATTTTAAAAACAAACTCATGGAAAAGGAGATCAGATTTGCAGTTACCAGAGGTGGGAAGTCAGGGGAGGGGGTGTTGGATAAAGATGGTCTAGTTATAAAATAAATAAGTACCAGGGAGGTAATGTGAACACAGATGTATGTTATGTACGGAAGTGGTTAAAGGAGTAAATCTTGAGTTCTTATCACAAGGAAAAAATTTTTTTCTTGAAGTTTGTATCTATATGGATGTTCACCAAACTTATTGTGACAATCATTTCACGATAAATGTTAAGTCAAATTCTTATGCTGTATACCTTAAACTTATACAGTGTTATACGTCAATTATATTTCAATAAAACTGGGAAAAAAATTTTTCCAGACAAACAAAAAGTGTGTGAGTTCATCCCCACGAGACCTGCCTTACCAGAAATAGTAAAGGGTATTCTTCAAGCAGAAACAAAAAGATGCTGACATCGTAAAAACATGAATGTGTAAAACTCACTGGTAATGCTATAGTCAAAATAAGATTCTCTAATATTTCAATGTTGTTGTGTAATTTACTTACAACTGTAGTTTAAAAGTTAAAAAGGAGGGAATTCCCTGGTGGTCCAGTGTTTAGGACTCAGCACATTCACTGCCATGGCCTGGGTTCAATCCCTGGTCAGGGAAGTAAGATCCCACAAGTTGAGTGGTGCAGCCAAAAAAAAAAAAAAGTGAAAAAGGAAATGTACTAAAAATGACCATAATGACAAAACAAAAAGACAATCCACTGAATGGGAGAAAATATTTGCAAATGATATGACCAATAAGGGATTAATATCCAACTCAACATCAAAAAACAAACAAACAAACCAATTAAAACATGGGCAGAAGAACTGAATAGACATTTTTCCAAAGAGGAGATGCAGATGGCCAACAGGCATATAAAAAGATGCTCAAGGTCACTAATCATCAGAGAAATAAAACCACAATGAGATTATCACCTCTCAGCTGTCAGAATGGGTATCATCAAAAAGAACACAAACAACAAACGTTAGTGAGGATATGGAGAAAAGGGAACCCTCCTACACTGTTGGTGAGAATGTAAATTGGTGCAGCCACTGTGGAAAACAGTACGGAGGTTTCTCAAAACACTAAAAATAGAACAACCATATGACCCAGCAATTCCACTCCTGGGTATATATCTGAAAAAATCAAAAACACTAATTCGAAAAGATACATGCACCCCAATGTTCATAGCAGCATTATTTACAATTGCAAAGATACAGAAGCAACCTAAGTGTCCATCAACAGATAAATGGATAAAGAAGAAGTTTATATATACATACATACACACACACACACACACACACACACACACACACACACACACACACTGGAATACTTAGCCATAAAAAATGAAATTTTGCCATTTACAGCAACATGGATGGACTTGGAGGGCATTATGTTAAGTGAAATAAGTCAGACAAAGAAAGATATATACTGTATGATATCGCTTATATATGGAATCTAAAAAATACAACAAACTAAGTGAATATAACAAAAAAGAAGCAGATTCACAGAGAACAAACTAGTGGCTCCCAGTGGGGAGAGGGAAGGTGGGAGGGGCAATATAGGGGTAGGGGATTAAGAGGTACAAACTATTAGGTATAAAATAAGCCACAGGATACTGTACAACATGGGGAATATAGCAAATATTTTATAATAACTATAAATGAAATATAACCTTTAAAAATTGTGAATCACTATATTGTACACCTGCAACTTATATAATATTGTATATCAACTATACATCAATAAAAAATTAAGTAAATTTTAGAAATAAATAAATGAAAAAGAATGTATTACTAAAAATGATAATGGTAACTTAATCCAGAAAAAAATTCAGAATATTTAAATTCTCATGGTTAGAGAAAATTAAAATTTAAACTTATATGCATATATTGTTACAGATAAGCATGATATGATGATCAACAAAATATTTTCAAACACAAAATATATTATTCTAGGATAAATATCTTTGGGAGTATAGTGGAATAGAAATATGAGTTAATAAAAAAGGAACAATGGAAATTTTCTAATTCTTATGAAAGAGTGTATTAATGTATTTTAAATGGATTATGGTAGTTATAAAATTATAGCATTTGATTTCTCATGAGACATTTAGAAAAATGTTATAATAATTTCATTTTTAAATGTCAATTCTTACAATGTGCCACAAATTAAATGCTTTGTAACAAAAAAAAAATACAAAAACCGTAACTACCAAAATTTCTTATTGGATATACAATGTTAAAAATGTATCATCAATAACCTAAATGTGAGGTTACCTAAAAGTATACTAAAAGTATAAAGTTTCTATATGCTATCAAAATGATTATCAGCTTACAACAGAATGTTAAAAATATAAGACACTTTATGTAAGCTTCATAGTAATCACACACAAAAGAAAAACTGTAGTAAACACAAAAAAGATTACAATAAAGGAGTTAAAGCACACCACCACAAAAAAAGTCATCAAATCACAAAGGAAGATAGAAAGACGAAGCAAGGAAAAAAGAATCTACAAAACAGTTAGAAAACAATTAATAAAATGGCAATAATAAGTCCTTACCTATCAATAATAACTTTAAAAATAAATGGTTTAATTCTCTAATCAAAAGACAGAGAATGGGGCTTCCCTGGTGGTCCAGTGGTTAAGACTCCACGCTTCCACTGCAGGGGGCACAGGTTCAATCTCTGGTCAGGGAAGTTCCACATGCCACGAGGTGCAGCCAAAAAAAAAAGACCAAGAATGGCTGAATGGATTAAAAAACAAGATTCAATGACATGCTGCCTACAAGAGACTCACTTTAGTTTTGAGGACACACACAGTGTGAAGGAATGGAAAAAGATATTTCAAGCAAATGGTAACCAAAAGAAAGCACAAGTAGCTATACTTAAGACAAAATAGACTTTAAGATAAAAATGGTCAAAAGAGACAAAGAAGTTCATTATATGATGATAAAGGGGTCAATTCATCACCAAGACATAACTGTAATTAATATTTATGCATCTAACTTCGTGGTACCTAAATATATAAAGCAAATACAAACAGAACTAAAAAGAGAAATAAAGAATAGTACAATAATAGTTGGAAATTTTAATACTCTACTCTGAACAATGGATAAATCATCCATGGAAAGAATCAATAAGGAAACAGCAGATTTGAACAACACTATAGACCAAATAGATCTAACAGACATAGAGAACATTCCATCCAACAGTGACAGAACACACGTTCTTCTCAAGTGCACATGGAACATTTTCTAGGATAGATCGTACGTTAGGTCACAAAACAATTCTCAACAAATTAAATAAGATAGAAATTATATCAAGTATTTTTTCCAACCACAGTGAAATGAAACTAGAAATCAAGCACAGGAGTAAAGCTGGAAAATTCACAAATATATAGAAATTAAACAACACACTCCTGAAAAGGTACATTAAAAAATATCTTGAGACAAATGAAAATGAAAAGGCAAAATACCAAAACTTATTACAACTGATACCACACAAATACAAAGGATCATAGAGACTAAAATGAACAATTATACACCAACAAATTAGACAACCTAGAAGAAATGGAGAAATTCCTAGAAACATAAAATCTAGCAGGAGTGAATTAAGAAGACATCTGAGAAGACCAAAAATGAGTAAGGAGATTGAATCAGTAATCAAAAACCTCCCAACAAAGAAAAGTCTAGGACCAGATGGTTTCACTGGTGAATTCTATCAAACATTTAAATAATTAATTCCAATCCTTCTCAAACTCTTCCAAAAAGTTGAAGAAGAGAAGACACTCCTAAGCTCACTTTATGAAGCCAGCTTTGTGCTGATACCAAATCCAGATAAGAATACAAGCAAAGAAAACTACAGGCCAATATCCCTAATGAATATAGGTGAAAATTTCCTCAACAAAATACCAGCAAACTGAATTCAAAAGTACAATAAGAGGATCATACACCATGCAAGGATGATCTTTCAACAAACACAAATATATATAATTTATATATAATAGATATTTATTTATATATTACATAAATATTACATAAATATAATTATATAACATACAAATATATAATATGTATGTATATATACCTGACATTATTATAATTATATATTATTAAATAATTATATGTATTATATAATGTATAATATATAATTACATGATATATGCAAATATATAATTTATATATACTATATAATTTAAAATACAAATATAAGAGATTTCCCTGGTGGTCCAGTGGTTAAGACTCTGCACTTCCACTGCAGGGGGCATGGGTTTGACCACTGGTCGGGGAACTAAGATCCTGCATGCTGCACACCGTGGCCAAAAAAATAAAAATAGAATAGAATAAAATACAAATATGATACTTCACATTTATATATACAGTTGACCCTTGAACAACACGGGTTTAGACTGCATACGTCCGTCCACTTATACACAGGATTTTTACAATAAATACATACTGCAGTATTACGCAATCCTCAGTTAGTTGAACCCTCCGAGGTGGAACTGTGGATACAAAGGGCTGACTGTAAAGTTATACCAGGATTTTTGCCGTTGCAGGGGGGTTGGCACCTCTAACTCCTGTGTTGTTCAAGTGTCAACTGTATATAATAATTATATATTACATATGATATACATAATAATTATATATAAATATATACAAATATATATTATATATATATAAACATATATAATATATAATTTAAAATATAAATGTGATACATCACATTAATAGAATGATAGACAAAAATCAGATGATCATTTAAGCAGAAAAAGCAGTTGACAAAATCAACATCTATTCATGACAAAAAACTCTCAACCAACTGAGTATAAAAGGAATATACCTCAGGACTTCCCTGGTGGGGCAGTGGTTAAGAATCTGCCTGCCAATGAAAGGGACTCGGGCTTGAGCTCTGGTCCTGGAAGATCCCACATGCCAGAGCAACTAAGCCCGTGCACCACAACTACTGAGCCTGCTCTCTAGAGCCCGTGAGCCACAACTACTGAGCCCACGTGCTGCAACTACTGAAGGCTGCATGCCTAGAGCCTGTGCTCCACAACAAGAGAAGCCACCATGATGAGAAGCCCACGCATTGCAACAAAGATTAGCCCATGCTCACCGCAACTGAAGAAAGCCCACGTGCAGCAAGGAAGACCCAATGCAGCCAAAAATTAAATAAATAAATTTATTTTTAAAAAAAGGAACATACCTCAACATAATAAATGCTACGTATGACAAGCCCATATCCAACATCATACTCAATAGTGAAAAGCTCAAAGCTTTTCCTCTAACATCACGAATAAGGGTGCCCACTCTCACCACTCCTATTCAACATAATACTGAAGTCCTAGCCAACGCAATCATGCAAGAAAAAGGAAAAAAAAAGTATCCAAATCAGGAAAAAGTAAAACAGTCTGTTTGCAGATGACATTATCCTATACAAAAAAAAAAAACCCCTAAAGATGCTACCAAAAAGCCATTAGAACTAATCAATGAATACAAGTGAAAAGTTGCAGGATACAAAATCAATATACAAAAATCAGCTGCATTTCTATACACTAATAACAAACTCTATGAAAAAGAAAAAAACAATCCCATCACAATAGCATCAAAAACAATACAATGGGGGTCCCCTGGTGGCGCAGTGGTTGGGAGTCTGCCTGCCGATGCAGGGGACACGGGTTCGTGCCCCGGTCCGGGAGGATCCCGCATGCCACAGAGCAGCTGGGCCCGTGAGCCATGGCTGGAGCCTGTGCTCTGCAATGGGAGAGGCCACAACAGTGAGAGGCCTGCATACCGCAAAAAAAAAAAAAAAAAAAAAAATACGATGGTGTGTTAGTTTTTGCTGTAAAGCAAAGTGAATCAACTACACACATACATACACTTTGGAATAAATTTAACCAAGGATGTGAACTTCTTTACACTGGAAACTGTTAGGACTTCCCTGGTGGCACAGTGGTTAAGAATCTGCCTGCCAATGCAGGGGACACAGGTTCAAGCCCTGGTCTGGGAAGATCCCACATGCCGTGGAGCAACTAAGCCTGTGTGCCACAACTACTGAGCCTGCACTCTAGAGCCTGTGAGCCACAACTACTAAGCCCACATGCCACAACTACTGAAGCCTGTGCTCCACAACAAGAGAAGCCACCATAATGAGAAGCCTATGCACCGCAATGAAGAGTAGCTTCCACTTGCCGCAACTAGAGAAAGCCCATGCGCAGCAACAAAGACCCAATGCAGCCAGAAATTTAAAAAATTTAAAAAAAAAGAAACTGTAAGACATTGATGAAAGAACTTGAGGAAGACACAAATAAATGGAAAGATATCCTGTGTTCATAGATTAGAAGGTTAATATTGTTAAACATCTAAATTACCCAGAGCCATCTATAGATTGCAATCCCTAACGAGATTCCAATGGCATCATTTTACAGAAGTAGAAAAAACAATCCTAAAAGTCATATGGAACGACAAAAGAACCCAAAAAGCCAAAACTGAGAAAAAATAACAAAGTAGGAGGCATCACACTTCCTGATTACAAAGCGATAGTAATCAAAACAGTATGGCACTGGCATAAAAACAGACACATAGACCAATGGAACAGAACTGAGAGCCCAGAAATAAACCTTTGCATATACAGTCAACTAATATTTGACAAGAGCCAAGAATACTCAATTGGGAAAGGATAGTCTCTTCAATAAATGATGTTGGGAAAACTGGATATCCATATGCCAAAGAATGAAACCAGACCCCTATCTTATGCCACTCACAAAAATTAACTCAAAATGAGATTTAAACATAAGACATGATACCATAAAACTCTTTGACAATTGCTAAGAGAATAGATCTTAGAAGTTCTCAACACATACACACACACACAAAATTGTAACTGTGAGATAATGGATATGTTAGCTAACCTTATTGTGATAAACATTGTACACCTTAAACTTACACAATGTTGTATGTCAAGTATTTCTCAATAAAACTAGAAGAAAAATTTTAATAAAGTTGGAAAAAAACTCAAAAACACATCATAGCAAATACATACAATGGAATACGACTCAACAATAAAAAAGAATAAACTATCAGGTGAATCGCTAAATAATTATGCTGAGTAAAAGAAACCAAAGCAGAAGGAAGGGTTATGAAATGATTTATCCTTCAGGGGTGATAAATATGTTCATTTTCTTGACTGTTGTGATGGTGTTATGGGCATGTGTCAAATGTATCAGTGTCCACTTTAAATATATGCAGTTCATTTTATGTCAATTATATATCAATAAAGAATTTTTTAAAATTTTAAGGTATATATATCATCTTTTATTTCCTGCTCTAATCAATTTTTAACTAAACAACTGTATTATTGTGCTTAGGATGCCATAATAAAATTCCACTGATTGGGCTTCCCTGGTAGCACAGTGGTTGAGAGTCCACCTGCCGATGCAGGGGGCGTGGGTTCGTGCCCCGGTTCGGGAAGATCCCACATGCTGCAGAGCGGCTGGGCCCGTGAGCCATGGACGCTGAGCCTGCGCGTCCGGAGCCTGTGCTCCGCAACGGGAGAGGCCACAACAGTGAGAGGCCCGCGTACCGCTTAAAAAAAAAAAAAAAATTCCACTGATTGAGTGACTTAAAACAACATAAATTTGTTTTCTCGTATTTCTGGAGGCTGGAGTCCAAGATCAAGGTGCCAGCAGGTTTGGTGTCTGATGAGACCTCTCTTCCTGGCTTGCAGATGGCTGCCTTCTTGCTGTGTCCTCCAATGCCCTTCCTTCTAGGCATGATGCCCAGACAATTTCTTGTGCCTCTTCCTCTTCTTACAGGGATACCAGTCCTATTGGATTACGGCCCCATCCTTATGACCTCATTTAACCTTAATTACCTCTTTAAAGTCCTTACCTCCAAATGCAATCACTTTGGGGGTTAGGGCTTCAACATATGAATTTGGGGTGGGGGGATACAATTCAGTCCATAACACCAACCAACTACAGTCCTAACTGTGTCAAATGAGAAGGCTTCTGCTATATTTACTCCCTCCCTCCCTAACACTTTCAGCACCCACTGTTTCAACAGCAACTGGCAGTGTCACCTATGCTCTTTGAGGGATATCTGCTCTTCTCTACCCAGAGAATTCCAGTAAGTATCCTGGAAATAATGAAATTTATACCAAACTAAATTAGCATTCCTTTCATATGGCTAGGATTGTTTTACGGTAAATTCACTTATATAACAATACTCTGGACCTTCCTTAGAATTTGTATCTAGCTGTCCAGTGGTTATGACTCCACGCTTCCACTGCAAGGGGCACGGGTTCAATCCCTGGTCAGGGAACTAAGATCCCACATGCCACGCAGTACAGCCAAAAAAAAAAAAAAATCTATCTGCAATATGTTCTGAATTTTATTTAATTACCCAATAATTACAAGCACAATGAATAACCACCATTACTACTAATCACTATAATAAACAGATGAATCACTCAAACAAATGTACAAACTTTTTATTTAGAATTAGAGACTCAAACACAAATTAAATAAGTATAATATAAATTAAGCCTTCATAAAACAATCCACAACCACTTTAAATCATCTACTATTTCTACAATAAAATTAAAGAGAAATCTAAAAATAGTGAAAAATCATATTATTTTTAAACTCATACTGTCAACATTAAAATTATTACAAAACATTCAAAGAAATTTAATTAGAAAATGAACAAAGCCACTATAGAGTGATTCCTGCTATCCACTAAAATGAACTAAGGAATTAAATTATAGTATGATTTCTACTCATACACAAATTAAAAGCACTTTATTTTTAAAAGACAGTTAATTATCTGTTTCTCTCCAAGGCTGTGAGAACTACTCTGTTTACTTGACTTTTAAATTTAATATGGCACAATAGGTTTGATCAATGAAAACAGTATCACTAAAAATGTTTAGAATATTCCTTACAGACCTTTTCTGCTTTATTTCATAAATGAGGGGGTCACATATTTAAAAGTTAAAATATTATAATAAATATTCCTCAATAAGGTATGTGGCAAAATAAAAATATATATTAAACAATTACTTTTCATTTACAAGTGGGAAATTGATCAGACTTATTTTATATTTTCCCTTTTTATGTCTTAATTGTCCAGAAAAAAAATTTTTTTATATTTTATGTTATTGTTATAAATCCAACTCTAAGAATTGATGCCCAAAAAACGACCAAGGGAGATAGTATGATATCTTCAGTCCATGTTGTTTCTGAAAATACTTATTAAAAGTGGAAATAGATCTGTCTTAAGTAGATAACAGAAAAATACACTATTATGGTATTTGTATATTTAAAATAATCTAAAACAAAAGAAAAGAAAAATCCACACTCAAGAATAAAGTATTCTGCATACATATTAATAACTGTGTGGCTAAATATTTTCCTAAAAACATGCATATTATAAGGCCTTTTATAATTGAATTTATAAAAACCAAACTGTATTGTTTATATATCAACTGTCATGATTGAAGCTTTCTGCACACCAGGAGAGTTAAAACTTTAAATCTGTTATTCTGTAAAACTGAAGATGAAATATAATCAAACTAGCTTTTCACTAGAAAATTTTATATATCTCAGCAATCTGTTATACTTCTTGTCATCAAAAAATAGACTCCAAGATGCAGTTATTCTTTCAAAATGTTAGTTTCTACTGCGTTACTCTTTAAGAACCATTTTAATCAAATCACATTTCTTGGAGAAAATTCACTTAGGGTTCTGAATGAATCAGTTGTTTTCTACAAGCAACTCTGCCTTGAGTGGTAGAGTTCTAGCTCTCTTAGAAGTATTTTTTGTCTTTCAAAGAGAATGAAAAATATGTAGAGACTTTCTTACTCACTTACTAAATGTAAAGAATAATAGAAAGTATATAATAAAATTTTGGAATACAATAACGTTTAAGTTTCCACAGTTTTTTTCCTATAAACTAGCTATAACCTCAGAAAAGTCATCGAAGTTCTCTGTGCTTTAGTTTCATCTTTAAAACAAAGAGATTAGAATAGACAATCCCTAAGGTTCCTTACAATTCTCACATGGTATGATTCTGAAGGAATATTTAATTGATATATTGAATGTCCAAAAATCAAGAGAACTGAACTAAAATAGCACAGCTGAACTAAACCTCTCCTATTAGAAAAACACAAAGACTGTGTTAAAGCTCAACTTCTCAAACCTTACTAGGCCCATTCCCTCTTCAGCCACACCAATGAATAGCCCAGAGTTAAGACCAAATATCTTAGTTAAATAAATTATTTTAATTACAGTGTGCCAGCCAGGTCTAGGTTGGGGGTATAGTTTACATTATTTTCATCCTATTTACATTCAAGATAATCTGTACAGTTAAGGTTGGGGGGCTACTTAATATTCTTGCACTTCAAAACCAGTGAAGTTAAATACAGCAGAGTATTAGTCATTATCATATTCTGTCAATTTCAAAAGTATGTTGAATACCATTTATGGGCTAGAAAAATAACACAAAGGTAAAAAAGAAAATCTTGCTGACAAATGCTGATGTTCAAATGAATTCAGTTGTGTTTTGCCATTTCTCAAAAAAAGAGAAGAGGGAGGAGATGTCAGGAGAAACCTACTTAGGTAATACTGAACCACGACATTTCAGAAGCTTTTATGAGAAATTAATGTACCATGAAGCAGCACTTTGGTACTAGTGCAGTGCAAGTTGGTTTTCCTTTGTCTAACTATGGGCAGCAAATGAGGCACTTAACTGTAAAATAGAAAAATAGGGTAGATTTAAGAAGAAAATTCAAAACCATTCATAAAAGGTAATTAGCATTATTCAAAAAGTTTAAAATTCTACTTTTATTTAACATGCATTCAATGTTATACATGCTTTGCTAGGGAAAATTCTTTGAATGTAAGACTGCCATTTTGTTTATGAGACAGAAAATATTTCCTTTGCAAGAGATTCTGGATTTCTGAGAATGAAATCCAAGTCTTCTCAACCTGAGTGCTACATATTTATAAACCGAGAAAAATGCATCTTACCCATACTGGAGAAATGTTTCTAACCATCAACAAAGTATAACATGTGATCCCTGACTTTATTCTTGGAAGGACCAGCTTTTATTTTATATAACTTCAAAGAAGGGGACCTAGTGACTGTAACTGAATAATGAATACATATTTAGCACCTAAATTTAGAGAACAGTTAAGTATTGCCATAGTTTTAAATCACTGTACGTCCATAGATTGGGGGGAAGTCAGATATGTGTTGTTCAATGATATCAGAACATTCTCAAAGATTAAAACATCAAGCTTCCAAAAATTATTCTTGATTTGCGAATGCATCTATCTATAATATTCAAACACAATATTATCATTTCTTCCTGGAGTTACAGACATATATTCTTTTAATAAGTAAAGAAATAAATGAGGTTTATTTTTTCTTTACCACCATTAAACTGTCTTCTGAATGTGGCACTTTTTCAGAGATTTAGATAGAAAATAGTCCTTAAAAAAATGTCTTTCATATTCTACCATTGGTATTATTTTAAATGTTCTTTTCTATGAGGCAGAGATCAAGAGTGAAGTAAATGATCATGGGTCTCTGCTGAAAAACATAAGCAAATATAAAGCAGGAACAAAGAAAACAAACATTAATTTCTGGCAATATATTGGCACATAAGTGCTTATCTAAGGGGTAAAAAAAATCACTAAATGAAAAGATAATGAATGTTTGCTGTGACATTATTCCAAGTGAATGGAGCCTATACCTAAGAGAAATAGTCTTGTGTTGCCTCTTTAAATAAGCTTGACTTTAATTCTGGATGGAACACTTTGCTTCATATGTTAAAACTGATACATGGCATTAACTAAAGTTTTCCGTGAGACAATCTAATCATTCCCACTGAAAAATCATATAATCTTACCTCTTCTCCCTATTCTCTTACAAGAAGGCTTCTCTTGACTCATAAGGGAGGAAAAAGGCTTAAAAACACATGTTCTTACTCCAAGGAGGATGGCAAATTTCAGTAGTTCACAATCCTCACATTTGTCATTTATGTTCACTGTAACCAACTGCATTCCTCACTACATAATTAATTTCCTCACATACAGAAGAATTAAAATTCTCTTATTTATATCTTTAAGGTAAAATTTTCTATCTTCTTTAAGGTATTCTAGTTTATTTATTTTTTAACATCTTTATTGGGTCTAGTTTATTTTTGAAAGGAAATGAATACATAAAAACACAGGAACACTGTTGATTCAATTTAGTTGTTAATAAAGTGCATGTGGCTTTCAATATGAATATTGTTTGATACATTACAGCTTAAGTAAAAAGCTAACTAAGTCAAAATGAAGATTCAGCTTAGTACCTAAGATGTGGAAAATGTGAGACAAGAATATAAATTCCATATAAATAGTAACAAAATTGGGAGAAATATTCTTCTTTCCCAAAAAAAGCCAACTGAAAATATTCTTAAATTAAGTGGACTTCTGCTTCCCAAACAACAAGACATGCTACACAATAATACCAACGTGCAATACCTGAAATGTAGAATTACATTCTGACTGCTGCCCTTGAACTTCTGCATTTAATTCACAATTCTCTGGTGTCTGATTGATTTCATCTTGCAAAGTAGGAGATATGCCATGAGTGTCATCTACAGAAGCACTGTCAGACAAGACATCTAACTTTTCAGGGGAACGAGCTATGTGAAGCTTACTATCTCCCGTCCCTTCATCAAAATGTGTCCTCTCATCAGCATCATCTAGCTGTTGAACTGAAGTTAGATACTGTTCAAGCAGACTATTATCCTGCTCATTGTTTGAGCTTTCCTTACTCCATTCACCATGCTCTTCACTAACATCCCCTATATCTGACTCTTTGCCATATTTGACTGTGTCAATGGAATTCCCCATTATGGAACTTTCACTACCTTCTGTGGAACTTTTTTCAAAATCCAAAGGATCCTGTAAACAGTGAACTTGTTCTGTTAAGGAGGAATGAAAACCAGAGTCTGGGAATTCTGGTAAGGATTTCTCTTGAGGAGCTTCATCAGGAGCAATGAACCAATCAGAGTTTTGATCAGAAGAGGGCTCCTGACTTTGGGTGAATAATGGAGGGTTAGATGGCACCAGAGTACTTGATATGGGAGGAACATCAGGACGGCAGGAACTTAGATGCTGGTCCACCGTCTGCTGCCAAGCTTGTAGAGACCTTACCTATAAACCAAAGGATATAGTTTTACTACAAAATATAAATCATGCCTGTTTTACAACTGTCCTTTGAGCTTTCTTCCCCAACACTCATGAAGTTGGTAAATGGCAGATGGCATAACTGGAGTTAGAAACGACCTGACTCCCCTTATCCTTTCCATAGCACCCCCAGCCTAGACCTGGCTGGCACAAGTGGTTCACGTCCTTGGTAATAAAAGGTCCTTACCAGCAGAGCAGGGATGGGCCAAAGCAATTCTCTTCCTACTACTGGAAAAATAATCAGAAGCATAATAGCACATGTATAGCTGACTAAGGGGTAAATAAGGTACTCGATAAGATACACTTAAGTCTATCAAATAAGACAGACTAGAGCCTATTAATATGAGTAGATTCACTAAAATAGAAGTCTCATTTTAGATACCCATTTGGGATAAGAGTTTTTAAAAACTAACAATATAGTATATACAACTCTAAAATACCTAAAAATACCCCAAGTTCTTGATAATATGCTTTTACACTTTTAAAGTATAATTAAAATCTCAGAATTTTACTGTAAAATCTGCAACAAGAAAGCAATATAAGAATTTTTTAGTTTCCCTTTGACCATCCTCCAAGGTAATCACTGATAGCAGGTTAATATGTAGCCTTCCAGACCTTTTACTATGTATTTTCAAATATAATATAGGTAAAATCCTATTATAACAAATTTGTTTATAAAAATACTTCCAAGGGATTATTATCAAGAAGTATTTGTTGGGATACAATAATAGTAAAACCAATGTTTTAGGGAACTGTCCCTAAAGTGTGCTACTACAGGATTCAAACTCTCTCCCTGGAAGTCATGTGTACCTTTTAGGACATGCATATTATAGCCATCACACACTATTTCAATCACTTTTCATTCAAATAGTCTCAAAAGATAAAACAAGATAGTTACATGAAACTTCAAATTGGGCTTTTTATTTCTACTAGAAAATTATAACAATATCCCTCAATTTAGTACTTTCCTTCAGTGTTATAGTTCTTTATCTCTCTGGTCAAAATTATGAAAATATTTTTCTTCAGACTAAATAAAATGTAACAAAATTCACTGCCCTAGTTCAGAGTTAGTGGCAAGGAACACAAACCACATCCTTAACCTTGAGAAAGGGTGCTTACTTTTTACCTGTAACTACTCTATGATTATCTCAGGAAATCTAGAATTTTTCTTTGTTCACACAGTAGGTAATTCAGCAGGAGGGAGCTTACCTGGTTCCAAAGGAATCTGACAGCCTCTTCTTGTACAAATTTTTTAATACGTTCTTCATCTCTTTCTTTTCGTAATCTACAATAATTCAAACTCCATTACTGATACAAGAAACGGTGCTTTGAATTGTACTTCTTGTTATGACGAATAAACATATACGTTGTAAAGAGATGAATATTCTAATAACAGTCCTTTCCACTTTTAGAATATCTAAGTGAAACTTTAGTTTTAAGCTATGACTCAACATAGAAGCCAAATAAGATGTGACTGAAATTCAGATTATACTGGTTCTACAAAGGACTGCCAGTAATGAAAAATAAAATATTAAATGGCTCTTTATCTGGCCTCAATTTCCCAGCCAAACACACCAAAGGGGCAGGAGCTGCAGAAAGGATCAGGACCACAGCTTGAAACACCCTCTTCTAAGAGACCAGTAGGACTAATCACATCAAATTTCACATCCCTGTTTGCCTCCTGACATACTCTTTGCTGTCAACAGACCTTCCCCTCATTCATTAAAGTTTTCACTCTGTGCTCACTGCCCCCCTCTCTGTACTTAAACTAATCAGAAACCTAAGGTTCTCTTAGCTGTCCATTATCTCTTAAACTGTCACCCCATTCTGTTCTGAACCTCTGATCTACTTTCTCTAGCCCCCCCAAAGCCCTCCTACTGTGTCATGTGGGATTCCTGAATTATAATCAGCAAACTCCCATATATACTCAACCTCTGTAGCTCTCTCAAGTGGCAGCTACTTTTTTCACTCATACATCAGGGCCAGAACTTTGCTTCTCACTGCTGTTTACAAATGAGTCTTAACCCTCCTCCTTCAAGAACTCCAGCCATCCTGCTAAATTTCCCAAAACTCTTTTTCAAGTACTGACATCCCATTATCGACCCCCACTCACTGAAGGCTCAGCACTAGTCTTTTTCTCTGCCCTGTTCCCCTTGTCATTTCTGGAGCTCTTGACATTCACATGGATGCTCTATCTAACAATAATCCACCCCCATCACTCATCCTCAGTCCCACTCTAGACGCAAGCATTTTTTTTTAACATATTTATTGGAGCATAATTGCTTTACAATGTTGTATTAGCTTCTGCTGTATAACAAAGTGAATCAGCTATACATATACATATATCCCCATATCTCCTCCCTCTTGTGCCTTCCTCCCACCCTCCCTAACCCACCCCTCTAGGTGGACACAAAGCACCGAGCTGATCTCCCCGTGCTATGCAACTGCTTCCCACTAGCTATCTATTCTACATTTGGCAGTGTATTAGACCCAAGCATTTTGACTACACCATTTTCGAAAATGATTTCAAGCACCAACACAAACCACTACGTCCAATCCTCCCAGTTCACTTGTTCTTGCCATAATCTGCAACAACCTGGATGACCAATCTTCATCTATGACCACCAAACAAATGACCCCTTTCTCTTGTCTTTCCTTCTACCTCCTTTAAATTCTGAGATCCAGCATTATAATCATTCCCCTCCCAAATGTCGTCAGCTCCCTTGCCCTTCCCTCTCTCCCCTACCATGTTCACCTGGAAAAGAACCCACTCCTGGCTGAACCATGTCCAAAATCAGAATGGAACAGCTGAGAGTTGTTGATGAAAATCATACAGTCTGACCTATCGTTTTGCACTTTAAGTTTTTCCTCACCCTGTCCAGTTATCCTCCTCCATTCCGCTTATAAGTTCACTTTTAAGATGAACCCACACCTCATACCTCTCTTAAACCTCCCACATCCTCACCCCTCTCCTCACTTCCAAGTGCTGACCACATCTTGTATATTATTGGAAAAGGAGAAACAACCATCGGACAGGACTTCCCTATCCCACCATCAAACCTACCACCTTACCTGCTCCTGTTCCTACTTCAGGCTACTCCCTCTACTTGTGCACTGGACCTCTTCTTCTCTCACCTTCTCAAGAACTTCCATCCTGCACTTCTTTCTTTGCTCTGCACCATCAGTTCTTCCTTCCTTATAGAATCATTTCCATCAACACATAAACCTGCTCTATATCTCCCATCTTTAAAAAAGAATCTTCCTAAGTCCAGATCCTCCTCTGTCAACCACCTACTCTCTTCTCTTCCTCACATCAACACTTCCCAAAAGTTGGCTACCCTCACTCTTCACCTCTCATTCACTACTCAATCCTTTCCAAACCGCCTTCATCCCACTACTCACTGAAGCTGCTCTGAAGAAGCTCATTGGGCAGGAAGAGGTTAACTCAACAGGACTGGGGTGTTTGAACCCTGCACATTCTAAAGACAGGACTAGCCTTGACCAGCTCCTGAGAGATAACCTTCAAGCCCTTGGAATATCCTGCCTGATAAGAGTATCTTTGTACATCTGGGACCTTGGTTTATGCTAACAGTGTATTTTCTGGTGAATACCTGTTTTGTTCACCTGAGACCCTGGGCCACAATGCATCAGTTTGACCTTGGGTGGGGGCTGAGGTCTGAGTAGTTAAGGTCAGTCACAGGGGCACTCAACGCCTAGGTGACTGACCCCCAATAAAAACCCTGGATGCCAAGACTCGAGTGAGCCTCCCTTGAGGTTCACATACTTCAGATGTGTTGTCACACATCGTTGCCAGGAGAATCGAGCCCCATGTGTACAACTGCACTGGAAGAAGACAACTAGAAGCTTGTACTTGGTCTCTCCTGAACTCTGCCCGGTGTGTCTTTTTCCTTTGCTGATTGTAATCTATATCCTTTCACTCTAATAAACCATAATCCTGAACATAAAGAATAGCTTTCTTGGGCTTCCCTGGTGGTGCAGTGGTTGGGAGTCCGCCTGCCGATGCAGGGGTCACAGGTTCGTGCCCCGGTCTGGGAAGATCCCACACGCCGCGGAGCAGCTGGGCCCGTGAGCATGGCCGCTGAGCCTGCGCGTCCGGAGCCTGTGCTCCGCGATGGGAGAAGCCACAACAGTGAGAGGCCCGCGTACCGCAAAAAAAAAAAAAAAAAAAAAAAAAAAAAAAGAATAGCTTTCTTGAGTCCTGTGAGTCCTTTTTGCAAATCATCAAACCTGAGGATAGTCTTGGGGACCCTCAACACAGTCACCAATAACCTCCAGCTGCTAAATCTAACACACAGTTCTCTGTCCTCTTACAGCGCCTCTCTTCTCTCCTGAAACACTTCCTTGCTGGAGCTGGGACACACACTCTCCCAGTTCTCCTACCACTCTAGCTATCCCTCCCCAGTCTCTCTTATTGCTTCCTCCTCTCCCACCTGATAATATTAATAAATACTGCTGGTTACAATACTAATACTCAGAATAAATCTATGAAATCCTAATTTTCCTGAGTTGACAATCATGAAAACATGTGAGCCATGGAATGAACAAATAAGTGCCACCATAGCCCCCAAATTTTAGCCCCTTTTAAGTCCCTGCTATTTTCTTTAATTCTTACGTCACCTAATGTATTCTATGTAGACTTTCTCATCTTCTCATTTTTATACTTAAAATTCAGTTTTTCTATATTCTCTGTACCTTCTGTGTTTAGGTATATAGATGTCCATAAGGCATGCATTCATTCAAAATTTACTGCTATGCTGCATCTATGCTCCAATTGCTGTACCACAGATGAAGATGCATATGGCAGTCCCTGCACTCAAGATGTTTTCAGTATATTGTAGGAGACAAACCAAGAGTGGCAACATGGTATGGAAAGTGTCCTGGCCACAAAAGCAGTGATTCAGTGTTCTGAATCAATGCTAAGAATCTGACACCCCCAAACCAACCAAACAGCATCCAAACTGTAAAAGTCCTAAAAAGGGACTTTTCACCCACCTCCTTATTTCATCAGTTAGGCAGACAATGTGCTCCTGCATCCGGCGCAGCCGGATTTCATAGCGTACATCTTTAGCTTGTGGGTTGTAGTTTCTGGCATAAAAGCCCCGCCAATAGGCCTGAAGCTTGGTGGCTGCTTCATTCAATTTCTGAAGGGCAACTTTATTTTGTCCCAAAGTAAGAGATCTATGGGTTAAAACCCTGCAAGGAAGTTTCTCTGAAGCTGTTTGAGACATGGTTTCTTCACTGTCTGGCTGTGTATGGAAGACATTGTGTCCAACTGACTCAGGAAAAGATGTAAGACTGTGGGTGTCATCCTTCATGATGGCATTGTTTACTGTTGGCTCACGACAAGGTAATAGCCCATCTTTCTCATTTACCTCTGTACTGATAGCACTTTTTGTCATCTCAACAGAATTCTCATTTGCAGCCCAAAAAGCCTTTTCCCCTTCCTTATCAAAGCCGTTGTTTTCCAGACATTTCACAGATTCATCTGCAGCACCATCATTTTCTAGGCCCAAGTTAATGTCTTGCAGCCTCAGCTCAACTGTAGGTGATACTGGAGAGAGTCCTGATGCAACTGGCATAAAAGTAGACTCTGAAGAGAGAAGACTACAGTTTAACTTGTCTTCATCTGTCTGGATGTCTTCCAGGTGCAGGTCATTTCGAGAATATCTTGTAGTGTGTACAGAGGCTGGAAAGTTATTCTTAACAGCATATAAATGGTCATCATTACTGCTTATCCCAACCCAAGAATTGACCTGGATGACGGGTTCTAAAAGAATCAACAGAACATCATTTAAAACATTAAATGTTTAAAGAAGTATTTTTTCAGTTGGATCCTTTTAATGAACTCTAATCCCTGAAATATAGTAAAGTGCAATGAAATGATTTCAGTAATTTCCTCCAATATGCCTAAAACACCAAACCAAATATTTTTAAGAAAATGAATTCTTGCAATGGTCATAAGAATAATCAAAGTACCAGGTCACTTCAAAAGGTAGCAGTTCTCTAAACGTTTTCAAAAATTAGACATATAGTCGTTATATGTGTCTATCTGTGTATATACATATATATAAAATATAAGATCCAAATGTTCACTTAAGCTAACAAGTACAAAATTATGAAAACATGTACTTTTTTTGTTTTATGATACCAAACAGATCAAACAACTTGGAGAAAAAGGATCAGAGATCAGTTAACTTCTTACCACTTTCCTGGACTACCTGGCAATCTTGAATGGGGCTGGAATGCTCCGGTACAAGGGATGCCCTTGTTTCAACAGGAGCAAGAGAAGACGACTCTTCATTTTGGCTCTGGTTCATCAACTGCCTCTGGTGAAACCTAAAAATCAGAAACTTCTGATGTGATTTAACGCAAACCAAAAAAAGAAAGCTTTTTCTGCTCCCTTTGAAGGGTAACACTGTCAAAAAGGTAGAAGTTTACAAGCTTTCAAAGTATATACCTTTGAAAGGCAAGAATATAAAATGGGAAAAAGACAGTCTCTTCAGCAAGTGGTGCTGGGAAAGTTGGACAGCTGCATGTAAATCAATGAAGTTAGAACACACCCTCACAGGGGAGGGTGGTGGTCCAGTGGTGGTCCAGTGGTCCCTCCATGCTCTCACTGCCGAACACCCAGGTTCGATCCCTGGTCGGGAAACTAAAATCCCACAAGCTGCTCAGTGCAGCCAAAAAACAAAACAAAAACAAAAACAAAAACAGAACACACCCTCACACCACGCACAAAAATAAACTCAAATGGCTTAAAGACTTAAACATAAGACAAGACACCATAAAACTCCTAGAAGAAAGCATAGGCAAAACATTCTCTGACATAAATCATACCAATATTTTCTTAGGTCAGTCTCCCAAGGAAATAGAAATAAAAACAAAAATTTAAAAATGGGGGGCTTCCCTGGTGGCACAGTGGTTAAGAATCTGCCTGCCAGTGCAAGGGACATGGGTTCAAGCCCTGGCCCAAGAAGATCCCACATGCCACGGAGCAACTAAGCCCATGCACCACAACTACTGAGCCTGAGCTCTAGAGCCCGCAAGCCCCAACTACTGAGCCCACGTCCACAACTACTGAAGACTGCGCGCCTAGAGCTCGTGCTCCGCAACAAGAGAAATCACAACAATGTGAAGCCCGTGTACGGCAACGAAGAGTAGCCCCTGCTCACCACAACTAGAGAAAGCCTGCTCACAGCAACGAAGAACCAACACAGCCAAAAATTTGAAAATTAATTAATTATTTTTAAAAGCCATTAAAAAAAAAGAGGGACCTAATCAAACCTACAAGCTTTTGCACAGCAAAGGAAACCATTAAAAAAAAAAAAAACAGCAACAACAAAAGAAAAGACAACCTACAGACTGGGAGAAAATATTTGCAAACGATGCGGCTGACAAGGGCCTAATCTCCAAAATATACAAACAGTTCATACAACTCAACAACAAAAAAACCAACCCAATTGAAAAATGGGCAGAAGACCTTAACAGACATTTCTCCAAAGAAGACATACAGATGGACAGTAGGCACATGAAAAGATGCTCAACATCACTAATTATTGGAGAAATGCAAATCAAACCTACAATGAGGTACCACCTCACGTGGGTCAGAATGGCCATCATCAAAAGTCTGCAAATAACAGGGACTTCCCTGGTGGTCCATGGTTAAGAATCCATTGAATCCTATCCAATGCAGGGGATAGGGGTTCAATCCCTGGTCAGGGAACTAAGGTCCCACATGCCACGAGGCAACTAAGCCCATGCGCCACAACTACTGGGCCCTCGCGCTCTACAGCCTGCGTACCACAACTAGAGAGAAGCCCAAGCACTGCAACTAGAGAAGCCCACATACACAACGAAGATATCACGTGCCGCAACTAAGACCCAATGCAGCCAAATAATAAAATTTTAAATAAAATTAAATTTAAAATTATTTAAAAATTTTTTTAAGTCTACAAATACAAATGCTGGAGAGGGTATGGAGAAAAGGGAACCCTCCTACACTGTTGGTGGGAATGTAAATTGGTGCAGCCACTATGGAAAACAGTATGGAAGTTCCTCAGAAAACTGAAAATAGAATAACCATATGATCCAGCAATCCCGCTCCTGAGCATATACCCAGACAAAACTATAATTCAAAAAGACACATGTACCCCTTGTTTGTAGCAGCACTATTTACAATAGCCAAAACATGGAAACAACCTGAATGTCCATTGACAGATGAATGGATAAAGAAGATGGGGTACATATACACAATGGAATACTACTCACCCATAAAAAAGAATGAAATAATGACATTTGCAGCAACATGGATGCAACTAGAGATTATCATACTGAAGTATGTCAGAAAGAGAAAGACAAATACATATGATATCGCTTGTATGCGGAATCTAAAATACGGCACAAAAGAACCTATCTACAAAACAGAAACAGACTCACAGACATAGAGAAAAGACTTGTTGCCAAGAGGAAGGAGGGGAGGGAGAGGGGTGGACTGGGAGTTCTGGGTTGGTAGATGCAAACTATTAAATTTAGAATGGATAAACAACAAGGTCCTACTGTACAGCACAGGGAACTACATCCAATCTCCTGGGATAAACCATAATGGAAAAGAATATAAAAAAAGAATGTCTATATGTGTATAACTGAGTCACTGTGCTGTACAGCAGAGATTGACACAACATTGTAAATCAACTCTACTTCAATAAAATAATTTTTAAAAAAAAAGCAGAATGTATATACCTTTAATAACCCCCAAATTACAAAGTCTCATTTAAAAGCACTGGATAGAAAAGGTTAAGAAACTTATTTTTAAATCACATAGTCAGACACCATCATATGCATATACACGCACAAACCTTCAAAGGCAGGATCTCTGATAAAAGAAATGACTACTAAATGCTTCTAGCTATACTTTTTTTTTGGCTGTGCTGCACGGCTTGTGGGATCTTAGCTCCCCAACCAGGGACTGAACCTGGGCCCTCCCCAGTGAAAGTGTGGAGTCTTAACCACTGGACCACCAGGAATTCCCAAACAATACTTTTCTTTTCTTTTCTTTTCTTTTTTTAATTTTTATTTATGTTTGGCTGAGTTGGGTCTTCGCTGCCGTGTGCGGGCTTTCTCTAGTTGCAGCGAGTGGGGGCTACTCCTCGTTGAGGCGCGCAGGCTTCTCATTGTGGTAGCTTCTCTTGCTGCGGCGCACAGGCTTAGTTGCTCTATGGCATGTGGGATCTTCTCGGACCAGGGATGGAACCCACATCCCCTGCATTGGCAGGCGGATTCTTAACCACTGCGCCACCAGGGAAGACTCCAAGCTATACTTCTTTTATTTTATTTTATTTATTTATTTATTTATTTTGTGGTACGTGGGCCTCTCACTGTTGTGGCCTCTCCCGCTGCAGAGCACTGGCTCCGGACGCGCAGGCTCAGCGGCCATGGCTCACGGGTCCAGCCGCTCCGCGGCATGTGGGATCCTCCCAGACTGGGGCACGAACCCGTGTCCCCTGCATCAGCAGGCAGACTCTCAACCACTGTGCCACCAGGGAAGCCCCAAGCTATACTTCTTAATGTTAGTATTTTAAAACCCATATGAAACACCCACATTAAGGGACAAATGCAGTTTTTAAAAATCCCACTCTCCCATGCTGCTTGGCTCTCCCCACTGAAGAAATGATTAGCAATGCAGTTGCTGGGGAGCAAACTGGACTGCCCTGCAAGGTTCGGTTCCCCTACAGAACTGCTACAGTGACCAGTGGCCCAAGTGCCCAGAAATGTGGGCCGCAGCACTCACCTCAGTCCTACTAACCCTGCAGGAAAGAGTCAGAGGTATTTTCACTTGTGAATTTATCAACCGCTACAGATAAATGGGCTCACCTCTGCTTGCTCAGAATCTTCTCTAGTTTGGCATCCTCTGCACTCTGAAGACCCAGCGTAGAAGTGAGAGGACAGACTGTGGCCAGATACTGGACAAGCTGGATGTGCTGGCCAGGCCGATACGCTCTCCCCTTGCCTTGACTATACAGCCATTCAGCTTTCAAACTGGAATTGAGGGACATAAAGAAGAAGGGATGGCACTAGGGTAGACAAGATACATTTTTAAGCAATAATGAGTCTTCCTTCTTAATTTACCTTTATAGCATCATTGGATATTTTTCATAAATTCACTCAAGTTAAAAAGAAAATCTATCCTTCTGATTCATTCTCCTTACTATTACAATGTTTTAAACCTTTTTTCTTGCTTAGGAGCACTTCCAAAGATTTTTACTAATATTTTAAATTTATTTAAAATAAATATTTTCCAAATATTTTAAAATTATTTTCAAAGAAGCAATGAATAGTCCCTTCATTCACTATCAAACTGAAGTACCTAAATACATAAATTGTGTTTAAATCCATTAGTTCATGATAGTTTTTTTAAAGCTAATTGGTCACAGCTGAAGGATGCTAGTGAACTACCGACTCATTATTTTTAAAAACTGGTAATTAAAGGAGACAAATTAAATATTATTAGTTCTACCTTTCCTATACAAACTATACTAATGACCAAACAGTTACTTCATAGAAGTATTCCAGCTAATAAAAAAATTAATGATAGAATTAAAATTTCACCATTTTGCAACTCTCAATGAATTAATGGATTTAGGCACTGATCATTAATAGCTACTCCTAACACAAGAGACAACCAGACACCATGTGCCTCTCAATAGAACCCACAAAGTAGTCCTTCTCCCAACAAAAATCTGATCAAACCTCCACATTCAACTACCAATTTACAGGAAATACAGAAGGAGAGGAGTATGTCAAAGGACACAGAGACATAGCAATTGGCAAAATAAGCACAGTGGGAAACTCTATAGGACAAATAATCTGATTTCTTCAACAACCAAAAAAAGAGAAAAGAAAGCAAAGAAAATAAGAAGAGGAGGAACCCATGGAGAGATTTGAAAGCATCATCTTGGACCTCCAGCCAAGTCAAGCCTTCAAACGACTCCTGCCCCATGTGATCTCACTACAAGATCCCAAGTGAAAACTACCCAATCAGCACAGCCAACCCATGGAGCATGCAATGATAATACATTTTTAAAACACTGAAAAAGAGAGCAGGAAAGAAATTTTTTTAATATATCAACCAATTACAATGTATGGTCTTATTTTGTTCCTGTTTCCAAAAATCAATTACAAAACTGCATTTATGAGGACTACTGGAAATGTAAGCACTTAACTAATATCTGGTGTTATTATGGAATTATTGTTAAATTTTTTGATAAGTGATAACAGTATTATAGTTATTTCTTTAAGAGTCCTTATCTTTTAGAGATGAAATTATATATAATCTGAGACTTGTTTCAAAATCATACAGGAAAAGGGGGTGTGGGTGAAGGTAGAGATGAACAAAGTTGGCCATGAATTGAAAACTGCTGAAGTTGGGTGACAGATTCAGGGGAGGTCATTACACTACTGTTTACTTTTGTAATATGTTTGAATTTCTTTTTTTTTTTTTTTTTTTTTTTTTGCAGTACGTGGGCCTCTCACTGTTGTGGCCTCTCCCGTTGCGGAGCACAGGCTCCAGACGCGCGGGCCCAGCGGCCATGGCTCACGGGCCCAGCCACTCTGCGGCACGTGGGATATTCCCAGACCGGGGCACTAACCCGTGTCCCCTGCATCGGCAGGCGGACTCTCAACCACTGCGCCACCAGGGAAGCCCTGAATTTCTTTTTAATTAACATGCTTTTGCCTCAATTTTATCATTCTTAAATCCGCCCATCAACTTGAAGTTAAAGTTGCATCATTGTGGCATACTTTGTTTCTCTGTATATCATTTAACTCAGCATTGCAAATAGTTTGAAAATCACTTCCAATCCACAACCCTTTTCTTCAACCTTCACGTTAAGGTATCCACATTATGCAAAAAACTGTACAGTCCAAAACTGTTAAGCCACCCAAGATGTATTATAGACTGAAAAGAAACTGGTTCTTTTGACAGCTGGTTAAATAGTGCAGAAGAGTCTCGGTGCAGTAAAATGAGTTTGGTTTTCTATGATGTGCCAGTGTCACAAGAAAGGTGAAACTGTTTTCTAACAATGAGATATAAGGTATGCCAAGCTGATTAACTGAAGTCACGTAACAATAAAAATTTTAATACACTTAATAAAAATAATTAGAAGTATTTCTTCCATAGACACATTCCTGTGGATTAAATAAAGCTCATTCAGGATCTTCATGAACTCTGCTCTCAGTTTCCATAAGTTCTCCTGCCAAGCAAATGGCTTGTTGAAATGCTGTCCCTAAAAAAGGTCCATAATAGAGGACAATCCCCAACTTTAATAATAGCTAGCAAGCGACGCTTCCAGGTTATAGGCGGTTTGTAGTTTGGAAAGAAAAGCAAAAGTAAGAGGATACAGAAGGAGGCTCAGGTATTCCACAGTTTAAGTGTGTGAGGTGAACCACGAACTGTGGAGTATCAACTACTGTAAGATCTGTTTTTCTGCCTTTGCTTCACATTCATCAATAAACACACCATTACACAAGTTTATTAATCCATACGATATTTTCTTAGGTAAAAAAAATCTCTCTGCCCATTCAAAGACAAAATTAAAATTAATTCAGCTCTAACATATTAATTTCAAATCACTGGAATATGACTTTTCTCTTGAAATTAAAGGAACAGTCTACATTATATAACAGGGATAGCAACTACTGAGAGAATTTAAAACTGCTCTTTCACCTAATAAAAAAAAAAGGAATAATGGATGAAATGATATCTGGTATTTGCTTTTAAAATATCCTAACCAAAAAAAAAGTGCGGGATAGATGAAACAAGATTGGCAAAATGTTGATAACTGTTGAAGCCACATGGTGGGTATTTAGGTGTTCATTATGTTACTCTACTTCTGTATATATATATATATATATATTTTTTTTTTTTTTGCGCTGTGCGGGCCTCTCACCGTTGTAGCCTCTCCCGCTGTGGAGCACAGGCTCCGGACGCGCAGGCTCAATGGCCATGGCTCACGGGCCCAGCCGCTCCGCGGCATGTGGGATCCTCCCGGACCGGGGCACGAACCCGCGTCCCCTGCATCGGCAGGCAGACTGTCAACCACTGCGCCACCAGGGAAGCCCCTACTTCTGTATATATTTTAAACGTCCTTTCAAAAAAAGAAACGTCTCCAAAATTCTGCTCCCTAAGTTCTGATCTGTAAGCAACAGAGGTGTAGCTTGGTACTAGGTCCTATAAACAGTAAAACAGAGATTGAAAACAAATTCAGAAAGAACTCCAAATACTGAGGTGTTACACAAAGGTCCTTCCCCAGGTGTGCTTCTCTCTGAGAAAGCCCTCAGCCAAAGCACCACAGCGGTGGGTGACTGCTCAAGTTACTTTTTTGGGTGACACACACACTTAAGATCTGGCTACCCAAGGTCATCAGGGAACTTGGGACACTTTTCATCATGGAGAAAAAATTTAACTTGGTTGTTCTTAGCAAACAACAGGCTGGGTAGATACAAAAACTAGAAATTCCTTCCTGCCTATCCTTCAGGGCAATTCCAAGGCTGACCAGGAAAATGTTGGAACACTGCTCAGGCTACCCACTGATTTTTCAGCCAATAGCTCTCCCTTAGAATAATTCCTACCTCCAAGACAAAATACTTCCAGAGTTGTTTTAAAACATGGGAGCACTGTTTACAGACTACACAGTTGTCTGAGACATCAACTGCAGCAGCATTTTTCTCAACAACCTAGGTTCTTTGGTTTGAATAGAACTCTATTTACCCACTCTTCTATGCACTGACATTTGGGTTGTTTCCCAAATGTCTCACATAGCTCCCAAATGTTTGGAGCTATTATGAATAAGGCTGCTACGAACATGCTTATATACATGTTTTTTGGTAGACATAAGCACCTATTTCTCTAGGGTATACACCAGAAACCAAACTGCTGGGTCATAGTGTATTTATAAGTCCAACTTCGGTAAATACTGCCAGTTTTTCAAAATGGCTGCACCATTTACACTCCTAGAACAGTGTATGAGAGTTCCAATTGTTCTACATACTCATCAATACTTAGTATTGTCCGTCCTTTTAATTTTAGCTACTCTGGTGGGAGCTGGTTGATTTGAAGCCTCCATAATAAATGAGGAAAAAAATAATCTTTCTGAATTATCAAAAATATCAACATAGTGGTTATCTCTAGTGGGGAGGGGAGTTATGATGAGAGTGGGGCAAAGGAGATCTCTGGAGTGCTGGTTTTGTTCTAGTCTTATTTTCAGTGATGATTATATGGGTATTTTTAAATAGTACGTTTGAACTATTTCTGAATTATATGATACTGTGCAATTTTTTTTTAATGTGGGGGGGAAAAGAATCTGTCTGAGAAAGGGTTGCTATTATGCTATACTCCCACCTCTTCCTTCCTCCCATACTTTAGTGTAGAATAACCCCACAGAGAGAGAGAGGCTACCCAAGTAAAAGTCCACTCTTCCCTACCTCCTGAAGAATCTGAAATTAAACAACTACAAAACATTATAGAGAAAGTTCCAAAAAAATACAAATTCACCTTAAAGTCACTTGGATTAAAACCATTTCCACAGTATAGAAACATAGCCTTTGCATTATTATTCATCTATTCAACAGATATCTTCTGCTTTTTAACACTAGCTTTAGTTTCTACAAAACTCTTCAATCCCCAGTCCCTATCCTTAAGTAATAATGACAATTATCACTTATTAAGCATCTACTGTCTGACCAGTATTATGTTATATCCATTATCTTTAGTTCTCATAGCATCCTTGAAAGCTAGGTAGTTTTAGCCACATTTTACAGATGAGAAAACTAAGGCTCAGAGAAGTTATGGAACTTGTCCAGGCCACACTGTTAATGGGCGGCAGGGAAAGATGTGAAGCTTTCTCTTGTCTCTCCTGACCAGGTCTCATTCTCTTCCCAGGTCTCTCTTTATACCAAACCCTTACCTCTGCCCATCTCACCATGCTGCTGCCACATATGAAAATGCTGCCAGTCCTACTCCCACAGAGAAATCTGATAACGTCTTTCTTTCTACTAAAGGAAGATCCAGAGAAGATAATCCAAGTAAACCCATATTCTAGCTTTAGAATTACCCACAGTTTGAAATAAAATAAGGCGTCTGAATACACAGCAACACTCACTGCAGGAAAAAGGAAAAGCCACACTTTTTTGTAGGCAAACCAGAGCTGACATATGTCCTGCACCCTACACCAGCACCACCACTATGTAGCTCCTGGTTGCCATTCCTCACTGCCCCACACCCTATACAGCAACTAGATGCAAGAGAGGGAGAAAGAAAAGGAAAACCCTGTCAGTAATCTATCATTCCTTCTCCCATCGGGAAACCCCTCAAGCGACTTTCAATCTGTAGAACAGGACAAAAACAGCGAGGAAGAATGTATGTGTTGAGTCCATGAATGCAGGTGTGTATGCAGTGAAAGGAAGAAGAGAAATGAGGCAGAGTGAAGAGAATTAAGTCATCCTGATTCTCACTATCCTCTCTAAATCCACCCCTTCTTGTCCACAACCTAGTTCCTTACCTCCCCTGAAGCTCTGATTCTACTGATCATGTGCCAGCGTCCAGAAGACCCCATCATGCAGGGGTCCCAGCTCCAAGCTGCAAAAACCATCAAAGATCTAGAGAAGGGGGAGTTCCCACTTCTGCTGTTTCACAGGTAGAAGGTGAGGACCAATCAGCATGTCTGCTACCAGTTCCAAATTGGAACTCTGCACGCATTTTCCCAAGGTCACTGTTATAAAGAGTAGTTGGGTACTAAGGTATTATTAATACTGCCTTTACAATATGATGGATAGAAGCTTTTGTGGGATTGATCTGAAATCCTACACAGCATCTATAACACGGTTTCTATGTAGAAATGCTCCAAGCCCCAAACAATCGATTAACAAAAGGATTTTTAGAAATCAATTTGTTGTATGTTGGGCAAGAAGTTAAACTCACTAGCCCCAACCTCTAAGGTTGATATTTATTTTTTATCTTTTTTTAGAAAGGATAAAAAATCCTAAATGAACAGCACAGAGTCTGCTATATGATGGTACAAATGATCTTAATTTCTAAATGCACATTTCAAGAAATATTCAGTTTATTAATCTGTAGTAAGCTAGAAATGGGCTTTTCAGTTAACTTCCATATTAAGTGTGATGTTAAAGAGGTCACGTTCACCTTTCCTTCTGCGAAATCACATATCCATCTAGGACTCTGAGGTTTAAGCACCAGCTGACGATGTATGGCCGATAGTCGAACCCTGGAATGGAAGGTGTTGCCATCACACAAGGATTGTTCATGATCGACAACTGTTCCAATTCAGTTAAGGATGCCAGAAAAGAGATCTGGAACAAAGGACAGCTTTGTTGAATGAAATGGACTACTCAGTGTCAAGCGCAGGGCTTCCACTGATTACACATCTTTGGCAGTTTGAGAATGTAACAATTTCCCTCTTGTTTTGAAAAGTGACAAGTAACACTCTTATATTATCCACTGACTTCCAAAATTCCAACAATATGGCCATCTGTCCTTGCTGCACAAAGTCCCTTAGAAAGCACTGTTTCCTAGCAAAGAGAACCCTATTTTGAAAATATAACAGCAGCCAGAAAAAGGTGCAGAGTGTGCCTTATTAACCCTGTTAATGTACATGTCCCTCTACCAACAATTACTTCCCAATGGAGTGATAAGTACAGCACTGCAAATGAAATTAAGCCTTTATAACCCACTGACATTAAGTAAAAGTAGAAAGAAAAATAATGGTCTTCTAGAGCCAAGTGTTTCATCCTGATAGCAGTTTCTTCCAAGATGCTCACAGTCTAAAGTGAGCTCACAACCCTTTCCTGCATCTCTCCTGACCTTCCAGCTTCCCAGATCCCATAAGATACCCTCAAATTTTACCTCATTTAAGTCCCGGATTTCATTTTCTGCCAAAGAAACTATAGCAAGACATCTGGGTAGATAAGCAGGTGCCATTCTAAGAGAGGTGATGATATTTCCATGTAAAAGTAGGGTCTTGAAAGTAAAAAGAAAATGCATTACAAATGAAAAGATTACAAATAAATTGGTCTATTTTGATAAAACCAAAATGGTGTGCACAAACATAAAGTGATCTGTTTTATTATACTTCTCATCACACACAAATCAAAGACTGCTAATGCTGGAAGGGTCCTACGTGGTCTTCTGGTCCAACTCTCCTTTTTCACATCCACATTCTAAGCTCAAGAAAGTTTAAAGACTTGTCCAAGAACATATGCTTAGTGTAGGCATGTTGTGAGATTTAAGTTATTAAAACTTGAGCAATTTCCAACATACCTGTTCATTTCCTTTTAAAACATCAAAACAGAGGGTGAGAAAAGTGAAAGAAAACATTCATTAAAACAATCAGGTATAAAGCAAATTTTCCAAGAGAGAGAGATAACCCACAAACCATAATTTGCAATTATATTCTCTTGGTAACTTAAAGCTTGAGGAAGGCTGAATGTGCTTAGAGATGGTGCTGACTCAAATTAAGTCAGCAACAATGAAGAATAAAGCGAATACTCCCAACACCCAGGATTTTTTTTTTTTTTTGGCTGCGTTGGGTCTTCATTGCTGCATGTGGGCTTTCTCTAGTTGCAGCGAGCGGGGGCTACTTTTCGTTGCGGTGCACAGGCTTCTCATGACGGTGGCTTCTCTTGTTGCAGAGCACGGGCTCCAGGCACGCGGGCTTCAGTAGTTGTGGCTCTCAGGCTCTAGAGCGCAGGCTCAGTAGTTGTGGCACAGGGTTTAGTTGCTCCGAGGCATGTGGGATCTTCCTGGACCAGGGATCAAACCCATGTCCCCTACACTGGCAGGTAGATTCTTAACCACTGCGCCACCAGGGAAGTCCCAACACCCAGGATTCTGATAAGGTAATCATGCCTCCATTCCAGAAAAAAAAAAGTTCAATCATTTTTAGTTCATTTGAATTCTCTTAGTATCTGGCTACATCAAATTGCTTAGAATAATTGTTGCTAAAAATGATTTCTGCTAACAATATAGTGAAATTTGAGCTAATAATACTGTTTCTAAGGTTAATGAATTCATCTGATGCTAATAATATCCAATGGAGGAAAAATATGGAAAAAGCCTACACATGTTGAAGCTGTGGTTACTTATACAACTGTTACTTATTTCAGCAGGGACCTTTTGGCACCAGGGACCGGTTTTGTGGAAGACAATTTTTCCACAGACCGGGGCGGGGGCGGGGTGGGGGTGTGGGGGGATGGTTTGGGGATGATTCAAGCGCATTACATTTATTACACAGTTTATTTCTGTTATTATTATGTTGGATTATATAATGAAATAATTATACAACTCACCATAATGCAGAATCAGGAGCCCTGAGCTTGTTTTCACTTGCCATTCACTGATAGGGTTTTGATATGAGTCCACAAGCAATTGATTTATTATGGTCTCTGTGCAGTCAAACCTCTCTGCTAACGATAATCTGTATTTGCAGCTGCTCCCCAGTGCTAGCATCACTGCCTCAGCTCCACCTCAGATCATCAGGCATTAGATTCTCACAAGGAGCGTGCAACCTAGACCCCTCGCCTGAGCAGTTCACAGTAGGGTTCGCGCTCCTGTGAGGATCTCATGCCACTGCTGATCTGTCAGGAGGCGGAGCTCAGGTGGTAATGCAAACGATGGGGAGCAGCTGTAAATACAGATGAAGCTTTGCTCACTCGCCTGCCGCTCACCTCCTGCTATGCAGCCCATTCCTAATGGCCCAGGGTTTGGGGACCCCTGACTTATTTGATTACATTCCCCTCTATAAAAAGTGCTACAGGCCACAGATTTTTTAAATTAAAGTGAAGTTAATTTTGATAATTTAGTAATATCTATTACTAAAAAAATAGCAATCTTGGGGCTTCCCTGGTGGCGCAGTGGTTGAGAATCTGCCTGCTAATGCTGGGGACATGGGTTCGAGCCCTGGTCTGGGAAGATCCCACATGCCACGGAGCAGCTAGGCCCGTGAGCCACAACTACTGAGCCTGCGTATCTGGAACTTGTGCTCTGTAACAAGAGAGGCCGCGATAGTCAGAGGCCCGCGCACCGCGATGAAGACTGGCCCCCACTTGCCACAACTAGAGAAAGCCCTTGCACAGAAACGAAGACCCAACACAGCCAAAAATAAATAAATAAACAAATTTAAAAAAAAAATAGCAATCTTGAGTGTCAAAAAACAAAGTAAAGTTCAGGAATGTTTACTCTCAAGCCCACCAACATGTTATGTACTATATAACTGAAGCTGCTAACGTTGGCTGATTGGGCATGAAGGGAATTTCATCATGTTTGTTGGATGGTAAATAAGAATTAACCTTAACTACAACAACCAGTTTTAGTTAAAGTAAATCAATTATAGAAATTAACAATAAAAAGTTCCATACTTAATTTCTGGTACTCTAATAGAATTTTTATCATAATGAACACTATCTGTTCTTCATAACAGCAGGCTGATTTTAGATCAATTAGGTTATTTTCTCTTGGTATTTTAGTATAAAATTTCAGAAATGACATAGAAAACACATTTACCTTCAGTGATGCCAATTTAGATAGATCACCTATCTGGGGTATGTTATTGTCTGATAAATCGAGGTGTTGAAGAGCTGTGCAGCTATTGATTTGTTCCATGGCCTATTACAAGAAAAGGATCACATTATTTCACGCACATGAAATCAAAAAATGAAATTCTTCCCTATTTCCTGTAGCTGAGCCTCTTGCCTCCTCTGCTCATTATCAGAAGCAGAGGAGCAGGGCTTAGCAAGAGAAAAAAGAGGCAGTGCCAACAGAATCTGGCATACTGCTATATGGCTAGTTTCTACCTTCATTATCTCTCTAAGAGTAGAGTCAGATATTTATAGCTTAAAGAAACTTTTAGTGATGACATGTGACAGTTGGTATAACATAGACTTTACAATTTAACAATGGAGCCAAACTGCCTGGATTCAAATCCTAGCTCTGCAACTTCCTGACTGTGTGACCTTGGGCAAGTTACTCAACTTCTCTGTACTTCAGTTTCCTCATCTATATAATAAGCATAAAGACTGTACCTACCTTATTGGCTGTCATGAGATTGAATAAGTTAAAATTGTTAAGGTGGTTAGAATAGTACTTAGCATACATTACATACTCAATAGAAGTCAGTTATCATCATTTAATCCAGTTCCCTTACCTAGCATATCAAAAAATAAGACACAGAAATATTTATTAACTTACCCCAAATTATAGAGCTACTAAGTGGTGGAAGCAGGACTAGAAGCCAGATCTCCTGACTTTTAAAACATTATATTCTCCACTGTACCATTAAACATGTACATAAAACTTAATTCAGCATGAATTTTCAAAATGAGATTTTTTTTTTTCAGTTTATGTTAACTGAAATTATCTCTGGGGAATGGGAGTGGATACTTTCACTTTTTATTCTATTTTTTTCTATACTGCTTAAATTTCTTTTTCACAGCAAATACTTTTGTGAAGTAAAAAAAAAAACCTAATTACTTAAAAAAAAAAAAAGAAAGAAAGAAAGAAACAATTCACCTTGAGATTATTTCCTGCCAAATTCAGCCATTCCAAATGTACTAGTTCCTTTAGGCCTTCCACATAGCCAATGCTATTATGAGGCAAATTTAATACCCGGAGTTGGGTCAGTTTGGCCACACCCATCATCCGCACCAGCCGATTGTTAGCCACTGACAACTGTGGAAAGAAAACACACCATTATTCTTAGGAGTAAAATATAAATATTACTTTCACATTAGGGTGGTTAAAAAGATTTATTTATATGGCCCAACATTCCCAAATATACAAACCCAATTTGTACTTTTCACATATATTGTCTAAAAATTCTGCAGTGCAACTATTAGTTGTTGTTGTCATTCCTAAGCAGTGGAAAATACAGATAAAGCTGAGCAATCAGACCTCCTCCAACTACTAAAAGAAAACATCTTTAACACAGCAACTACTTGAGAATGTAAACTCCACAATAACAGAGTCCTTTCACTATCTCCATCAAAATCTAGAACAGTACCAGACACATAAGGGCCCAATAAACATTTGTTGAAGGAATGAACTAATCAACTCTTTACCCCCACCATGAAATAAAAGGTTATCTTAACAACACAATATTTTGCCAACATAAAATGTTTTCTTTTTTAACAAGTGCTCTTTTTTCTAGTCTACTCTAAAGGCAGCAAAAATGTGTTCATCTTCAGTAGAAATTTAAAAAGCATCACTTAATAATCATCATGTAAAAATTAATTTTTTAAATTTTTTCTTAAATTATTTTATTCATTTATTAAATAAATTTGTTATTAAAAGTTTTAAAAATTTAAGGCAACATTTACTGCTTTCTAGGCTTGCAGAGTTACTTTTTGTTATCTTACTCTTTTATTTTGTATAATAATAAACTGGTCTTATATAACTATTTCCCCCACATAGCAATACCTACCTGTATTAAACGTTTGCATTTCTCAAGATTTTCCAATTTAATAATCTGATTTTTATCCAGAATCAAAGTATGAATATCAACTTCATAGGGTAAGTTTGGACTTAATTTCTGTAGCCCCTGTCCTGACCAATTGACCACTGATCCTTGAAAAGAGAAGGGAAACTGTTAGAAAACACAACTACAACAGCTGAGCATAGGGATAAAATTATACTCATAAAATCTTATACATTTAGAGTTAGAAAACACTAGACCAGAATAAACATCAAGCTTTAAAAACTAAAGCAATCAATTTCTAAGTGACTACTGATTGAAATTATTCATTTTCCTTTAGAAATATCAAATTATACCTAGATTTGTGATATTCTACTCAAGTTTCTTTTCTTTCTTTTTTTAAATTAATTAATTTATTTATTTATTTATTTTTGCTGTGTTGGTCTTCGTTGCTGCACGTGGGCTTTCTCTAGTTGCGGTGCGCAGGCTTCTCATTGCAGTGGCTTCTCTTGTTGCAGAGCACAGGCTCTAGGGCGCCCGGGCTTCAGTAGTTGTGATTCGCAGGCTCTGTAGTTGTAGCTTGCAGGCTCTAGAGTGCAGGCTCAGTAGTTGTGGCGCATAGGGCTTAGTTGCTCCATGGCATGTGGCATCTCCCTAGCCCAGGGCTCAAACCCAAGTCCCCTGCATTGGTAGGCAGGTTCTTAACCACTGTGCCACTACGGAAGTCCATCTACTCAAGTTTCTTTGATATAATACTTTGGAATTCTTCACATTTAAATATAAACTATTACTTCAATATTTTGTGCCTAAGTAATGACAGTATTTTTTAAATGTAACTAATCTTTTGATAGAGACCAATGTGCTTACAATATCAGTATATCATAAAGTGCCCAAACTATTTTGAAAATCAAAGTATAGTTAATTTATCTACAAAATGGAAATAATATACCTAATTCATTAAATTGATGTGGGGATGAAAAGAGAAACCATATGAACAGCACTTAGTCCCATTCCTGGCACACAGAATTCAATAAAGTAATTTGGTATGTTTAACAGACGTTCAAATCCTGGCTCCACTAAGCTAATCACTGTGGTATCTTGGGCAAGTTATTGATCTCTTTTGGGCTCACTTTTCTACTCTGTAAGATGGGAATGATAATAATACCTGCCTTATAATGTTGTTCTACAAAGAAAATGAGATAATTTAAAAAAAAAGGCACTCAGAACATAGTCTTGCTCATATAAAAAGTGCTTGTATAAATGTTAACTATTATTATCAGTACATTGCCATGGTGGGCTGGGGAGGTGGAGTTTAAGAGCTACAGATAGATTTGTGATATCTATCACAAATAGATAGATTGTGCAGGGGGCGGGCCAGAGAAACTGCCAATTTCATATTTCTACCCAGATTAAGATTACTGCGGGAAATAATTATGCGAAATTGCTCTCCTGAAGGGTTTCAACCAACGTTTTTCCATTGTCTAATGGCTTCTAGCATTTGGGGCGGGGAGAGGGGGTCATTCGATTCTGAGAATTTGGTGAAAGATATATACCGTCCCAGGAAAATGCATAGCCTTTGCACACAATTCAAAGGGATCGAGAGACCTCTTAGACTCTCCCTTCTAGATAATGAGCCCCAGACCTAAGCGGTGGAGACGAGCATTCACCTTCAGCTCTGACCCTGACCCAGAGCCTCCGAACTGTAACCAAAACAAAGGAGCTCCGCTCACACGGCACCTACAAAAGCACCCAAGCCGCGCGTTCCGCTGGGCAGAGACCAAGCTATACCTCAGGACCCGGTCTGCAGAAAAAGGCATGGAGAACTGTGGGCTCTGGATAACCCCCAGATTTTATCACGGCCACCGGACACTTCCAAGAAAGGGTCCAACGTCAATCTCTATCTATCTATATCTATATCTAGATTTTTTATTTTATTTTTTTTGCGGTCAGCGGGCCTCTCACTGTTGTGGCCTCTCCCGTTGCGGAGCACAGGCTCCAGACGCGCAGGCTCAGCGGCCATGGCTCACGGGCCTAACCGCTCCGCGGCATGTGGGATCTTCCCCGACCGGGGTACTAACCCGTGTCCCCTGCATCGGTAGGGGGACTCTCAACTACTGCGCCACCAGGGAAGCCCCCAACGTCAATCTAGAGAGCTGTGTTTGAGACAGGGTTTTCTTGAACTTTCTAGGAATCCACGGGAAAGGGGGAGATTCTGCAGTTTTCACTTGGGCACCCAGAACTCAAAGTAAACATCCAAGAAAGATTACCGCGGCGGCCAGAAACCCACCGCCCAGGCATCCTCAGGAGCGCGGGGGCAGCGCGAAGGTCTCTTGGGGCTTGTAGTCCCCCGCTTGGCCCTCGCTGCGACGCCGGAGAGCCAGGCAGCGCCCAGGGGACTTCAACTCCCAGAGGGCAGCGCGCCTCCGCGATGCCCACAACCCCACATCAGAAGAACTGGTCCAGAACTGAACCCCTAAACCCAGTCTTCTTCTCTCCACCAGGTAACAATAATTCAGTTCTATGGAGTAAACATGGGGACCCAGGGGTGGGGATCGCCTTACCTTCTCCAACAGGCAGAGCCGCGTCGACGCGCGCCACCGCCATACTTCCCGCTTGCTAATAATACCAAGCAACCGTCCTCCGACTGCTAGGTGGAACTCGTAGTCGGGAGGAAGAAGCCAGAGACTACAGATCCCAGGATGCACGGCACCCAAACGGCCCAATTGGCTGCCTACAACTAACGAAACCCGGGTTAGAATCTGAGCCAAAGTGAGTTTGGAAACCGGGTCAACTCCCCTTGTTTGGCAGGGAAGCAGGCTATTGTTAAATGATCATTTCACTCTCTTTTCTAGGTGTTTTCGAAATTTGACACTTTTACCATCGGGGTGATTATAAAGTCACTACTCAATACAGACCGAATTTGAGGACTCATTGCTAGAGACTTCTAGCAATGGGGGCTGTCCCTTCTTTTGACAATTCTGAATAAGTGAGTGTTCAACTCATCTATAGGCGATTTTGTGAGTTAGTCAAAATAGATACATTTTATTTGAAAATTTAGCTTAAGCATGTTGAGATAGAAGCTTTTATACAGTAATTTTAAGTGGTTGTTCTTGAATAGTTAACAGAACTTTAGACCTGGGAGTATATTTAATAGGTATAAGCCCAGAATTTTTCCAGAGAGTATACAAAAGAAGTTTACAATACAGTGTCCAAACTCAAAAATTACACTGCCTTGCTGGAGAGGATATAGCTATATCAAAAAGCTTACACTTTTGACACAACTATTACATTCTAACTAGTGTGATTGTAGCAATGAACTCAATAAGCTTTCAGGAAATGGAGAAAGAAATAGAAACTATAATCTTCAGAGAAGACTTAAAGGAGGAAGTGAAACGGAGCTAAGGCTTAAAAGATGGGTAGACTCTAAACAGTTCAGGAGTATATAGAAGACGAAAAGACAGTACAGGCTGCAGGTGGAGGCAGGTAGTAATGAAACTAACCTGATAGCACCACACAATGTAGAGAGGGAGCTTCCAATTTCTACTGCCCACTCCTTCATTCCCTCTTATTCTGAATTCCCCTCTTTCTGAAACAGCAGTGTCCAAAATCTCTGATAATTTGTTTGAACAAAATCCCCATAACTCACGCTTCTAGGTTTCCAGGCAATTGATTCTGTGAGCATTCCCTCCTTCCTGAGTCCTCCTCCTATCTCTCTGACTACACCTGCTTTAATTCTTTTTTTTTTTAACTCTGTTTCCCACTGTTTTAGTCTGAAGACAAATTTCTTAACTCTGAACAGGGAATTAAGACTAGGAATTTTTTTCTTCTAACCAAGAGACCCCTTACCTAGAAAGTACAGTCTTACTATATAGGTGTAAGAACAAAGCAAGCCTGAATTCTGTCTCCTACTAACCTTTGTTCCCTGGAACACCTGGTGAGGACTGAGGCGAGTCTCCAGCTCAGGGAGAGAGAAAGGGTTTACAGTTCTCTCCAGTTTTGCAGGGCAATGACTTGGGAGGGGGGGTACTGGATGCCCAGAAGGTACCTGAGGAGCAGAGCTACCTGCAAGTTTACATCAATAGCAGAACCAGAGTTTTGTCTGGTTTGTCTGACCTGGGATCCTGAGGAAAGGGCCAAAGGATTCTCTTCATGGGGTTAACTGAGTATAGTCATAGCTCTTAAAGAGAGTGGCCACAGATCCTGGGCACATGCCCAAGTAAGCCAGCAACCCTTTAAAATCATACCATGGAAACTTTTGTGCTTCAGATACGGCTTTTGCATCTAAAATCAAATTGCTACACTTTAACTAAATTGCTTCATTTTGTGCATATGTTAAACCCTGCACTGCACACTCTGATCAATTTCCAATCAGTCTACTAACCAACACCATGAACTTCTCAACAAGGTAGCTTTTTTTGGCAGGCTTAGGCCCCACAAGAAAGACTTTCCCTCCTATCAGCACAGTGTACTTGATCTCTGCAACAGCTGATCCCCCCGACTCATCTTTCCCATCTCTAATTCATCTGCTCACTGCTACTGGCATGATCTAAGTAAAACAACACCTTTTATCATATTAATCCCCTCCTCAAAAACTTCCCTCTTGAAATTCAACTTTCCAGGGCAACCATAATCTGGCCTCACCCTACTTCCCACCATTCATTCCACTAGTTTTCACTTGGCGCTTTTGATTGAGGGAATGACAAAATGATACTTGTGTTTTAGAAAGGTTAAACTGCTCATGAAACAAGGATGAATTGAAAAGCAGAATAGTGGCAGGAAGGAGACTGTTGTAATAGGGAATGGTAACCTTTAACAAACAGAGCAGTTTCAGGAGAGTATTATGTACAAGTTTAGGTAACATGAAGTTAAGTGACTAGGTAGACAGAAAACTGGAACAACAGTTTGGATAGTGCAATTTATCTTGACAAAATAAAGGAGTTTTTCTAATTAGGATGACATCTTATGTTTGAAAGAAGTAAATATAATAATAACTTTGAAGTTTTAAAGTTTTAAAACTAAGAAGTTATTGATCTAAAGAATTTTGACACTAAAGATTTTGAAAATGTGCCTTATTTTTACAATAAAAGTATTTTACATGATTTTTTTGTGATTTATATGAAGGTTTAGGTGTACAAAATCAAAAGTTTTCTTCTCTGGTTAGTATTCATTGGTAGACTTTTATGATCCTGCTCTCTTATCTATGACCTGTGACACTGAAGGAGAGACTACCAACTGTGAAAAAACAGTTCATGGGGGTCAATGAAAAACTTAATCAACAGTCGATCTAAGAAAGAAGTGGAAAATTTTATTCCAGTCAACCTGATGATTGTAACCCAAAAAGCTCTGAGGACTCTTCTGTCCATTAGAGGTCAAAGCATGGTTATGTTGCAGGAAGGGGGACCTCCTCCAGGGCCTGAGAGAGGGCTCTTGTCTAACACTTGGAAATGAATTGTCCAAGGAGACACACATGTTGACAAAGCAGGAGACTTTATTGGGAAGGGGCACCCAGGTGGAGAGCAGGAGGGTAAGGGAACCCAGGAGAACTACTCTGCCATGTGGCTCCTAATCTCGGGTTTTATGGTGATAGAATTAGTTTCCAGGTTGTCTCTGGCCAATCATTCTGACTCAGGGTCCTTCCTGGTGGTGCACGCATCACTCAGCCAAGATGGATTCCAGCGAGGAGGATTCTGGGAAGTCGGTAGGACACGTGGACTTGTGTCTCCTTTTGACCTTTCCCAAATTCTTCCAGTTGGTGGTGGCTCGTTAATTCCATGTTCTTTACCAGGTCATCCTGTTTAAGATAACTCATTCAAATGGTTACTGTGGTGCCTGGCCAGGGTGGGTGGTGTCAACCAGTGTTTCCCCTAAAGTTATATAAGTTTTTGAGACAAATTAGGTATTATTGACAGTTTACACAGTCCATATCTACAGTACAAAGCGAGTACTTTGTACTCACTGGGGGCCATCGTGGCCCCTTACAAGATTAAGAGGGAAGGTTATCTTCTAAGGAGTTGTGACCTTGTGTGAGATTAAGAAGGAAGGTTATCTCCTAAGGAGGTCTGGTTAATGCAGATGCACAATTCACACTAAAGGAGGCCCAAACGGGCAGTGAAAATTTTATGTTTAAAATTTCTTGTCATGCCATAAAATATGAATTTTATTTCATCACGGGTTATCTAGAAGCTCCAAATGAGCATTAACTTTCCTCATTATTAGTTATCATTATTTAATAGGTGTTACATACACAATAATAAAAACTAAACAGTGCACAAGGTTATACACATAGTTTCAAGTGTTTTGTCTGTGCACTCATCTAGAAGAGGAGATGCAGCTCTTTCAAATTATCGAAGTGGTCTGTAAATCAAAAAGAAGTTCAGAACCACAGTGAAAGAATTTCAGTAATAAAATTCTACAATAATATTTGGATGGAGGGGCTAACTACTCTGCCTTATTATTTTTTATTTTATTTTTATTTCTAGCTGCATTGGGTCTTTGTTGCTGCACGTGGGCTTTCTCTAGTTGCAGCGAGAGGGGGCTACTCCTCATTGAGGGGCACAGGCTTCTCATTGCGGTGGCTTCTCTTTTTGCGGAGCATGGGCTCTAGGCGCGCCGGCTTCAGTAGTTGTGGTTTGTGGGCTCTAGAGCACAGGCTCAGTACTTGTGGCACAGGGGCTTAGTTGCTCTGCTGCATGTGGGATCTTCCCGGAGCAGGGCTCAAACCCCTGTCCCCTGCATTTGCAGGCAGATTCTTAACCACTGCACCACCAGGGAAGCCCCTGCTTTATTATTATAAGGAGGTTCTAGCTGGGCTTCTGTCTAGAGATTAGTGCTGAACAAATAGGAAGCTCTCTCTGGGAGAGGAAAATAAAATAGTTTGGGGGAACCAGTGAATGATTGTCTCCACCACCCCTCTGGATGTAAACTGCCAGCCCACCATTCTCCAAAGTAGTGAGATTTCAGGAAGGCCAACAGAACAGTCTTAAAGAATTGATCCCAAATAGCATGAGATGTCAGGGCCAAAATAATTTAGAAGAGTTAGCCATCTCAAGATGAGATACTAAATATTTTATTTTATTTTCCCCCATATGACATATCAGCTAATATCTGAGAAAAAGAAGAGGTGAAAGTAAAAATAAATTTCAAGAATAAAGCCACTGTCACATATATACAATGGAATATTACTCAGCCATAAAAAGAAACGAAATTGAGTTATTTGTAGTGAGGTGGATGGACCTAGAGTCTGTCATACAGAGTGAAGTAAGTCAAAGAGAAAAACAAATACCATATGCTAACACATATATATGGAATCTAAAAAAAAAAAAATGGTCACGAAGAACCTAGGGGCAGGACAGGAATAAAGACGTAGACCTACTAGAGAATGGACTTGAGGACACGGGGAGGGGGAAGGGTAAGCTGGGACAAATTGAGAGAGTGGCATGGACATATATACACTACCAAATGTAAAACTGATAGCTAGTGGGAAGCAGCCACATAGCACAGGGAGATCAGCTCGGTGCTTTGTGACCACCTAGAGGGGTGGGATAGTGAGGGTAGAAGGGAGGGAGATGCAAGAGGGAAGAGATATGGGGATATATGAATATGTATAGCTGATTCACTTTGTTATAAAGCAAAAACTAACACACCATTGTAAAGCAATTATACTCCAATAAAGATATTTAAAAAAAAGAGAATAAAGGCACTGTGAAATACTTTTCAGGTGACTTTGCCTAACTAACTGGGAAGAAGATGACTTTTGTTTAAAAGAATAATAAAGGAGGGACTTCCCTTGTGGCGTAGTGGAGAGTGCAGGGGGGCCGGTGTTCGACCCCTGGTCAGGGAACTACATCCCACATGCATGCCACAACTAAGAGTTCGCACGTCACAACTAAGGAGCCCACGTGCTGCAACTAAGGAGCCCTGGAGCCACAACTAAGACCCGGTGCAACCAAATAAATAAATAAATATTTTTTTAAAAAAGAATAATAAAGGAATCCTTGACAGCTTTATTTCATCATCTCTTTTGAAGTGCTTCTAAAAGGCAGTGAAACCTATATAAGTGATTCATCATATTTCCAATTCAAAATTAAGTGAATGTTTAAATAAAAAATTGTAATTTTAATTTATATTTGGAACACTATGAGTGCTTAAAGCTCAAAAAGTTCATTTTTATAAGAGTGGTAGTTTTACTCTCTACCCCACCCCCCCAACATGATTCATTTTTTAAAAATAAGTGGTGCAGGGACTTCTCTGGTGGTCCAGTGGTAAAGAATCTGCCTTCCAATGCAGGGGACTTGGGTTTGATCCCTGGTCAGGGAACTAAGATTCCATATGCCGCAGGGCAACTATGCCCGCACGCCACAACTACTGAGCTCATGCACCTCAACGAGAGAGCCCGCGTGCTGCAAACTACAGAGCCCACATGCCCTGGAGCCTACACACCACAACTAGAGAGAAAACCCACACGCCACAGCTACAGAGAAGCCCATGCACCACAACTGGAGAAGCCCGCGCACCGAAATGAAAGATCCCGCACACCTCAATGAAGATCCAATGTGTTGCAACTAAGACCCAATGCAGCCAAAAAAAAAAAAAAGAGAAAAAAGTGGTATAATGGTTAATTTCATGTGTCAACTTGGCTCGGCCACAGTGCCCAGATATATCATCAAACATTATTTTGAATGCCTTCTGTGAGGGTGTTTCGGGTAAGATTTACATTTAAATTGGTAGACTTTGAGTAAAGCAGATTGCCCTCCATAATGTGGGTCAGCCTCATCCAATCAGCTGAGGATCTAGATATAACAATAGACTGACCTCCCTGGAACAGCGTGGAATTCTCAGGCAGTCTTTGGACTTGAACCGCAACGCTGGCTCCTTGCTGAGTTTCCAACCTGCCAGTCCACCCTGCAGATTTTGGAAACCCCAGCCTTCACAATCATGTCAGCCAGTTCCTTAAAATAAATCTCTTCATCTATATATCTATCTATATCTATATCTATCTATATATCTATCTATATCTATATCTATATCTATATACTATTGGTTCTGTTTCTCTGGAGAACCCTGGCTAATACAGGAGGCAGAGAGGTAACCAACTTCCAAGTAGCTTTTAAATACTAAAGGCTTCATTTTGTAATTATATGTGATGGTCCACCTCATTTGGGGCTCCATTGACATCAGATAGAGGTATGAAAAATTTAGTCAGTTCTGAAAAAAATTTCTCTGAAGAGAAAGAAAATTCAGAGTATCAGTGAATTATGTGTCTCTCATATATGGCATACAGCAGTGTAGCTGATATAAGTGATCTAGCTACAGTAATTATCAGAATAGCTTTCCTACACAGTTGCTTGTACACAGAATGTTACACAAGTTTTCAAACCTAATTTAATTTGCAAAAAATAATCTCCAGGGACTGCCCTGGTGGTGCAGTGGTTAAGAATCCACCTGCCAATGCAGGGGACACAGGTTCGATCTCTGGTCCGGGAAGATCCCACATGCTTCAGAGCAACTACTGAGGCCCACATGCTCTAGGTCCCATGTGCCGCAACTATTGAGCCCACGTGCTGCATCTGCTGAAGCCCAAGCGCCTAGAGCCCATGCTCCGCAACAAGAAAAGCCACCACAATAAGCCCTCGCATGGCAACAGAGTAGCCCCCGCTCTCCGCAGCTAGAGAAAGCCTGAACGCAGCAACAAAGACCCAACTCAGCCAAAAATAAAATAAAATTTTAAAATAATAATAATCTCTAAAGGAGTCTAAATATATCTTTAGATGTTCTCTTTGTCCTCCAGGATATATTTTCTATTTTAAAATAATGTAGCATGCGCCAACTTTAAAAACATGTTACTGTAAAAAACTTAGAAAATATAGGCAAGCAAAAAAGTAAAAATAACAATCTTCCGTAATTCCCCTACGCAGAGATAGTCACTGTTAACATGTTGTGTTTCCTTTTAATCTATTTTTATCTATGGGACTATATCTAGATTCCCTGCCTCCCGTATTTTTTTTTAACAAAAATGGATGTATACTGCACATAGATTTGAGACTGCTATTTTCAGGTAATATGTTTGTAAATTTCCCTGTGACCTATTTTTGGTTATCTCATGCACTTTTAAGAAATTTACCTTTTCTTCCTTTCCAGTTAAGAGAGGATATTGTCAAACAGAAATATATAAAGTATATTACTACACTGAGGAATTCAAGTATATGTGTTAAATTTTTCTCTTCTGAAATTGTACTTTCAAAACTTTGAAATCACTAAGATTTTCACATTTAACTACAACACAAAGTCTATAATACAGAAAGAATATTAATAATCTCTTTAAGCTAAAATACAAATTCCCTTGGGATCGACATATACACACTACTCTTCTTGCCTCAGCACAAAAGAATTCAGAGATGAAGTGATAGGTAAGAAATGGATTTATTTAGAAAGAAACACACTCCACAGACAAAGTGTGGACCATCTCAGAAGGCGAATGAGCCTCGAAATATGCTGTGGTTTTTATGGGTTGGGTAATTTCATAGGCTAATGAGTGGGAGGATTATTCCAATTATTTCGGGGAAGGGGTGGGAATTTCCAGGAATTGGGCCACCGCCCACTTTTTGACCTCTTATGGTTGGCCTCAGAACTGTCACGCCGGTGGGTGTGTCATTTAGCATGCTAATGTATTACAATGAGCATATAATGAGGCTCAAGGTCTACTGGAAGTCAAATCTTCTGCCATCTTGGACTCAGTTGGTTCTAACCAGTCTTTGTCATGTCCTATGGCTGTATCATTGTTTTAAAGGTTGTGCCCTACCCCCTTCCCTCCTGTTTCACTACTATATATAAAATAGATAACCAATAATGACCTACTGTATAGCACAGGGAACTCTATTCTGTAATGACCTATATGGGAAAAGAATGTAAAAAAGAATGGATATATGTATATGTACAAGTGATTCACTTTGTTGTACACCTGAAACTAATACAACATTATAAATCAACTATACTCCAATAACATTTTTAAAAAATAAAATATAAATTTCCTTCCATGAAATAATAAACTCAAATGAAATAATCAACTCAAACGTCTACTTTACATAGATATTCTCTAGCAAAGGTTGGCAAACTACAGACTATGGGCTGAATCCAGCCTGGTGCCTAATTTTGTACAGCCTACAGCTAATATGGTTTTTACATTTTAAGTGACTGGGGAAAAAATAACAGTAACATTTTATGACACAAAATTATATGAAATTCATATTTCAGTGTCCATAAATAAAATTTCATTGGAATACAGTCATATTTATTTACCTATTGTCTACAGCTGCTTTTACACTACAATAACGGAGTCCTCATGACTGAGACCATATGTAGCATTCTGAGCTCTTATTAGTGCTGCTACACACTACAAATCACAGTAACACTTTTTTTTTTTTTTTTGCGGTACGCGGGCCTCTCACTGCTGTGGCCTCTCCCGCTGCGGAGCACAGGCTCCGGACGCGCAGGCTCAGCGGCCATGGCTCACGGGCCCAGCCGCTCCGCGGCATGGGGGATCCTCCCGGACCGGGGCTCCCGAACCGGGGCACGAACCCGTGTCCCCTGCATCGGCAGGCGGACTCTCAACCACTGCGCCACCAGGGAAGCCCATATTAACACATTTTTACTTGACAGCATTTCATGTGCCATGTGTATCGCCATACTGTGACATTTTATTATTAGTTTTATGACCAGCATATACCTATCATGTCAAAACAAAAAAAAAGAAAATGGTAAGCTTAAAATATTCCATCTTTTTTTTTTATTGCGGTGCGCGGGCCTCTCACTGCTGTGGCCTCTCCCGTTGCGGAGCACAGGCTCTGGACGCGCAGGCTCAGCGTCCACGGCTCACGGGCCCAGCCGCTCCACGGCATATGGGATCTTCCCGGACCAGGGCACGAACCCGTGTCCCCTGCATTGGCAGGCGGACTCTCAACCACTGTGCCACCAGGGAAGCCCAAAATATTCCATCTTTAAGATACTGTGAACTGCAGATTATTTTGTTAACAAATTAGATGGCAAAGCATTATGTTTATTACGCAGTGAACCTATATGCTAAAAGAATACAATATATGTCGACATTACCAGACTGAGCAGTCATTATAATATTCAAATCACAGAAAATAGAAAAGTTAGAAAAAGTAAATAGAATATCTCATCATTGTAAAATTTCTTCACCAAAAAAAAAAAAAGAGAGAGAGAAAGAAAATTAGGCTGCAACCAAAGTAATTTCCAAGTGGCTCATTTGTTAGGCAAGCAAGGAAAGTCATTTACTTATGGTGTGTTAATTAAATGATGTTTGACTGCAGCAGCTGAAGAAATGTATCCAGAAAAAATAAACTTGTTTAAGATCATTAGCCTTTAGGTAAGAACAGCTGCTTTAAGGGTTGAGCACACTGGGAACATCAATAGTCAATTTAAATTATTTAGTGAAGCCTAATTATTTTGAATCGTTTTCCTTGGCTCTTAATGAGTTGACAGGTGTTATTGAAACTGCTCCTTTGTTCTGTTTATTCAAGAAGTCAATTTTTCAAGTGACTTTAGAATTAGCCTTTATGAATAGGCTGTATTGAACAGGTGAGAATATTTTTAAAGAAGTTGAGAAAACACTAATTCAATACACCTAAGTGGAATCTTCTGTTTTAAAAAGGTAGAAGAAGCCTTAGTTTGACAGATTTACAACACTTGTGAAAATGTAAGGTGTAAAGCCTATGGTTATAACATCATTGTATTATTAATTAGCAGATTCTTTGTGGAAAACATTTGAATCCACCACGTGTTGAGCCAGTGGTGTCAACAATAAACTTCATTTGTTCTTATGGGTTTACCATCATCAGCCCATGAATTTTTGTCAGAAATAGCAGCTGAATATCCTGACTTGCCCTACCACACAGTGTTTGATGACTTACCAGTGGTATCATTTTATTATTATTATTAATTTTTTTTAGCTCAGGGCCAAGATTGAAATTTTTTCAAATGAAAAGAACCTCCCTTAACCACTATTTTGGAACACTTATTGAATGGCTTTAGGATTCGTTTTTTGCTAATTTTGATCATGTGATGATGCTTCTTAACAAACTCAAGCTAAGGACAATGCAGCACTTACATGCAAAACTTATTCTGTGGTAAAGTCATTTCAATAATCACTAACGTTATTTGATTCAAAAGTTAAAAAGGAAGCTGTCCATTCTCAAACAAATTTGCAGTGGTTATATTTTTCGAGCTCAAATTACAGTTTTAGTAGTGTTGTTGAGACCTCAATGCAAATGCAAAGAAAATTTCCATGTTTCAAGACCAATTTAACTGTGCATTTTGGAGCTTTCACTTAACTTTCAATTGGAAATAATTAATCTGACATGCTAAAAGGAAAATATCAAGAAAATAGTCTAATTCTATAATTGCCTTCCAAGAGATTAATATGTTCAATTTAAATCATATGTCCTTGGATTGATGGCAGTATTTGTCAGGGTGAAAAGACATTTTTCAAAGACAAAAGTTGTAAAATCTCATTAGAGATCAGGATTAACAGATTAATATTTGCAATTGATTTTGATGATAGGGAAATGTTAAGAGAAATGTTATCCTCCCCCTCCCCAAAAAGAATTTCATTCTTTTCTTTAGTAGATCTGTTTTACAAAAACGTACTCAATATTATTATATTTTAAATTTTGTCAATGGATATATTGTGGAAATTGGTTTTCTCTCTTGTTATAGAAATACTTATATAAATATTCTCAATTTTGCCTCTTAGCCCATGAAGCCTAAAACACTTAATATTTCCAAACCTCTGTTCTGGAGGAAATAAAATCTGAGTAGGAAATTAGCCAGTGAAAGGGAGGAAAGATTCCAGCCAAAGAAGACAGCTTGGGCACATGCGTGAGAACCAATAGAGTATGTGAACAGTACTAAGCAGTTATTGCATTCTGAATCATATAAATACCATGCTTCGTTCCTCTTGCATTTTTGAGCCAATCGGTAATACCAGTTTCTTCCAGAAGATGGCTCCCTTCATTTAGCCAAAATTTTATTATGAAACATTTCCAACATACAGAAAATTTGAAAGAACTTTACAGGGAACACTCATAAACCCACCACTTTGATTCTCTTATCAACATTTTATTATACTTATTTTATCACATATCTATCCCTCCCCTCCATCCATCTCGTTTTTTGATGTATCTCCCTATATACTTCAACAAGTATTTCATTAACTAGTGTTCAAAATTTATTTAGTTTCCTGTTTTTTTTAAATAATAGTTACGGTAATTCCCTGGCGGTCCAATGATTAGGATTCCGAGCTTCACTTCAGGGGGCACAGGTTCAATCCCTGGTCGGGAACTAAGATGGTGCATGCCCCGTGGTACAGCCAAAAAAAAAAAAAAAAGATATAAAGTAAAATTTACATGAATACTCAAATCTTAAATGAACATTCACTGAGTTTTGACCAACTGTGTTTAATTAACCCAAAATCCATAAAGACATAGAACATTACCATTAAAACAGAAAGTTCTCTCATACCCTTTCCCATTCAATAATTCCTCTCCCACCCAGAAGCAACCACTGTTCTGATTTTTTTTTCCATCATAGGTTAGATTTGTATGGTGTAGAACTTGATACACACAGAATCATACAATATGTACTTTTTTTTTTGGTAAGGCTTCTTTCATTTAGCATAAGGTTTTGGGGACTCATGTTGATGAGTAAGTCAGTAGTTTATTCCATTTTATTTGAGTAGTAGTCCATTATATGAATATATATTATAGTTTGTCTATATATTCACATTTGATACAACACCGAGAGTGTTTCTTGTATGTATTATGAATAAAGATGATATAAACATTCTTGTATAAAGTGGGTTTTTGTTTGTTTTAAAAATTTTTTAAATTACAAAATAATACAGGTGGTACTTATTCCTCCTATTTTCAGGATTGAATTGCGGGGCTTAAATCTTTCAATCCCTAAACACTTTATAATTGTTTGAAACTTTTTATCATGGAAAAGTAATTAAAAGAGTACATAACAGGACTGCCCTGGTGGCACAGTAGTTAAGAATCCACCTGGCAATGCAAGGGACACGGGTTTGATCCCTGATCTGGGAGGATCCCACATGCCGCGGAGCAACTAAGCCCATGCACCACAACTACTGAGCCTGCACTCTAGAGCCTGTGAGCCACAACAACTGAGCCCGCATGCTGCAACTACCGAAGCCCACACGCCTAGAGCCCGTGCTCCACAAAGAGAAGCCACCGTGATGAGAAGCCCGGGCACCGCAATGAAGACCCAATGCAGCCAAAAATAAAGAAGAATAATAATTTTTTTAATTAAAAAAAAGTACATAACTATATAGACTATTGTGATGAACTCTCCTACACAACACCCAGCTTCAACTATTATCCACTTCTGGCCAATCATTTTTTTCATCCATGCCCTTACCCACTAGTCCCTTCCTCAGATTATTTTAAGGCAAATCCCAGCCATCCTGCTATTTCATCTGTAAATATTTAGTATGTATCTCTAAATTTCAATATAAGAACTCTTTTTTTTTATTAAACACACAGTACAATTACAATAGCTAAAGAATTGACAGTACATCTTAATATCAAAAGTCCAGTCAGTATTCAAATTACCCCTATGGTTTATCCAGCTTGGTTGTTCAAATCAGGCCTCAGTTAAAATCCATATGTTGCAATTAGTTGAGGAGGCTCTTAAATTTTTTTTAATCTATAGGCAGAGCCAGCTTCAAGTTGTGCAACCTATGCAGTCACACTGGGTCCCTTGCTCAGGGGTATCCCATGCTTGGAGTTTAATGCTCTGCAGTCGCTGTCTTGAAAGTCTTAATAATTGTATCCTTGCATTTGTGTTTTTTAAGTGAAGTATAATGGGACGATAAAGCATGTGCCTGGGGCTTGCCACCTCAGCTCCCTTGTAGGCCCACTCCTTGCAGCCTCCTCTCTTTCCAGGGATGGGTTCCAGAGGGCCGCTGGTTCTACAGTCCCTTGACTCACTCCTTCCCCTCCCCCTCAGCTCTCTCCAAAGCAGGCAGCACCATCATGCATTATGCCAGTTTGACATCTACCCAGGAGAATGGTGGAAGGAGATGGCTGGCTGAACTTCCCAGCAGCACTGAGGCAGTTTGTTGGTCCGGTGCCTCTAAGGAGGGGGACCTGAGAGCAGGTAGGCCTGGAATGTTCATGCACAATGTCAAGTCACAGGGCAGGACCCTGGGCACCTATGAGGGGCTGCATTGGCCCAGCGAATGTCCTTGCCTGAGAGAGCATGAAGTTAAATAGCAATTGAAAAAATATCATGAAAGGTCGAGAGATAGATTGCAGAAGAAAGGAAATAGCTTATTTTAGTACTTTAAGGACATCTTTTTCCTGCTTTTTGACAAAGGGACCCCATACTTTCATTTTACACTGGACCCTGCAAATTATTTATATAGCTGGTTCTGTTCATTCGTTCTTCTCTCTCTCAATTTTACATGATGTTGAAGAAATTAAGTCATCCTGTAGATGCCAGTTGCAACCATGTGGAGTCATTTCACATGTTCCTCTGTCCCCTATAATTTATATAATGGGTAGATATGAAAACTTGATTAGAGTTATATTTTTAAGAGAATTCTTTAAATTTTAATAATGCTTCATAATTTTAAAGAAAGATTCATAATTGTTCACTGAGTAATTTATTGATTGATTTATTTATTTATTTTGCTGTACGCGGGCCTCACTGTTGTGGCCTCTCCCGTTGCGGAGCACAGCCCCCGGACGGGCAGGCTCAAAGGCCATGGCTCACGGGCCCAGCCGCTCCGCAGCATGTGGGATCTTCCCAGGCCGGGGCATGAACCCGTGTCCCCCGCATCAGCAGGCGGACTCTCAACCACTGAGCCACCAGGGAAGCCCCACTGAGTAATTTTTAAACCTAGTTATTTTCTAATCTAGTTACTAGGCATTCCTTTCAAAGCCCTCCCTGAGGCCAATGCCTGAGAGTCTTGGGATTGATCAGCCTACTGGGAACTCTGATGATAGATTCTAAAAAGGCAGGATCCCTCCCCACAAATGAGGAGAGAATGCTATTGGAAGAAAACACTAAGATTGGTGCCTAAGTCATTCCGAAGGCATTCGTGTTTACACATTCCTGTTGTTGTCTTATTTTAACTTTTTCTGCCTCTTAACGCTGTCAAAATTCTTCCATAGGCTTCTGTGAGATGACTGTCATGGATATCTATTTCCTTTGACCTCATCTGCTCAGCCTCCTTCAGTAGATTCTTTCTCCATTTCTCCTATCCCATAAATATTAGTATTTCCTGATTCCTTTGGCTGACTCACTCTAGTCACTCTTTCTAGGGGTGGCAGACCCAGAGATGCCCTATCCAGATCCCTCTTCAAGCAAGAGCTTGAAGACATCATAGTTAGCAATGTCCTCCAGCTGTCAGCAGAGTCTGGCTCAGCTGCTGAGCACCACCTCACTTAGGTCATGAACTCCCTGGGTCAACCCACATCTGCTGACTAAGCAAGGTGGGGGTATAAAGAGAATTGATCATTTGACTCAAAAAGGGATACTCTGACAGGCAATAATTGTTCCCGAGCTCCTGGCAGGGTTGACTGGGGTTTAGTTGGGCCAGTAATGCATTTGCCTTCTTCTGCCTAACATTGCTTCCTCCTTCCTTTCATAGGACCTGGTCCCTAATAAATACCTTTTGCTCTAAACATAGTCTCAGTAAGTGCTTCCAGAGAAGACAGCCTGTGACAGTAGGTGATGCTCTCCCACATATTCTACTATCACCTATAGATCCATTACTCCTAAAATACATCCTATTCCAAACACTCCTCTAAACTTGTTTATCTTCCCACTACACAATTCCACCTTAACATCCTACGGGCATCGTGAACTTGGTCTTTCCCAAAGTGACCCTTTCCTCACAAACACGCTCCTTCCTCTTATCTGTCTTCTTTTGACAAATGATACCGCTATTCACTAAGTCTCCATCTTCAAATTTTCCTTACTTCCTGCATTATCTATTGCTATGTTAACAAATTATTCCTAAAACAAAGTAGTTTAAAACAACAAACATTTATGATCTCACCGTTTTTATGGGTTAGGAATTCAAGAGGGTTTATCTGGGCGGAAACTGGAAGAGCAAGAAACATGTTCTACCCCAGAGCCTCCGGAGGGAGCACAGATCGCTTGACTTCAGCCTAGTGATACTGATTTCAGACTTCCAGCCTCTAGACCCATAAGAGAATACATTTGTCATGTTTTAAGCCATCAAGTTTGTGGTTATTTGTTACAGCAACCACAGGAAACTAATACAGCAGGAGACTATGTATAAAAGGTGAAGAAACAGTGAAGAGAATGCTCTGTTCTCAGGAAGTATATAGACGCCCAGAAAAGCACCAATTTTGGAGTGAAGCTGTCTTTTGCCTATGAAAGAGAAAGGATAAAGTCTGCAAAAATTTATGGATGGTGTTGGAAACTGTGCTTTATGACACTATATAAAATGCTTTTAGGGGTTTCTGTATAATTTCTTCTTATTATAAGAGTGTTTGAACACAATGTAAGGTGTGATACATACAAAGTGTTATAAAGAACCCTGAAATGCCAGCTCTAGGAAAGAGTAAAAGAGCTAAAATCCATAAGACCGAGTCTCCTGCTTTTCCTCCACGGAGTTAGACCAAAAATAATTTCGAGGACCGACAGAACAAAATCTTCCTAAAATGCTTGGGAAGGGACTATAAATTCTGGGGTTCTGTGAAGTAAACAGATCCAAAATCCTGCAGGTAGATCTTGGCTCCACCCTCTACTCACATCCAGCTCTGCCTTGTGGAGCTTGTAGAAGCCAGGACTATTCCAGAAAGATTTTTTTTTAAGTGATCAAACAATTTTATCACCAGTAATTTAAAACAAAGAAAGTTAGATGGATGTCAGAGTCAAGTTCAAAAACCATGGAAGCTGAGGTATCCATCTGCCTGTAGTCTATTTAGACAAAGTCTTCTAAGTATACCAGACACTCTCAACAGCTGGTCAGAGTTGGTCAGGCTGTCAAATTCCTTCCCTTTGCTTCTTTGGTTTTTCAACTCCATTCATATCTCTATTCATTCATTCTTGAGATTGTTTCCAACATATGTGCAGCTTTCTTAATATCAGTCAGCCACCTTGTTGGACTTTTTAAATCTCTTCAACCACCTATTTGCAGAACTTTTTAGGGTGCGTTGCTTATATAGAGAGTGTCCAGAAGAAGGAAATTTCCTACTCTACCCATTTTGAGTTCTTGTGGCTGGACTAATAATAAAATCAACACACAACAGATGAACAGGAGAAAAAGAAAATTAAACAAATTTAATTCATGTGCACAGAGGTCTCACAGAAATAAGTCCTAAGTAAGAAGTTGCAAAAGCAGGCAGCTTGTATATTTTTTAGACAAAGGAACAATAATTAGTAAGGAATTTAAGCAAAGTTTGGGCTTTGGGTAGTAAATTAGTATCAAAGTTTGTTTATACAAGCTTCTGTGCCCTGAATTCCCTATCTCTGGTAATAATGATGTCTTCCTATCTTCTGGTACAGTACAGCGAGAGAGTATGAGAGATTTATTTCCTGCTTCCAAGGGGACACAGAGGAGGGTCTAAGTATCCCTCTTGCACCTACCGGTTCTTAAGTAACATGAATGCAAAATATCCACTATGCCATTGAGGCATACTTTGGAGCAGCCTGCCAATGGGCTCCAACAACAGCATAAACCGATCATTAGATTTGTTTCCTAGTCAAGTACTCCAGCCTCGCACACAATTCAAGGATTCTCTCTTGCCATTCCCCATCATTTGCTGAACTACCGAGCATTACAGAAGGGGTCAAGCGATCCAGGCATCGGCCTTCCCGGTGGGCCCGGGCAGGGCTGCCTTTTCCAGAGAAGGGCTTTACCGTTTCCTGAGCAACCACCGGCCGCTACCCCCACACCCCCGCCTCTAGGTAGCAGCCGGCAGCCTGGCAATCGACCGCCACCGGCAGTCGTCATTTTGCAATGCTTCGGCGCTTACTTAATATAGAGTTTGTAAACTAAATGAATTAATGTATGCATATGATTTAGCACGAGTCCTGGCACACAGAAAGAGAACACTCAACGAACGTTAATTATAATTAATGCAAAACGCCATCAAGCACAATTCCATTTGCACGGCCTCAGAGACAGTTCAGATGTCCTTATTTTTTTGCAAATGTGGAAACTATTACAATTTAATTTTGTTAGTTAAGGAAATGGGCCAGCACAGAAGGCAAAATATGATTTTAGGTTTTACCTAAGCGGTATTCATCTATACATCACTAAACTATAATAGGGAGGGGAGAGAGGAGCCTCTTCTCTTTACCTCACGTTCCCTGCAGTAGGACGAAGCTCTAGGAGAGACGACAGAATGACTCAGAAAGCAACTGCCTGCCTGTCCCTCCCTCCCCGCCTGTAGAGCCTTAACGGCCTCTAGCGCAGTTACTCCAGAGGCAGACGGCCACCGGGGAACTCTAGACGTGTCTCCCCGGCGAGGTGACGTCATCACCGAACGCCGGGGTTAGGGAAGAGAATTGTGGGAGGAGATTGCTTTCCCACGACCTTATAAGGGCTTTTCCCATGATCCTTTCCTTCTTTTCGCCATCTTTTCTTCTCGCCGGCGCTAGCAGCAATGAAGTAAGCAGGAACCTTATATCCCAATCCTCTTGCATCTTCGGGCAAAGGGCCTCTCCGGCATCCCAGGCATGGCTTCTTCTTTCCGAAGATATCCCCTACCCCACCTAATGTGCTTTCGCTTTTCGTTACAGGGTCGAGCTATGCAGTTTCAGCGGGTACAAGATCTACCCAGGACACGGGAGGCGCTACGCCAGGACCGACGGGAAGGTGAAAGGCCGCTTGGGCTAAACGCACCTTTGCTGCTAAGGAAAGACCGGTCTCGTTCAGTCTAGGCGGGATCCTTCACCACATGACCCTTGGTCCCTGAAAAGCTTGTTCCGGGGACCCTGTGTGCAATGATTGTTAGGATCAGAAACCTCTAAGTGAATCAGTCTTGAGCTTTGATCGAATGTAAATCAGGTCGGAAGTTAGGAGCTTGTGTAACAGTAATGTTCCAGTGTAAGGGCAGTGGGCCACCGGGGTATTTGGCTATTTTATGGGCACCAGGTCCTTTTGGAATCTCGGGAGGGACAGGAGTTAGATGCCTTCCAGAATTTGACACCCAACTCTCTTCTGCGTTATGAAGTTAGGTTTGTCTACTCGAGAAAAGACAGGGCGAAACGCAGAGTTTCCTGCCAGTTCTGTGATACAAGCCTTTTGGTCTGTATGGGCCTCAGTTTTGTAAAATGAGAGGATAGAATTAGAATATTAATTCACTAGTAATTTCAAGCTCAAGACTCCTACTTTGAACTTGTCACGACAGGTTTTCCAATTTCTTAATGCAAAATGTGAGTCGGCATTCCTTTCCAAGAGGAATCCTCGTCAGATCAACTGGACTGTCCTCTACAGAAGAAAGCACAAAAAGGGACAGTCGGTAAGTGAAATGCACTTTCATGTTGTTGAAACTCTGAGCATCATTTACTGCTTTTTAAAATTAAATGAGACAGTGTGAAAGTACTCCTAACTGAAAAGCATCAGACAGTGAAGTGAAAATGATTGATATAAAGAGTGCCTCCTTATACATCTTAGGCTCACAGTAAAAATATCAAGTTGAAATTTGAAAGCATTCCCCCTTCCAGAGTTAGGTAAATTACATTAAGCTCACTTGGGTTATAGTGCACCATTAAACTGTTTAAGATGTTCAAGTGGTGGCAACTAAATAGTTCTGTGAAAACTTGGTATTGGTTATAATGCTTATAGAATTATTCCCAATGTAGGTATCATATTGTGGAGTCTTCCAGCATATTAGTTCTTAAAACTGGTTGTGTTTTTTGAAGTGGTCTTTTAGGTTGTTGAAACAGATTTTTGAGAAAAGGTTTGAGTGTCATGGCAAGAGAATTAGTATTCAGGAGGCTTGTGAATATTTAGTGAGTGAGCACCTCCTGGGTGAAAGACATGGCTAGATATTATGGGAGTTCAGAGGAAGGAAAAATTCTAAATAGGGGGATGTGACATACCCAGTAGGGTGGCCGTTATCCAAACGGGGGTGGGGGTGGGAGGAATTACAAATGTTGGTGGGGATGTGGAGAAATTGGAACCCTGTGCATTGCTGAATGAAGATGGTGCAGGCACTGTGGAAAGTGGTTTGGCAGTTTCTCAAAAAGTTAAAGAGAATTACCGTCATATGATGTAGCAATTCCATTTCTAAGTCTATATACGCAAAAGAATTGTAAGCAGGGACTTAAACAGATTACTTGTACACTGATGTTCACGGTGCTGTTATTCACAGTAGCCGAAAGGTGGAAACAACCAAATGTCCCATCAGTGGATGAATGGATAACTAAATGTGATAAATACATACAGTGAAATATTATTCAGCCTTAAAAAGCTGACAGGCCTGACATTATGCTAAGTGAAATAAGCCAGACACAAGAAGACAAATATTGTATGATTCCACTTTTATGGGGTACCTAGTTGTGGACAAATTCATAAAGACAAAGTAGAGGTTACCAGGCAGGACTAGGGGGGAAGGTGGAATAGGGAGCTATTATTTAATGGGTGCAGAGTTCGTTTTGAATTATGAAAAAAGTTCTGGAGATGGAAGTTGGTGTTTGCACAATATTACAATGCCACTGAATTACACACTTAAAAATGCTTTAAAATGGTCAACTTAATGTTATATATATTTTACCACAATAAGAAAAATATTTTTTAAATGGATTTGAGGTAAGAAAAATATAAACAGGTAAATACTGGCATTTTCTACAATAAAATTTCACCTCTGTATAAAGTTTAAAGTATTGGTAAAACGAGCATTTTGGTTAACCACAAATGTGCCCTCTTTTCTCCATATGTCCTGTTTAAAAATTTTAAGATATTTTGCGTATCCCTGCTTTAATAAATAGTTCATTTTATTTTTTCTTGGACTTAGAGATGCACACAAGATCTTTTTTCTCACAAGCACTGTAGCATAGGTTTCAGTATAGAATCTGCAGCAGATGTGTGAATTGTACTGTCTTGATTCCCAGACATTCCCTACATTTGGTGGCTTTCCTGTCTTAAATCATCTTCTAACTTGACTATTTCTCCCAGTGTCAATACTTGGAGTAAAAACAAAATAGAGTTGAGGTTTGATAATTTTTTTCCGAAAGCACATTCTTTATCATAAAGTCTTGTTAAGAGCACTTTTAAAGTACTATTCAGTTAACTTCCTTAGAGTTTAACTTTCTGTTCTTCTAAATAATGGCCAGGATTTGTAATAGATGGTTTAACCAATCCATAATCGGAAAACTTATCTGTGTATTGTAGTATTTTACATATAGATACTTTAAAAATATATATTTGTATGTATATTTCATTTCAAATAATTGCATGGATTATTTTTGGTCTTTTTTTTTTTTTTTTTTTTTTGCTGCACTGTGCAGCATGTGGTATCTCAGTTCCCCAACCAGGGATTGAACCTGGCAGTGAAAGCCCAGAGTCATAACGACTAAGCCACCAGGGAACTCCCTGGTTGTATATTTCTGTGGTCTGAATTGTGTTCCCCCCCAAATTCATATGTTGAAACTGAGCCTCCAAGGTGATGGTTAGGAGGTGGGACCTTTGGGAGGTGATACAGCCATGAGGGCAGAGCCCTCATGAATGGAATTAGTGCCCTTATAAAAAAGGCCCGAGAGAGAGCTCATTTGCCCCCTTCTGACATGTGATATATTTCATTTCTTCCCGACATTCATGAAGCAAGGTTGCTAAGTGTGGTCCCCATCTTTTTGTTCTGTAGGAAGAAATTCAAAAGAAAAGAACCCGCCGTGCAGTCAAATTCCAGAGGGCCATAACTGGTGCATCTCTTGCTGATATAATGGCCAAGAGGAATCAGAAACCTGAAGTTAGGAAGGCTCAACGAGAACAAGCTATCAGGTGAGGAAGCTTTCATTATGAGCATTTCAGCTGTTGGAATGGATTTTAGGTTATGTTTGGGTTTATAGGCACAGAAATCTTAATCTCATGTTATTTTGTGTTGTGTTACTTGCATCTGTATAGGAATTGTGAAATTGTAAACACTCATGTTTAATAATACAGAAGTTTATACTATAGTCTAAATGATTTGTTGAAATTCTATATGCAATTATAAAGATACTGTACAATTTCTAACAAATGTTAAGCTGACTTGGTGGTTAATGACATTTGTTAATAAATCCTTTGGATTTATCATACAAATAATTGCAGGTGGGGAAGGAATATGTTAATTCTACTTTTCCCAAACACTAACCTCTTGTTAATAGACTATACCCTTAAGGAGTAAAGTGCTTTGCTTATGTTATTTTTAACCCCACAGGGCTGCCAAGGAAGCAAAAAAGGCTAAGCAAGCATCTAAAAAGACAGCAATGGCTGCTGCAAAGGTAATTGTGGGATTATCTTGGATTTCTCATTTAAAGCAACAGAAAGATTTATTTTTAATCCAAATTGTGGTAAATGAAAGTTTCAGTTTTTTTAAGGAATTTAGTTCAAGGCTCTAATGGAAATGATGTCCATAATTGATTTCTGAGTGAGTGATTCCGGTCTCCAGAGAGGTCCCTTTGCTAAAGCCAAATGCGTATGTTAGTGCTATATAGAAATAGAAAGGGGGAAAATAAAGGTGTTTTAAAGTTTATTTTGAAATAATTCTAGATTTTCAGTAAAATTTTCTATAATTGTACAGAATTTACCCAGCTTTTATCAGTGTTAATTTCAATAACCATAGTAAAAATTTCAAACCAAAAAATTAGCATTGGTCCTTCTTCTGTTCTTAGGATACAGTTCAGGGTCCCACACTGCATCTAGTTGTGTCTCTTAACTCCTTCAATCTGATATCTTTGTCTTTCGTTTATATTTCATATAAAGGTGGACTTCGTAATATTAGGAACACAGATAATTAGGAAAGCAGTCTAGGAAACAAACAGAATCTGGGCATAAGAGAGCAGTGATTGGGGGAAAAAAACCAAAACAAAACCTCACACGGAATAATGCCACATAACATATTGTCTTTTTACAGGCTCCCACAAAGGCAGCACCTAAGCAAAAGATTGTGAAGCCTGTGAAAGTTTCTGCTCCCCGTGTTGGTGGAAAACGCTAAGTTGGTAGCTTGGATTTTTAAATAAAGATCTGACTATAACTAGATTGTGGTGGAATTTTTACTCCTAAATTAGGCATGTTCAGCCTACACAGTAATAGCTAAACTACACAGTTAGGAATTTAAGAGCTAGGTGGGTTTTTTTGTTTTAATAAATTATTTATTTATGGCTGCATTGGGTCTTCTTTGCTGTGTGGGCTTTCTCTAGTTGCAGTGAGCAAGGGCTACTCTAAGTTGTGGAGCATGGGCTCTAGGTGCGCGGGCTTCAATAGTTGTGGCGTGTGGGCTCAATAGTTGTGGCGTGTGGGCTCAGTAGTGTGGCTCACGGGCTTAGTTGCTCCGCGGCATGTGGGATCTTCACAGACCAGGGACCGAACCCGTGTCCCCTGCATTGGCAGGTGGATTCTTAACCACTGCACCACCAGGGAAGTCCAAGAGCTAGGTATTTTTTAAAGATTTCATTTCTTGGGAATAGTGCCTCCTAATGTAAGCCTCTTGGAGAGATGTTAAGCAAGATTATGTAAATAAAATAAGATCTATATGGTTGAATGCAAGCTTTGCTCAGCTGAGGCTATAAGGGCATGTTACAGACTGCATTGTCTAAACTTTTTTTGTTACATAGCTACAAGTACTAGGATGTTGCATAGATTTTAGCCAGGTTGATTGCTAAAAGATGCATTTTTTTCTTCTGTCTGCAGAAAGGAAGCCTTCTTAATGAGTTATTTTCTTGTTAAATTACCCTTCTCCATAATAGACACATTTATTTCATATTGGGGATGCCTTTTGGTTCACTAGTATCTCACCTTTTAATGATTAGCTTATAGCTGAGTTAAAACTACTTAGAACTATCACCTGTATAATCTGCTCTTGCTTCCAGAAAATAAGCTTAAATGAATACAATTTCTTTTACATAAATGGGGTAAGGAAAATAGTAATTGTAATTGTTGTTAAGAATAGGCTTACAGGGCTTCCCTGGTGGCGCAGTGGTTGAGAATCTGCCTGCCAATGCAGGGGACACGGGTTCGAGCCCTGGTCTGGGAAGATCCTACATGCTGCGGAGCAACTGGGCCCATGAGCCACAATTACTGAGCCTGCGTGTCTGGGGCCTGTGCTCCGCAACAAGAGGCCGCGATAGTGAGAGGCCTGTGCACTGCGATGAAGAGTGGCCCCCACTTGCCACAACTAGAGAAAGCCCTTGCACAGAAACGAAGACCCAACACAGCCATAAATAAATAAATTAAAACTTAAAAAAAAAATTGGCTTGCACTTCTTCAAAAAGCAGATCATCACGTACCACACTGTGCTAAGTTGCAAGGAAACGATGAACAAGGTACATCCTCTTGAGAAACATGCTTTTTATACATAGGAATAGTATGTGAAGGTAAAATACATCAACACTGCCCCTCACCTCCATTCTATCCAGGGTGATGGAATTAATGAGTATATCTGGTGCTTGTTAAATTCAGGCATTGGTCTAGGTGTTGGGGATAAAACAGTCTTTGGAGGACTTGAAAACTGAAAAGGTTTATAAAGTAAATATACATATACAAGGTAAGCTGGTTGGCTGGCTTTTGCTTAGATTTTGTTTGGAAAAAAACCCTTTTTATTGTGATTTTTAAAAAATATATGAAAAAAGAGGTCATGCAGCTGTGAACAGAGAAAGCTTAAAAGCCAGTCAAAATACCCAACGTGAATGCAGAGCTACATGTTCTTACTTCTGAACACAATAAAATGTCCCCTTAAAAGCACTGCTTTTTTCGTCTAAATGCCTTAAAATGGAACTGCCCATTCTGATTACCTTTGAGTCCTGAACAGCTTGCAGCTCAGGACAGTATAAACACTAAATACTTGTTCTCACAGGACAGCAAGTTTAGCTTTTCTCAGGAAGACCACTGGACCACGTGTAAAACATTTTACTAAAACATTTCTCTATTGGCCCAAAGGCACAGAGGAGAATCCCAAGTTTCAGTGGACTTCTCAGGGTTTTCACGGGGTGTGTTTTGATAGAAACTGATTTGGGTGTGGAGGGATTTCGACTAACTTAGCTTCTCTTAGCCATGTCCACAACTTGTTTACTTAAAATTTTAATCTACTTACATTAAATTTAGTTTTTTTTAATGTGTTTTCTTTAAAGGTTTATTTTTAATTTTTATTTTTTTGGCTGCATCGGGTCTTAGTTGCGGCACGTGGGCTCTTAGTTGTGGTGGTGGGTTTTCTCTAATCTAGTTGTGCGCAGGCTCCAGAGTGCATGGACTCTAGTTTGGGCAGGCAGGCTCTAGCTGAGGTGGGCGAGCTCAGTAGTTGTGGCATGCAGGCTTAGTTGCCTCGCGGCATGTGGGATCTTAGTTCCCTGACCAGGGATCGAATCCGCATCCCCTGCACTGCAAAGCGGATTCTTACTACTGGACCACCAGGAAAGTCCCACATTAAATTTAGTTTTAAAGGAAGTCTATTTCACAGCAAAACTGGTGGTGCTGGCCCAGCACATATACATCCCTTGGAGGGTGGATTTGGAAATCCATTCTGGGTGCCCCACCCCTTGGGAGCAGGGGTGTGTCTCCATCTTCTAATTCCTCCCTCACCCAGCTGTAGTCTGTGGAATGAGTGGCCCTAAGGCCTGGTAGTTCTATCTTTCCTCAGGGCCTGGGAGCTCATGTACCTACAGCTAGAATGTTCAACTGCCTCAAACAACCGGGCCGTTTGGAAATTCCTGCAATCCCCACCCCCAAGTGCCGGGGAACTGAGTGCATCCCGCTTTTTTTTGTTGTTTTAATTATTTCATTTATTTAGCTTGCGCTGGGTCTTAGTTGCGGTTCGTGGGCTCCTCTGTTGTGGCATGCAAACTCTTAGTTTGCATGTGGGATCTAGTTCCCTGGCCAGGGATAGAACCCGGATCCCCTGCATTGGAAGTACGGATTCTTAACCACTGCACCACTAGGGAAGTCCCGCATCCTGCTTTTTGAGCCCACTGTTCTCACCATCTGTCCACACCTATCTCCAAAGGGTCACCTCACTCTGACTGCAGACTCTAGGCTGGGAAAGGAGAGGGTTGGCCCAGAGTTTTCAGGCTCCAATAAAGCACCGCGCAGTCTGAGCCGCCTCGGCCTTTTGTGCATTCAGTATATGTTGGGTGTAAAATGGAGAATTTTTTCCCCTAAGTTTATGTAAAAATATATGCCAATAAAGCTGTAAGAAAACACTGCTAGCTGATCTTCCTCACTCCTTGCCAACATGACTACCTTCATAGGTAAAAAATCGTCAATACATAAGCTGATCATTCCAGAAAAATGACTATTCCATGGGTAGTTAGGAACCAGCAGTCGCTTAGAAATTACATTAACTCCTATCACGGAGGGATTTAGATTTTATAACACTTAACTGGAAGCTACATTTCCATGTGAAAGGGCTTTCTTTGGTCTTACATCCAGTGGCTAATATTATACTAGGGGCCTCAAAATCTGGCGCTTTTATGTTGTCGGGTGTCTCAAAACGTAGGCGGGGTCAAAAAGACTCCTTTACACCTTGGGGTATTTCCGACGGGATTAACAACTGCCCACCACCGCCTCCTACACGTGCTCAGATCCTGGGAAAGAAGGGAAAAACAAAAAGGGAAACTGCCAGGACTTAAGATGTCTGCTCAAAACCACTTCGATTTCCCAGGAAGGGCCTACCCGCTACCAAAATGTCCGTCCGCAGTCCTAACGTCACTTGGTCGGCTAGATCAAGCTAGAAAGCCATTGCGCTCCAATCAGGTCTTAGCCCCCTCACCCACTGCCCTTGATTTGCGTCACTTCCGGTGGTGCAGCAGCCATTTTGTCAGTCGCCAGCGGATCCCGCGCGCTGGAGAAGTGCAGTTCCTCTTGGTTACCAACTCGTCAGTTCTCCCTCCACGGTGCGGGCGCCCTCGAAGAGCACTCACCACAGACACAGCCAGTCCTCCCTACAGTGCCGCCACTGCTGTTGCATCCGCCCGGAACTAGTGCGCTGTCTTCCTCCCTTGCCACTGACAGGCGCCCTCGGGGAGCCGCCGTCAGCGATGTCAAGCGAGGAAAGCTACCAGGCCATCCTGCGCTACCTGACGAACGAGTGCGAGCCGTACGCGCCGGGCACCGAGGGTAATGTCAAGCGTAAAATCCGCAAGGCGGCCGCCTGCTACGTGGTGCGCGACGGAACGCTGTATTACCAGCGGAGGCAGCGGCACCGCAAGACCTTCGCCGAGCTGGAGGTGGTGCTGCAGCCCGACCGGCGCCGGGGGCTTATCGAGGCTGCGCACCTGGGCCCGGGCGGCACTCACCACACCCAGCATCAGACCTGGCACGACTTGTCCAAGACGTACTGGTGGCGAGGTAAGACCTCGCCCGCGGTAAGGGGGAGGGCGGGCGGCTTGCTCCCAGAAAAGGCCCGCAGCCAGAGGCGGGCCTGTCTGGGCACCCGCGAGTGTGAGGGTCCGGCACCCTCCTCCCGGACGCCGCTCGCGGGCCCAGCCTAGCCCGTGCCCGGCGGCGGAGCAGCTGCCAGGCGGAGCCGAGAGGGTGGGGGACGCGAAAGGAGCCGCACTTCCCACAGGAAGGAGGCCGGGGAAGCTGGGGGCGGGCCCTGGCCCGGGGTGGGGCGAAGGGGGCTTCGCCGGGGGCCGGCCCAGCCGCGGGGAGGGGCCGGGACGCGCGGGGTGCGCTGGGCCCGCCTCCTTCGGCGGCGCGGGAGGCGGTGGCTTCTTCCCTTTGCGGACGCTTTTGGGCGGCCGTTGCAGGTGCAGTGTGTGTGCGTTTAAAAATTCTGTTTGTGCGGATGGTTTGGGAGCGGCGCGGTCCGCCCAGAGCCCGGCCGCTTTCTGCAGTGCGTTCCGCTAGGGTGTTGGCCAGCGGGTTTGAGCTTCTGCTGATCCGCTTGCCGGGGTTCCTCTTTGTGCTACTGCGGCGTGAATAAGGAATCATACAATTGTGTGCAGAAGTGATTTCGAGTGACTGTGTGGAAACAGTCATTTGAGCCTAGTTTTTAGGACAAGAATTTTAAAAGCAGGTACTCTCAATTCTGGGTATTTTAATATTCTTCCGTTTGCCGTAGTGAAGAGCGATTTGGACACTGTGAGGCACTGTGTATACCCCAGAAAAGATGAGGTTTCTGGGACTGTTATGGTTCGGGAGTGTGGCTTTAAAGTTTGACTCCTTGGGAACCAGGTTAGGGAAGGAGAGAAAGGGTCCTTCGGGTTTTTGTTTTTGTTTTTTACCGTCCTCACTCTCCAAAAAGTTGATGAATATTCAAATCGTTTATAATTTGTAAAAGTTTGCAGGTCTATAGAATAGGTTTCGTCAGGAACGATTCCGTATGGTTCTGCAGAAATTAACTTATGGAACTTAATCTGTGAGTAAGGAAGTTAGACTACTGAATATGAACTTTTCTGGACAGGTCTTTTTGCATCTTAAATAATTTTTTCGTGTTTTCAAAAACAGTCCAGCTCTCTATATTCTTCTTAAAAGCTTTTCCTTATTTTATATTTTAAACCAATATCTGACTTAAATTCCTATAGCGACATGACTGAAGGGTAAATATGGAGTAATTGCTGCATTTTGTTAGGATTGATTTGGTAAGACATAGGTTTGTTGAACAAATGTCTCAGGTTTAATATTTTATGACATGTTAAAACGATAATTATAGCTAAAGATAACACGGATCAAGCTTTTACATGCAGGCATAGTGCTGAGCACTTAATTTATTTTTACATAGTATTTAATCCTCATCAAACCTTGTAAGATGGAAACATTTGTCTCTGTTTTACAGATGGGAAAACTAAAAGCACCAGGAGCTGACCTTTGGGATTTCAAACTTTTCTTAATCACTATTATATGGTGCTAAATGGGCTTAGTGTTCAGAATTTTCCTTCCCTAAATTGATTATCTGTGAGTGATAATCTAATCCAGTATTTTGTTTGTTTGATTTTTGTTTTAGTGTGCAGTGTCTTAAAAGACAAAAAAAAAAAACCTGGGACTGTGTTGATGTTTATTTTTTTTAATGAGAGATACATTTGTGGATAAGTAGACTTTTGAAGTCCTTAAATGTCCAGAACAGCTGTTCTCTAAATTTGGTACTAAACCCCTGAACAGGGAGGCCCTGAGATCCTTTCAGAGAATCCCCAAAGTCAAAATTATATTCATAATAATACTAAGGCATTATTTGCCTTTTTACTTATTATATCACAAGTATACAGTGGCGTTTTCCAGAGGCTACATGACATGTGATAATATGGCAATAGATTGAATGCATATATGATAATCTGTCTTCTGTTAAACCACGCATTAAAAAGACTTGCAAAAGGGGCTTCCCTGGTGGCGCAGTGGTTGAGAGTCCGCCTGCCGATGCAGGGGTCACGGGTTCGTGCCCCGGTCCGGGAAGATCCCACATGCTGCGGAGCGGCTGGGCCCGTGAGCCATGGCCGCTGAGCCTGCGTGTCCAGAGCCTGTGCTCCGCAACGGGAGAGGCCACAACAGTGAGAGGCCCGCATACCGCAAAAAAATAAAAAATTTAAAAAATTTAAAAAAAATTTAAAAAAGACTTGCAAAAATGTAAAGTAGCACACTTTTCTCACTAATTTTTTTATGTTTTGGTAAATAGTATTTTTCGTATAAATGCTATTTTTGTTAATATGTAATGGGTTTATCATACTATTTTATATCATTATTTTTATTATTTTAATATTTTTTCATTTAAAATGAGAATTCATAGCATCAGAGAAGTTTGCCCTCGATTATTAGCTATTCATTTTGATGTTTATTACATTAACACTTTGCTCATTTTACTTGTTTGTTATAGGCCTATTAAAATTATCAACACTGGGGACTTCCCTGGTGGTTCAGTGGTTAGGACTCCACGCTTCCACAGCAAAGGGCGTGGGTTCGATCCCTGGTTGGGGAATCAAGATCCCGCATGCTGCTTGGGACTGCCAAAAAGAAGAGAAAAAAAAAATTAACAACGCTGCATAGACAGAAAAATAAACATTCTTGGACCTGGAACTGATAGCTGATAAAACATTCTTAACTGTCAGTTTTTAATGTGTCATACACTACAAATGGACCCTTTTTATAACAAACATACTCCAAAGCCCTGTAGATGTTTATCTGGGAATTAATAAGATCTAATCAGTGTAGATGCCAAGAAAAAAACGATTCCAAAGTCAGGGGTAGTTTACTGGGATTTATTATTTATGCTGCTTTTTCTAGAATGTTGCCATCATAAGCAATGCCATTATATCCTGGTAATCAAGCAAGTTTGTAGCAACTTCACTTGTTTGAGCACAGTGAAAAACTGGCTCAGTGCCTAAAGTTGACATATAGCAAATTTATTTCAGAACGTAAAATGTTAGTAGATAGTCTCACCCTCTCAACCCCTTATTTTATCCTGTATTATAGTTGTATGCTGGAGTTTCAAAATAAATGACTCTCTCCCCTGCCTCAGTCAAATGCTGACTTACGGGGATCTACAATTAATGCAAAATGTGAAGAGAAAATTAAATTAGTAGGAAAAAAGATTAAACTACGAAAATTATGTAATAGGTTAAATTAGCCACCCGCAGAGGTTCCTACCCTAAGAACTGATTTGTTTTATGGGGATAAATTGATGCTGACATTATCTAATCTAGAAGAGGAGGGTGTAATTTCTGAAAACCCAGCAAGAACTGGGTCTATGTTAATACAGCTATAACTGATCACTTTGTAACCTCTTTGAAAAAAAAATCTGAATGACTAATATGTATGGAGAAATAGAAATAGGAGCCACTATTCTCTGGGCCTCATCACTGATAGGGAGGGAGGGAGGTTCTTGAACAGCTAACAGGAGCAAATTGTTCAATTTGGCAGATCTCCGGAGTAAGGGTTCTCAACCCTGGACAGTTTTGCCTCCCAGGGAACATCTGACTATGTCTGGAGACAATACTGGTTGTCATAACTGGTGGTGGTGTTTGAGGGGCTGCTCTTGACGTCTGGTTAGGTGGAGGTCAGGAATGCTCCTAAACATTCCACAGTGCACAGGACAGGACAGTCTACCCACCTCTCCCTGCCCCACAAAAAGAATCATCTGGCCCAAAATGTCAACACTGCTGAGGTTGGAAAACGCTGCTCTAGAGTGAGAATCTGTTCCTCGAGTTGTTTTATCAGAGGTTGTTTACCCACTAAGTCTATGCTCAGTAAAGAACCTTTTAATGCTAATTTGGTATTTTAGGTGGACTTTCTTTTTGGGGGGAGGGGCTGCATTGGGTCTTCGTTGCTGCGTGCGCTTTCTCTAGTTGCGGCGAGTGGGGACTTCTTTTGGTTTCAGTGCACAGGCTGCTCATTGTGGTAGCTTCTCTTGTTGCGGAGCACAGGCTCTAGGCGTGCAGGCTTCAGTAGTTGTGGCATGTGGGCTCAGTAGTTGTAGCACATGGGTTTAGTTGCTCCGCAGCATGTGGGATCTTCCTGGACCAGGGCTTGAACCTGTGTCCCCTGCATTGGCAGGTGGGTTCTTAACCACTGTGCCACCAGAGAAGTCCCCTATGTGGACGTTTTTATGGAGGTTGACCATTGAGCATCATTTAATGCTTACGTAGTAGTTACCTTGTCTCAGACACTGTTCAAAGTGATTTATAAATATTAATATTTTATCATTATAACATGCTGTGAAGGTAAGTGCTCTTATCCCCATTTTGGCACAGAGAGGTTAGGTGACTTGGACATGGTCACAAAGCTAGTCAGTGGATTCAAATTTTCCTGCATAAAGTAATTTCTACCCCTTGTGGTAATTACCCACTCTTAAAATAGTAAGTTAACTACCTTTACACATTTATGTCTTTTCAGTGATTAATTTGAGTCAGATTCTTTCAGCTTAATCAGCTCTGGGCAAGCTAAAGAGGTCAGGTTCATGAATCTGTAAAGCTAGATTTAAGATGCATCCCATCAAAACACTAACACTAGAGTTAAAGAACTCCTAAAATATGATAGGATGATTTTTTTCAGACAGTTGATCGACTGTCATACATTAATATCTTTTTTTCTATAAATTTATTTATTTTTTTATTTTTGGCTGCGTTGGGTCTTCGTTGCTGTGCAGCGAGCACGGGTTACTCTTCGTTGTGGTGAGTGGGCTTCTCATTGCAGTGGCTTCTCTTGTTGAGGAGCAAGGGCTGTAGGCACACGGACTTCAGTAGTTGCGGCACGCGGGCTCAGTAGTTGTGGCGCTTGGGCTTAGTTGCTCCGCGGCATGTGGGATCTTCCCGGACCAGGGCTTGAACCTGTGTCCCCTGCATTGGCAGGCGGATTCCTAACCACTGCACCACCAGGGAAGTCCCGAGAATATAATTTTCCGAATTCATTAGTCCAGTGTGTACTTCTTTTAGTAAGTATGGGATATAATACAATTTGAGGAATATTGCTTAAATACTATCTGAAGGTTGATGTGCAAGTAATTTGGTATAATTTATCATCTTGAAACTCTTTTCAGGAATTTTCTATATACCTCTGTATCATTTTAGCTAATTAACAGCCTTTTCATTGGCATTTTACTTGGGGATTGTGGGGGAAGAAGTTTCTGTCACAGGGATTGATAAATGTGTTCCTGGGTAAGTAGCATAGTATCCTGAAAGTCATATGACTTCTGGAGGCCCACTTATGCAGTTTACTAGGTGTGACTTTGGACAGGTTACCTCTTAGGGCTTCATTCTCCTTGTCTGTAGAATGGGAATTAATTGGTCCTCCCTTACAAGTATGATGGAGAGGGGGGAGTGTGTGTTAAGTGTTCCTCCCTGCTTCCTACCCCATCCCAACATATTGAGTTGAAAGTTGAAATTCAAGGAGCTTCCCTGGTGGCGCAGTGGTTGAGAGTCCGCCTGACGATGCAGAGGACACAGGTTTGTGCCCCTGTCCGGGAAGATCCCACGTGCTGCGGAGCGGCTGGGCCCGTGAACCATGGCCGCTGAGCCTGCGCGTCCGGAGCCTGTGCTCCGCGACGGGAGAGGCCGCAACAGTGAGAGGCCCGTGTACCGCAAAAAAAAAAAAAAGTTGAAATTCAAAGTAGGGTTTTATGAGTGGCTCGTGTATAATCAACTTTTGATAGATTGTGTATACTGTTATTTAATAAAACTCTAAAAGCTCATAGCTTTCAAAGACAAGAGATATATTTTACACTCATTACAAGTTTTGGTTGTGGTCCTTTTCAGGTTGCAGATTGGCTCCACCTGTTTTTTTCATCTACATTTCAGGCTAAAGGGCAGTATCCATCTGGAACATGCTGCTCTTTGACAGAGGGGACATAAGTCAGGGAACCGATGGGAAACATTGCTTCTTAAAGCTTCTGGTGACACATGGTATCCATCATATTCATTCATATTCCATTGGCCAAAGCTAATTGCATGGTGAAGCCTGATGGTAGTAGGGTGGAGAGTTATTAGCGTGAACCACATTATTATATTACTGTTTATGAAGGTCAAAAACAGTTGAATATTGGCAATTTCATATAGTTCCTATTGCATGAGTGAGTTGAAACTCACATGGAGATGGATGGTGCTACATAATCATACAGCGAGTAAATGAATAACTAAGAGTGAACAACAAAACAGTCTACTTCGGCATGGAGACAAATTGTCATTATAACATATCTTTGAAAAAATGTATCTTAAATTCTAAATAATTCACTCTACATACTTTATGGGCATGTGTGTGTCTGTATACATGCACTTGAATATACATTAGTATACACAGATTAAATAATGAACAGTATAATCTTCAGTTTTCACATGAGAGCCGTATTAAATTTAACTAGTTAATTTTTGTTTCATTGTAGGTATATTAAAGCAAGTCAAAGATTACATTAAACAGTGTAGCAAATGCCAGGAGAAACTAGATCGATCCCGTCCTATATCAGATACTTCAGAAATGTTGGAAGAATTGGGACTAGACCTTGAATCTGGAGAAGAAAGTAATGAATCAGAGGATGACCTGAGCAACTTTACTTCGCCTCCAACTACAGCTTCCAAGCCTGCAAAAAAGAAGCCAGTATCCAAACATGAACTTGTATTTGTAAGTGGAACTTTCCATTCAGCTTAACATTGGTAACTAGTGTGTTAGTATTTATAGTCTTAACTGAATTTTTTCTTAAACCACTAAAACTGCTTCCCTTTTGGCACTGTCATTGTCATGTTGTTATATGCCCTAAAAGTTTGCTAATACTGCCTCTTCCTTAATCATAAGTATTCCTGTTGTTTCTTCTCATCAGAATGTAACTTGTTGGTTTGTTGTTAATTACTCCTCCTCTCTTCTTTTTAATAGTATATTGGTACAGGTAGACAGAATACATTTCTGGAAGCAGTCTCTGGGTCATGCAGCAAGGTAAAATTAAGCTGACTAGGTCTTTGTTTTTTGCCTGCATTAGTTTCTTATATCATCAAATAAATTTCTGACTAATAAGAGGAGGCAGCAAGAAGTGAGATGCAGATTTTCATTGGGTCAAGTAGAATGAACATAGCAGAAGATAGTGAGAACAACGTATCTTTTTATTGAAATACATAGGTAATAAAGAATATCAGGTTATTTCTTCATATTAGTGGAATCTTTTACAAGGGAATAATGTGTCTTGTTTTAAATTCTGTTAAGGGTAAAAATACAGATGATATGTAATGCAACTCTTGGTCTCAAACTTATTTTGATAGGTTGACACCAAAGGAGTGGTGAAACGTTCTTCTCCAAAACATTGTCAGGCTGTCTTAAAACAGCTGAATGAACAGAGACTCTCTAACCAGTTCTGTGATGTTACTTTGTTAATTGAAGGAGAAGAGTACAAAGCTCATAAATCTGTTCTGTCAGCTAATAGCGAATATTTTCGAGATCTTTTTATTGAAAAAGGAGCTGTTTCCAGTCATGAGGCAGTGGTGGATCTTTCTGGTAAGAATTTTCTGATATTCTTGTTTTTTGTTAATAAGTATATACTAGAAGAGGGGTGTGTATATCTTACAAACTCAGGTTTTATGCTCAAGTGAGAGAAGCCCACTTACAGAAACAGACTAAGCTGAACTGTAAGGTCCTTCCTTTTAGTAGGGTTTCCAAGATAGAGTTATGAAAAGGCTGTCATTTCCTATCACTATCCGTTAGCGGAGATGATTGTAGCAGTAGTAGAATTTCTGGGATTTACACTGTTAAAAACAGTTTGAGAGAAATCCATAATTGCACCAGTGTTATTACACTAAGTAAATATATTACTTTAAAATTGACTGCCTGAATCTTATGTTGTGCAACATGAAATTGTAGAGCACTTATGTAGGTCTGTTGTTTTTCATTTTTTAAGATTAATAATCGTCATTCATTAGATTCGATAATCAAATTGTCAATATAGAATAATCAGAATTCCAGATGTGGTTTTTTCGTTTCTTTGGGGCTGCTGCTGTTGTTGTTATTATTATTAAATGAATAATTTGACTTTCTTTTGGCCTCACTAGAATTTATGTATTGGCTTAGGAGTCAACAAATGAAAATTTAGGAAGCATTAAAATAGGTAACCTTATTTATACATTTCCTCATAATATTAATTTGCTGTAATTCTTGAATTACTGACACCACTGTGTGAAATGTCATTTCCCCTTACTTAAACAAAAAAATGACTTTATCCAGATATATAAATACTTACCTAGTTAACCACTGATCCTTTTCTACCTTATACTTGTTAAAACTCACCTTCTCTGGAAAGACAAATTCATATATTTTTCCTTAACAGTAGCTATATGTTTAATTACTAAAAAATATTTCTGAAGCATCCATTGTTTGCAAGGAACTGGCCTGGGCTATGGGGATACAGTGGTGAACAAAAACTTTTACAGAGCATAGAGTTGCATTACATCCTAGATTCGTGATATTTACTTTGGTGACTCAGAGGAGAAAATACATCTTATTCTGGGCCATCTGAATAATAAAACCTATCACAAGTGTAGTCTTGATGTGTTAGCTTTGGAATTTTTTCCTTATCTTTCATGCATCTTTTTTTTTTTTTTTTTTTTTGGCGGTATGTGGGCCTCTCAGTGTTGTGGCCTTGGGCCCAGCCACTCCGCGGCATGTGGGATCTTCCCAGACCGGGCACAAACCCGCGTCCCCTGCATCGGCAGGCGGACTCTCAACCACTGCGCCACCAGGGAAGCCCTCATGTATCTTTTTTTTTTTGCTGTATGCGGGCCTCTCCCACTGCGGAGCACAGGCTCCGGACGCGCAGGCTCAGCGGCCATGGCTCATGGGCCCAGCCGCTCCGCGGCATGTGGGATCTTCCCGGACTGGGGCACGAACCCATGTCCCCTGCATCGGCAGGCGGACTCTCAACCACTGCGCCACCAGGGAAGCCCCTTCATGCATCTTTTATGCATCTGAAGCAGAAAGAAGAGTGTGTTGCTCTTTTCCAGTTTCTCAGCAGCTTATAATAGCAAATGAAATGTCTGCCCCCAAATAACTGCAGCACAGCATTCTATTATTCCAACAAAATATCTCATTTATTCTTCATTCTATATGCTTATTTTTATATATTATTCAGCAAATATGGTGTAAACCAATAGCAGGTGAAGTAGACATTGTTAAAAATTTTGTTTGATTTTTAAATATTTAGTAGACTAATTATAAAATATGTGTAATGTATAAAAAAGCAATGATAAATGACATCTGTTTTCTAATTACCTAGTTTAATGGTTGTTGAATTCATCAGTATTTTCCTTTATGTTGTTTATGCTTTAAAAAAAAATTCTTCCCTACTCAGTCGTAAAGATATTTTCATATACTGCCTTATAGTTTTCCTTTCATATTTAACTTTTAATCTATTTGGAATTTTTTTTTTGATGGTGTGAGATAGGTGTTTGATTTCATTTTTTCCCATTTTGTTTCAGAACCATTTAGTGAAAACTCCCTTCTCTTCCTACCCATCAGCCATGCAAATTCTCTTAAAAAACACATTTTCACATGTTTGGTACTGATTATAAGCTTTTTTCCAGTCTATTGGTTGTCTCTTCTCACATTATTATTGCTTGGTCTTAATGACCTTAGCTTTATAATAATGAAAGTCTCCCACCTTAATTATTCAGGTGGGTCTTAGTTATCCATAACTCTTTGCTGTTCCATATAAACTATTAAAGCAGCTTGTCTGCTTCCATAAAAAGAAGAAAAATGTATTTTGTTAGGGATTACATCGAATTAATAAAGTTTTAGAGGTTTTTCCATAAAAGTCTCACACATCTTTTGTTAGATTATTCTAACGTAGTTTATACTTTTTGATACTACTATAATTTGTTTTCTTAAAATTATATTATTTCTGATTTATTTTTGGTAACTGTTGATTCTATATACAGTAGTACTGAATATAGAATCAACAAAGTAGTACTGTATATAGAGTACTGTATATAGAATCAACAAAGAATCTATAGATAAATGTCTGAATGACTACTAGTCATTCAGACATTTATCTATACTCTTTGAGATTTTCCATATAAAACAAATACTGAATATATTAATATATTATCTGCTAATAGTAATTTTTTTTCCCTACCTTTCCAGTCCTTATATTTTGAACTTTTTTTTTCTCACTTTACAGTGCTGTTTAGGACTTCAAAAGAACCCCAGCAGTTAAATAGAGGTAGTGATAGAGGGTTCATTTATTCCCATGGTAAAGAAAAACATGGGAATGCTTTTTTTTCTTTTTTAACCATGAAGTATATTATTTGGTGAATGTTTTAAATAGATAACCCTTTACCCCCTTTAACATTAAGGAAATTCCCTCTGAAATAGGTGTGGACTTACCACATACTTTTTCTGTATCCGTTGAGACCATCTTTTTTTCATTAACGTGGGAAATTACATTGGTTTACTAATGTTAACTCAATTTTTCATTCCTGAGATAAATCCAGTTTAGTCATAATATATCATCTTTTGTACAAACTGCTGTGTTTGGTTTAGAATGCTAATATTGTTAGACTGTTTCCAAGTGTATTCATGAGTAATTTTCCTTTTTCACACTGTTTCTGTCATGTTTTGATATCAGAGTTGGTTTAGTCTTATAGATTGTGTATTCCGTCCAATTTTTTACATTCACTGAAGTAGTTACTATGAGATTAGAATTATTTGTTTCTTGAATTTTTGGTAGAATGGTGGCTAAAATTGACTGGACTTTTGGGGGAAGATTTTTAGGTACTAATTCGACAAGTTTAATGGTTAGGGAATTCTTTAGGTTTTCTATTTCATCTTGAGTAATTTATAGAAAGTTTTGCCGTAATATGTCCATTTCATCTAAATTTTCAAGTTTCTTGGCACAATTTTTGTTGTTGGTGGTGGTGGTGCCACGCGGCCTGTGGGATCTTAGTTCCCGACCACAGACTGAACCTGGACCCTCGGCAGTGAAAGCGCAGAGTCCTAACCACTGGACTGCCAAGGAATTCCAGCACAAAATTTTTTAATATTCTCTTCTAAATGCCTCCAGTGACTGTAGATTTGTCTCTTTCATTCCTTCTGCCTTCTCTCTCATTTCTGAATTTTTTTTACTAGAGGTTTACTGACTTTTTTAAAAAAAAGTTGGCAGACTATAACTTGTAGGGTGGCCCACTGCCTGCTTTTGTAAATAAAGTTTTATTGGGAGACAGCCACACCCATGTATTTATATATTGTCTGTGGCTGCTTTTGAGCTTACAAGGGCAGAATTGAATAGTTGCTACATAAACTAGTGACCCACAAAACCTAAAATATTTGCTTATCTTGCTCTTTACAGAAAAACTCTCCTAAGCCCTATGCCAAAGCATAATTTTTTAAATGTTAAAAACCTAACTTTTATGCAAATACTATAGTACAAGGTTTTATATGATTAATTTAGGAAACCAGTAAGATGTTAAAACTGTTTCTAATAGAATTCTGAAGAAAAGAATTGTATATATTGTCTTTCAACCAGAGGAATGAATTTGCTCAAAATGAGTTTGCTAACAGATTGGTTAATACTCTATAGAGAAATGAACTGTAAGTTTTGGAGTTATATTTCCTACCCTGATAGAAAAAGCTTCTTAATCTTTCACATTTCATTTGCATTTGCAATTACTTTTCTGTAAATTAATTTTTAGAGTTATAAAATAATCTAGTCAATAGCAGTCAATCAGTGGTGCCTGCTCAACACTACTTTTTTAAAAATTTTATTTATTTATTTTGGCTGCGTTGGGTCTGTTGCTGCGCGTGGGCTTTCTCTAGTTGCAGCGAGCAGGGGCTACTCTTTGTTGTGGTGCACGGGCTTCTCATTGCAGTGGCTTCTCTTGTTGTGGAGCACAGGCTCTAGGCACACAGTCTTCAGTAGCTGTGGCATGCGGGCTCAGTAGTTGTGGTACATGGGCTCTAGAGCACAGGCTCAGTAGTTGCGGCACACGGGCTTAGTTGCTCCACAGCATTTGGGATCTTCCTGGATCAGGGCTTGAACCCGTGTCCCCTGCATTGGCAGGCGGGTTCTTAACCACTGTGCCACCAGGGAAGTCCCTCAACACTACTCTTAAAGAACACCTGACTACAAGGATATATTATACAGAACAGAAAATATAGCCAATATTTTACAGTAACTATAAATGGAGCATAACCTTTAAAAATTGTGGAACACTATGTTGTATACCTGAAAATTATGTAATACTGTACGTACACTGTACCTTGATAAACAAAAACCCAATATTTTTGCCTGATAACCAAATTTTTCTTTATTGAAGTAGAGTTGGTTTACACTGTTGTGTTAATTTCTGCTGTACAGCAAAGTGATTCAGTTATACATATATATACATTCTTTCTTTTTTTTTTTTTTTTTTTTTTTTGTACGCGGGCCTCTCACTGTTGTGGCCTCTTCCGCTGCGGAGCACAGGCTCCAGACGCTCAGGCTCAGCGGCCATGGCTCACGGGCCCAGCCGCTCCACGGCATGTGGGATCTTCCCGGACCGGGGCACGAACCCGTGTCCTCTGCATCGGCAGGTGGACTCTTAAGCACTGCGCCACCAGAGAAGGCCCCTATACATTCTTTCTTAATTCTTTCCATTATGGTTTATTACTGGATATTGAATATAGTTCCCTGTGCTATACAGTAGGACCTTGCTGTTATCCATTCTACATATAATAGTTTGCATCCACTAACCCCAAACTCCCACTCCATCCCTCCACCACTCCCCCTCCCTGTTGGCAACTACAAGTCTGTTCTCTATGTCTGTGAGTCTTTCTGTTTCGTACACAAGTTCATATGTGTCATATTTTAGATTCCACTTAAAACTGATATCATATGGTATTGTCTTTTGCTGTTTGACTTACTTCACTTAGTATGATAATCTCTAGGTCCAACCATGTTGCAGCAAATGGCATTATTTCATTCTTTTTTATGGCTGAGTAATATTCCATTGTATATGTATGTACCACATCTTTATCCATTCATCTGTCAGTGAACATTTAGATTGTTTCTATGTCTTGGCTATTGTAAATAGTGCTGCTGTGATCATAGGGGTGCATGTATCTTTTTGAATTATAGTTTTGTCTGGATATATGCCCAGGAGTGGGATTGCTGGATCATATGGCAACTCTATTTTTAGTTTTTTGAAGAACCTCCATACTATTTTCCATAGTGGCTGCACCAATTTACATTCTCACCAACAGTGTAGGAGGGTTCCCTTTTCTCCACACCCTCTTCAGCATTTGTTATTTGTAGACTTTTTGGTGGTGGGTGGGGCGGTGGCACAGCATGGCTTGCGGGATCTTAGTTCCCTGACCAGAGATTGAACCAGCAGCGGTCCTCAGCAGTGAAAGCACAGAGTCATAACCACTGGACCGCCGAGGAATTCCCATTTGTAAGATTTTTTTTTTTTTACATCTTTGTTAGAGTATAATTGCTTTACAATGGTGTGTTAGTTTCTGCTTTATAACAAAGTGAATCAGTTATACATATACATATGTTCCCATATAGCTTCCCTCTTGCGTCTCCCTCCCTCCCACCCTCCCTATCCCACCCCTCTAGGTGGTCACAGAGCACCAAGCTGATCTCCCTGTGCTATGCGGCTGCTTCCCACTATCTATCTATTTTACGTTTGGTAGTGTATATATGTCCATGGCACTCTCTCACTTTGTCACAGCTTACCCTTCCCACTCCCCATATCCTCAAGTCCATTCTCCGGTAGGTCTGTGTCTTTATTCCTGTCTTACCCCTAGGTTCTTCTTGATATTTTTTTTCTTAAATTGCATATATATGTGTTAGCATATGGTATTTGTCTTTTCTCTTTCTGACTTACTTCACTCTGTATGACAGACTCTAGGTCCATCCACCTCATTACAAAGAGCTCAATTTCGTTTCTTTTTATGGCTGAGTAATATTCCATTGTATATATGTGCCACATCTTCTTTATCCATTCATCTGATGATGGACACTTAGGTTGTTTCCATCTACTGGCTATTGTAAATAGAGCTGCAATGAACATTTTGGTACATGACTCTTTTTGAATTATGGTTTTCTCAGGGTATATACCCAGTAGTGGGATTGCTGGGTCATATGGTAGTTCTATTTGTAGTTTTTTAAGGAACCTCCATACTGTTCTCCATAGTGGCTGTACCAATTCACATTCCCACCAGCAGTGCAAGAGTGTTCCCTTTTCTCCACACCCTCTCCAGCATTTATTGTTTCTAGATTTTTTTGATGATGGCCATTCTGACTGATGTGAGATGATATCTCATTGTACTTTTGATTTGCATTTCTCTAATGATTAATGATGTTGAGCATTCTTTCATGTGTTTGTTGGCAGTCTGTATACCTTCTTTGGAGAAATGTCTATTTAGGTCTTCTGCCCATTTTTGGATTGGGTTGTTTGTTTTTTTGTTATTGAGCTGCATGAGCTGCTTGTAAATTTTAGAGATTAATCCTTTCTCAGTTGCTTCATTTGCAAATATTTTCTCCCATTCTGAGGGTTGTCTTTTGGTCTTGTTTATGGTTTCCTTTGCTGTGCAAAAGCTTTGAAGTTTCATTAGGTCCCATTTGTTTATTTTTGTTTTTTATTTCCATTTGTCTAGGAGGTGGGTCAAAAAGGATCTTGCTGTGATTTATGTCATAGAGTGTTCTGCCTATGTTTTCCTCTAAGAGTTTGATAGTTTCTGGCCTTACATTTAGGTCTTTAATCCATTTTGAGCTTATTTTTCTGTATGGTGTTAGGGAGTGATCTAATCTCATACTTTTACATGTACCTGTCCAGTTTTCCCAGCACCACTTATTGAAGAGGCTGTCCTTTCTCCACTGTACATTCCTGCCTCCTTTATCAAAGATAAGGTGACCATATGTCCGTGGGTTTATCTCTGGGCTTTCTATCCTGTTCCATTGATCTGTCTTTCTGTTTTTGTGCCAGTACCATACTGTCTTGATTACTGTAGCTTTGTAGTATAGTCTGAAGTCAGGGAGCCTGATTCCTCCAGCTCCGTTTTTCATTATCAAGATTGCTTTGGCTATTCGGGGTCTTTTGTGTTTCCATACAAATTGTGAAATTTTTTGTTCTAGTTCTGTGAAAAATGCCAGTGGTAGTTTCATAGGGATTGCATTGAATCTGTAGATTGCTTTGGGTAGTAGAGTCATTTTCACAATGTTGATTCTTCCAATCCAAGAACATGGTGTATCTCTCTATCTATTTGTATCATCTTTAATTTCTTTCATCAGTGTCTTACAATTTTCTGCATACAGGTCTTTTGTCTCCTTGGGTAGGTTTATTCCTAGATATTTTACTTTTTGTTGCTATGGTAAATGGGAGTGTTTTCTTGGTTTCACTTTCAGATTTTTCATCATTAGTGTATAGGAATGCCAGAGATTTCTGTGCATTAATTTTGTATCCTGCTACTTTACCAAATTCATTGATCAGCTCTAGTAGTTTTCTGGTAGCATCCTTAGGATTCTCTGTGTATAGTATCATATCATCTGCAAAGAGTGACAGCTTTACTTCTTCTTTTCCGATTTGGATTCCTTTTATTTCCTTTTCTTCTCTGATTGCTGTGGCTAAAACTTCCAAAACTTTGTTGAATAAGAATGGTGAGAGTGGGCAACCTTGTCTTGTTCCTGATCTTAGTGGAAATGCTTTCAGTTTCTCACCGTTGAGGACGATGTTGGCTGTGGGTTTGTCATATATGGCCTTTATCATGTTGAGGAAAGTTCCTTCTATGCCTACTTTCTGGAGTGTTTTTATCATAAATGGGTGTTGAATTTTCTTGAAAGCTTTCTCTGCATCTATTGAGATGACCATATGGTTTTTCTCCTTCAGTTTGTTAATATGATGTATCATGTTGATTGATTTGCATATATTGAAGAATCCTTGCATTCCTGGAATAAACCCCACTTGATCATGGTGTATGATCCTTTTAATGTGCTGTTGGATTCTGTTTGCTAGTATTTTGTTGAGGATTTTTGCATCTATGTTCATCAGTGATATTGGCCTGTAGTTTTCTTTCCTTGTGACAGCCTTGTCTGGTTTTGGTATCAGGGTGATGGTGGCCTCGTAGAATGAGTTTGGGAATGTTCCTTCGTATGCTATATTTTGGAAGAGTTTGAGAAGGATAGGTGTTAGCTCTCCTCTAAATGTTTGATAGAATTCACCCGTGAAGCCATCTGGTCCTGGGCTTTTGTTTGTTGGAAGATTTTTTTTTTTTTTTCTTTCAGTACGCGGGCCTCTCACTGTTGTGGCTTCTCCCGTTGCAGAGCACAGGCTCCGGACGCACAGGCTCAGTGGCCATGGCTCACGGGCCTAGCCGCTCCGCGGCATGTGGGATCTTCCCGGACCGGGGCACGAACCCTTGTCCCCTGCATCGGCAGGCAGACTCGCAACCACTGCACCACCAGGGAAGCCCTGTTGGAAGATTTTTAATCACGGTTTCAATTTCAGTGCTTGTGACTGGTCTGTTTATATTTTCTATTTCTTTCTGGTTCAGTCTCAGAAGGTTGTGCTTTTCTAAGAATTTGTCCATTTCTTCCAGGTTGTGCATTTTACTGGCATAGAGTTGCTTGTAGTAATCTCTCATGATCATTTGTATTTCTGCAGTGTCAGTTGTTACTTCTCCTTTTTCATTTCTAAATCTATTGATTTGAGTCTTCTCCCTTTTTATCTTGATGAGTCTGGCTAATGGTTTATCAATTTTGTTTATCTTCTCAACCAGCTTTTAGTTTTATTGATCTTTGCTATCGTTTCCTTCATTTCTTTTTAATTTATTTCTGATCTGGTCTTTATGATTTCTTTCCTTCTGCTAACTTTGGGGTTTTTTTCTTCTTCTTTCTCTAATTGCTTTAGGTGCAAGGTTATGTTGTTTATTCGAGATGTTTCCTGTTTCTTAAAGTAGGATTGTATTGCTATAAACTTCCCTCTTAGAACTGCTTTTGCTGCCTCACATAGGTTTTGGGTTGTCGTGTCTCCATTGTCATTTGTTTCTAGGTATTTTTTGATTTCCTCTTTGATTTCTTCAGTGATCAATTCGTTATTAAGTAGTGTATTGTTTTGCCTCCATGTGTTTGTATTTTTTACAGATCATTTCCTGTAATTGATACCTAGTCTCATAGCGTTGTGGTCAGAAAAGATAATTGATACAATTTCAATTTTCTTAAATTTACCAAGGCTTGATTTGTGACCCAGGATATGGTCTATCCTGGAGACTGTTCCATGAACACGTGAGAAAAATGTGTATTCTGTTGTTTTTGGATGGAGTGTCCTATAATATCAGTTAAGTCCATCTTGTTTAATGTATCATTTAAAGCTTGTGTTTCCTTATTTATTTTCATTTTGGATGATCTGTCCATTGGTGAAAGTGGGGTGTTAAAGTCCCCTACTATGAATGTGTTACTGTCGATTTCCCCTTTTTTGGCTGTTGGTATTTGCCTTATGTATTGAGGTGCTCCTATGTTGGCTGCATAAATAGTTACAGTTGTTATATCTTCTTCTTGGATGAATCCCTTGATCATTATGTAGTGTCCTTCTTTGTCTCTTCTAATAGTCTTTATTTATTTATTTATTTTTGCGGTACGCAGGCTTCTCACTGTTGTGGCCTCTCCCGTTGCGGAGCACAGGCTCCGGACGCGCAGGCTCAGCGGCCATGGCTCATGGGCCCAGCCGCTCCGTGGCATGTGGGATCTTCCCAGACCAGGGCACGAACCCGTGTCCCCTGCATCGGCAGGTGGACTCTTAACCACTGTGCCACCAGGGAAGCCCTAATAGTCTTTATTTTAAAGTCTACTTTGTCTGATATGAGAATTGCTACTCCAGCTTTCTTTTGGTTTCCATTTGCATGGAATATCTTTTTGCATCTCCTCAGTTTCAGTCTGTATGTGTCCCTAGGTCTGAAGTGGGTCTCTTGTAGACAGCATATATATGGGTCTTGTTTTTGTATCCATTCAGCCAGTCTGTGTCTTTTGGTGGGAGCATTTAATCCATTTACATTTAAGGTAATTATTGATAAGTATTGTTCCTATTCCCATTTTCTTCATTGTTTTGGGTTTGTTATTATAGGTCTTTTCCTTCTCTTCTGTTTCTTGCCTAGAGAAGATCCTTTAGCATTTGTTGTAAAGTTGGTTTGGTGGTGGTGAACTCTCTCAGCTTTTGCTTCTCTGTAAAGGTTTTAATTTCTCCATCAAATCTGAATGAGATCCTTGCTGGGTACAGTAATCTTGGTTGTAGGTTTTTCTCCTTCATCACTTTAAATTTGTCCTGCCAGTCCCTTCTGGCTTGCAGAGTTTCTGCTGAAAGATCATTAACCTTATGGGGCTTCCCTTGTGTGTTACCTGTTGTTTTTCCCTTGCTGCTTTTAATATGTTTTCTTTGTATTTAATTTTTGACAGTTTGATTAATATGTGTCTTGGCATGTTTCTCCTTGGATTTATCCTGTATGAGACTCTCTGTGCTTCCTGGACTTGATTAACTATTTCCTTTCCCATATTAGGGAAGTTTTCAATTATAATCTCACATATTTTCTCAGTCCCTTTGTTTTTCTCTTCTTCTTCTGGAACCCCTATAATTCGAATGTTGGTGCGTTTAATGTTGTCCGAGAGGTCTCGGAGACTGTCCTCAGTTCTTTTCATTCTTTTTTCTTTATTCTGCTCTGCAGTAGTTATTTCCACTATTTTATCTTCCAGGTCACTTATCCATTCTTCTGCCTCAGTTGTTCTCCTATTGATCCCTTCTAGAGTATTTTTGTTTTTTTGTTTGTTTTTGAGGTATGCGGGCCTCTCACTGTTGTGGCCTCTCCTGTTGCAGAGCACAGGCTCCGGATGCGCAGGGTCAGCAGCCATGGCTCACGGACCCAGCCGCTCTGCAGCATGTGGGATCTTCCCGGACCGGGGCACGAACCTGTGTCCCCCGCATCGGCAGGTGGACTCTCAACCACTGTGCCACCAGGGAAGCCCCCTTCTAGAGTATTTTTAATTTCATTTATTGTGTTGTTCATCGTTGCTTGTTTCATCTTTAGTTCTTCTAGGTTCTTGTTAAATGTTTCTTGTATTTTCTCTATTCTATTTCCAAGATTTTGGATCATCTTTACTATCATTATTCTGAATTCTTTTTCAGGTAGACTGCCTATTTCATCTTCATTTGTTAGGTCTGGTGGGTTTTATCTTGCTCCTTCATCTGCTGTTTGTTTTTCTGTCTTCTCATTTTGCTTATCTTACTGTGTTTGGGGTCTCCTTTTTGCAGGCTGCAGGTTCATAGTTCCCGTTGTTTTTGGTGTCTGTCCCCAGTGGCTAAAGTTGGTTCAGTGGGTTGTGTAGGCTTCCTGGTGGAGGGGACTAGTGCCTGTGTTCTGCTGCATGAGGCTGGATCTTGTCTTTCTGGTGGGCAGGTCCACGTTTTGTGGTGTGTTTTGGGGTGTCTGTGGACTTACTATGATTTTAGGCAGCCTCTCTGCTAATGGGTGGGGTTGTGTTCCTGTTTTGCTAGTTGTTTGGCATAGGTTGTCCAGCACTGTAGCTTGCTGGTCATTGAGTGAAGCTGGGTGCTGGTGTTGAGATGGAGATCTCTGGGAGATTTTCACCGTTTGATATTATGTGGAGCTGGGAGGTCCCTTGTGGACCAGTGTCCTGAAGTTGGCTCTCCCACCTCAGAGGCACAGCACTGACTCCTGGCTTCAGCACCAAGAGCCTTTCATCCGCATGGCTCAGAATAAAAGGGAGAAAAAGTAGAAAGAAAGAAAGAGAGAAAGAGAGGAAGGAAGGAAGGAAGGATAAAAGAAAATAAAGTAAGGTAAAATAAAATAAAGTTATTAAAATAAAAAAATATTTAAAAAAAAATTTTTAAGTAGAAAAACAAAAAACTGGTCGGATAGAACCCTAGGACAAATGGTGAAAGAAAGCTACACAGACAAAATCTCACACAGAAGCATACACATACACACTCACAAGAAGAGGAAAAGGGGAAAAAATAATAAATCTTGCTCTCAAAGTCCACCTCCTCAATTTGGGATGATTCGTTGTCTATTCAGGTATTGCACAGATGCAGGGTACATCAAGTTGATTGTGGAGCTTTAATCTGCTGCTCCTGAGGCTGTTGGGAGAGATTTCCCTTTCTCTTCTTTGTTCTCACAGCTCCCAGGGGCTCAGCTTTGGATTTGGCCCCGCCTTTGCATGTAGGTCGCTGGAGGGTGACTGCTCTTCGCTCACACAGGACGGGGTTAAAGGAGCCGCTGATTCGGGGGCTCTGGCTCACTCAGGCCAGTGGGAGGGAGGGGTACGGAGTGCGGGGCGAGCCTGCGGCGGCAGAGGCCAGCGTGACGTTGCACCAGCCTGAGGCTCGCTGTGCGTTCTCCTGGGGAAGTTGTCCCTGGATCCCAGGAACCTGGCAGTGGCGGGCTGCACAGGCTCCCGGGAGGGGAGGTGTGAATAGTGACCTGTGCTCGCACACAGGCTTCTTGGTGGCGGCAGCAGCAGCCTTAGCATCTCATGCCCATCTCTGTGGTCCGCGCTTTTAGCCGCGGCTCGCGCCCGTCTGTGGAGCTCCTTTAAGCGGCGCTCTTAATCCCCTCTCCTTGCGCACCAGGAAACAAAGAGGGAAGAAAAAGTCTCTTGCCTCTTCGGCAGGTCCAGACTTTTTCCTGGACTCCCTCCCGGCTAGCCGTGGTGCACTAACCCCTTCAGGCAGTGTTCAAGCTGCCAGTCCTCTCCCTGCGCTCTGCTCCAACTGAAGCCAGATCCTCAGCTCCCAGGTGAGCTGACAAGCCTCTTGGGCTGGTGAGTGCTGGTCGGGCTGGTGAGTGCTGGTCGGCAACGATCCTCTGTGCGGAAATCTCTCTGCTTTGCCTACTGCACCCCTGTGGCTGCGCTCTCCTCAGCAGCTCCAAAGCTCCCCCCGCTCCGCCCCCCACAGTCTCCGCCAGTGAAGGGGCTTCTAGTGTGTGGAAACCTTTCCTCCTTCACAGCTCCCTCCCACTGGTGCAAGTCCCATCCCTATTCTTTTGTCTCTGTTTATTCTTTTTTCTTTTGCCCTACCCAGGTACGTGGGGAGTTTTGTGCCTTTTGGGAGGTCTGAGGTCTTCTGCCAGCGTTCAGTAGGTGTTTTTTAGGAGTTCCACGTGTAGATGTATTTCTGATGTATCTGTGGATAGGAAGGTGATCTCTGCGTCTTACTCTTCTGCCATCTTTGCCCTCCGAGCACCCATTTGTAAACTTTTAATGATGGCCATTTTGACCAGTGTGAGGTGGTACCTCATTGTAGTTTTAATTTTCACTTCTCTAATAATTTAGCAATGATGAGCATCCTTTTTTTTTGTTTGTTTAATATTTATTTATTTGACTGTGCCAAGTCTTAGTTGCAACATGCAGGATTTTTAGTTGTGCCATGCAAACTGTTAGTTGCAGCATGTGGAATCTAGTTGCCCAACCAGGAGTCAACCCCAGGCCCTCTGCATTGGGAGTGTGGAGTTCCAGCTCCTGGACCACCAGGGAAGTCCCTTGAGCATTTTTTCATAAACTTATTGGCCATCTTTGTGTTTTCTTTGCAGAAATGTCTCTTTAGTTCTTCTGCCCATTTTTTGATTGGGTTGTTTGTTTTTGTTGAATTGTATGAGCTGTTTGTATATTTTGGAGATTAAGCACTTGTCAGTCACATCTCTTGCAAATATTTTCTCCCATTCCATAGATTGTCTTTTCATTTTGTTTATGGTTTGCTTTGCTATGCAAAAGCTTGTAAGTTTAAGTCCCATTTGTTTATTTTTGCTTTTATGTCTATTGCCTTGGGCGACTGACCTAGGAAAACATTGGTACAATTTATGTCAGAGTATGTTTGGCCTATGTTCTTTTCTAGGAATTTTAGGGTGTCATGTCTTTTTTTTTTTAATAAATTTATTTATTTTTGGCTGCATTGAGTCTTCGTTGCTACGTATGGGCTTTCTCGAGTTGTGGCGAGTTGGGGCTACCCTTCGTTGCGGTGCACGGGCTTCTCATTGCAGTGGCTTCTCTTGTTGTGGAGCACAGGCTCTAGGCACGCAGGCTTCAGTAGTTGTGGCATGCAGGCTCAAATAGTTGTGGCTCACAGGTTCTCGGGTGTAGGCTCAGTAGTTGTGGCGCATGGGCTTAGTTGCTCCGCGGCCTGTGGGATCTTCCCGGACCAGGGATCAAACCTGTGTTCCCTGCATTGGCAGGCGGATTCTTAACCACTGTGCCACCAGGAAAGTCCCGCCCCTTTTATTTTGATTAAAATGTTTTCCAGAGTGTGTGTATGTGTACACAAAAAGGCTAGGAGTAAAAACAAAATATCAAAATTATCTTGTGGCAATAGGATTATGAGTGGGTTTTTTTTTTTTTCCCCGGTACGCGGGCCTCTCACTGCTGTGTGGCCCCTCCCGTTGCAGAGCACAGGCTCCGGACGCGCAGGCTCAGCGGCCATGGCTTACGGGCCCAGCCGCTCTGCGGCACGTGGGATCCTCCCGGACCGGGGCACGAACCCGTGTCCCCTGCATCAGCAGGTGTACTCTCAACCACTGCGCCACCAGGGAAGCCCCTATGAGTGGTTTTTTTATCTTATTTTCTTTTGTGTTTTATAGCATTTTACAGTAAACATTTGACTTGTATCTTTGGGAAAAAATGGTTTTTGATATTTAAAGTTACTTGGAGCAGAGTTATTTCTTTCATGGAAAATTTTTCTTATGACTTCAACTTAGAAATTAAAAAGGTACTAGGTAAAAGACCAAAATACATTATTTTGTTGGTATCTGTTGCTTTTTTTTTAAGAAATATTCTTTCTTACCTCAACCTTATTTAACCCGGTTTCATAATTTGTAGCAGTATTAATATGACTTTAGCCTGCTTGATTATCAGCTTTCCTAGGAATGGCTGAATTAGCTATGATGGTCATGTTGATGTGTAGTCTCCCCAGCTTTCAACCTGAATCCTAATAGATCTCACAGTTTAAGGTTTCCCTGTATGCTTGTTACTTGTTTATCCACTATTTGCCTATATAAAAGGACCACATTTTATGTATCTTGAGTCAAAACTGAAAAACACAGCAAACATGAGTTTTTTGGTTTTGGGGGTTTTCTGGCCATGCTGCATGTCTTGCGGGATCTTAGTTCCCTCACTGGGGATTGAACCCGTTCCCCCTGCAGCAGAAGCGCAGAGTCCTAACCACCGAGCCAGCAGGGAATTCCGAAACATGAGTTTTTAAAAGGTTGCTTTGGCTCCCTGTATTTTAATAAAATATCTCTTAAGATAAATTATTATATGAGAAAAGCAAGGCACAGAAAAGTATGTGTAGCATAACACCTACTATAAGAAGGAGGCATAAGAGTATTTGTTTGACTGTATAAAGACTCTAAAAATCTGTACAAATTCTTAATCATTCTGGTCATGGAGATGGAGTTGGACTTTTCACTGTGTAATCTTCTGATATTTGAATCATGTGAATTTTAAAAATGGGTTTCGAAAGTGAAGTACTGAGAACTTAGAAATAAACTGATCTTATTTTCTCACATAAAATGAGAACCTAATACCTCATGTGTATAGTAATTGTCTTATTCCTTAGAACAAAGATAAGCAAACTATAACCCAAAGACCGCCAGTCCTCCTTTCCCTCCCTTTTTCTGAATAAAGTTGTATTGTACCATAGCCATGCCCATTTGTATACATATTATAATATATGGCTTCTCTTTCCAGCTACAATGGCAGAATTAAGTAGTTGCAACAGACACTTTATGGCCTGCAATCTTTATTATCTAATTCTATACAGAAAAATTTTGCTGACCCTCTGCTGTAGACCTTGTTTTAAAGTTTTTAATAGTAGAACCCTCTGTTTACAGTCAAATTTTTATATGGACTTCTATTATTAAAATATACAGCTATACTTATTGCAGTGAGGTTAGGGGACAGGTTGGTTGAACCCTGCCTACTCACCTGCCTCCCTCTCTTTTTTTACCCTCCATTCTCCAGCAGATGATTCTTGAGGGGAATTTGAGGAACCCCCGGGGTTCTAAGGAGTACATTTTGAAAATGACTGCCTTACAACAACTCTTTGAGGCAGTAAGTGTGATATTATTTTCTATTTTAGGTATTGAGAGACTCGGCTCATAGAAGTTAGTTAGTCAAGGCTTAATAAGCAACCAGAACTCAAAACAAATCCAGGATATTTAATTGCAGAATAAATGGTCATATTTGCCTTTATATTCTATTTTATATTGTCATAATTATACAGTAATTGTTTCTACAAGGTGTTTTAGTGGTGATTTGACTTTTTTGTCTTTCATCTTTCTTGTTTCGCATAGGCTTTTGTAAGGCAAGCTTCCTTCCTTTACTGGAATTTGCCTATACTTCTGTGCTAAGTTTTGACTTCTGTAGCATGGCTGATGTAGCCATCTTGGCTCGTCATCTTTTCATGTCAGAAGTTTTAGAAATCTGTGAAAGTGTACATAAACTAATGGAAGAGAAGCAGCTAACAGTATATAAGAAGGGTGAGGTACAAACAGTTACATCTACGCAGGACTTACCAGAACAAAATGGAGGTACAGCACCTCCTGTGGCTAACAACGAGGGAACCACAACAACTTTATCCACTGAACTTGGGGATTGTGAAATTGTACTGCTGGTGAATGGAGAATTGCCAGAGCAGAATGGAGAGCTAGGACAACAGCCTGAGCCCCAGGTTTCTTCACAGACCGAAGCTGCTCTGTCACCTGTAGGCTGTGTAACTGATTCCCATCCTGAAATGGAGTCTGTTGATTTAGGAACAAAAAACAGCCAGACAGAACTAGAAACTTTAAACAGCAGAGAAGATGGCACAGTCTCTAATACTCATCCTAAGCTTTCAAAAGAGAATGTAATCAGTAGCTCTCCAGAAAACAGTAATATGGGAAATGATACAGCAACAGAGGATATCTGTGCTGAAGATATCTCAGAGCATAGGCAGAAGCTTGGCCAGTCTTTAAAAGATCAGGAAAATCTAGTTGAACCGACAGCACAGACAGACCATAGTCCCGATGATGATGATACTTACAGAAGCAGGCTTCGGCAGCGTTCTGTTAACGAAGGAGGATATATCCGACTACACAAAGGGATGGAGAAGAAGCTGCAGAAACGGAAAGCCATTTCCAAGTCAGCAGTTCAACAGGTATGATGAAAAAAGAGTTTACCTTTGTAGTTTTAGCTTTAAGTTGAAAACATTCTGCAGTTAAACTTATGGTGATAATTATCTTGGGGGGAAGGGGAGTGGATGCAGGAAAGCAATTTAATGTTTTAAATACCAATATTAAGATAATGTGAATTTGAGATAGTTAGTTTATTTAGATTGTGTTTTCTGTTCTTTAATTAGGTGGCTCAGAAATTAGTTCAAAGAGGAAAAAAGATGAAACAACCAAAAAGGGATGCTAAAGAGAATACCGAAGAAGAAGCATCCCATAAATGTGGGGAATGTGGAATGGTTTTTCAGAGACGATATGCTCTTATAAAGCACATACTGAAACATGAAAGAGCTAGAGATTACAAGTGTCCAGTAAGTATCTGGAAAGCTAATTATAGGTGGCTATAACTTCATTATAAATAGAATCCAATTTACTGCTTCATTATTATCCTGCCATTTGTGTTCTCTCTTCTCTCTGTCTCCCTTACATTGCCGTAAGAGTTATCTTCTGATTTGTACATGTCATGTTCTTGCCAAAAAATATTTACGTCTGCTTCTTCTTGATACCCTAGTAAGACAACAGTAAAACGATCTTTTTAAAAAGCTCATAGAAAGGCAAAAAGAACAGGAGACCTTAGCAACTAAATTCTGGATTCTGATAAATAGATGGAGTGTTTTTTGTTTGTTTGTTGGCTGCCCCATGCGGCATGCGGTATCTTAGTTCCCCAACCAGGGATAGAACCTGCAGTGGAAGCACAGGGTCTTAGCCACTGGACTGCCAGGGAAGTCCCTAGATGGAGTCATTGATTCAGCAGATTTGAAAGGGCTCATTCCCAGGCTTTCAGTGTGGAAAGCTAAGAATCAATCTAAATTGTATTGCAGAACTACCAAAAGGCTCAGAAATTAATGGTACTAGCTACCTTGAAAGTAGAGATGAGTCTGGTTGTTAGAAAGTCTGTTTTGGTTTTTTTTCTGGCTGCGTTGGGTCTACATTGCTATACATGGGCTTTCTCTGGTTGCGGCTAGCGGGAGCTACTCTTCATTGTGGTGCGCCGGCTTCTCACTGCGGTGGCTTCTCTTGTTGCAGAGCATGGGCTCTAGGTGTGCAGACTTCAGTAGTTGTGGCGCACGGGCTTCAGTAGTTGTGGCATGCAGGCTCTAGAGCACAGGCTTAGTAGTTGTGGCACACAGACTTAGTTGCTCCACAGCATGTGGGATCTTCCTGGATCAGGGCTCAAACACGAGTCCCCTGCATTGGCAGGCGGACTCTTAACCACTTTGCCACCAGGGAAGTCCCTAGAAAGTCTTTCTAAGAAGTAAGTAAATCACTACCACCATGCCTTCAGCCAAAAATCCATCTTCTACTCTCTGAAAAAGATAAAACCCACCACTGCTCTAGGGAACACTGTGAATAATGAGGGTGAATGTACTATATACCAAACAAGGGAAGGTAAAAGCATATATACTGAATATTGAATCCTTTCAAGCTCTCTTTCCCTACTCAAGTTCCAGAATATTAACAACCAAGCCCTTAATCTTAAAATAGAAGGATTTCTTAAAGGTGAGAAATCCGAAGTCTGATAACAAAAGATCTAAAGATACTGCTCATTAAAGCCTGTGGTTAATAGTTTACTCCTCTGCTTACACACAAGTTCCAATCGGTTTTTAAATGTCTTATTTTGAAATGTGAATAGACATCAGGTATATAGACTCACAAATATTTGAAGCAAAAAAACAACTTTGAGGAATCCAATACTATGCAGTTAAAAGAAAACTCAAACACCCCCCCACACACAACCCAAACCACAAACTATGATTTATATTAGAGATAAATAAAACAATTACATCAGTAAAACAATAACCATGTACTGTGTTTTTAAAAGGACACATCAAGAGAACAGAAGAGTTTTTCTTAGGAATAAAATACATAATAACACATATAGAAAAGTTAGGAAATACAATTGACTAAATCACCCAGAAAATAAAGCAAAAGACAAGGTAAAAATGGGAGTGAAAGAAATTTTAGAGGATTGGTCTAGGTTGTCTTCTAATATCCAGATAATTCCAAACAGCATGGAGAGAAAGAAATCACTAATGCAATGAAAAAAAATTTGAGAACTTGAAAATAGAAGTTTCCTTGTTAAAAGGGTGCGTTGAATGTCCAGAATCATGGGTGAAAATAAATCTATACCAAGATATATTATGAAATTTCAGAATCAAGGTACAAAGAAAATCTTATAAATTACAAGAGAGAAAGGATAAGGGTCAGAATAGCTTCAGGCCTTTCAGCAGCAACAGTGCAAGTTAGAAGACAAAGGCACAATATCTTTAATATTATAAAAGGAAATGATTTCTAACTTGGAATCAGTATTCAAACTATATTTATGATGGTAGAATAAGAACAGTTTCAGACATGCAAGGTCTGCAAAGTTTTACCTCCCAAACTCCCTTTCTCAGGAAGCTGTCGGCAGAGGTAGTCCTCTAAAATGAGCAAGACATGGGAAACGGGAAACATGGGGTCCAATCTGTAGAGTCCAAGCGTGGGAAACAACCGCCCCAGTCTGGAACACCAACGTAGTGCTTTGACAGCGATCTCCCACAAGGTGATGTTTTAAACCTTCTCCCAATAGACAGTTGAGAGAAAGGTTTGATGATGAATTAGCAGTAAATACAAAGATAAATAAAACAGAAAAGGAAACGAAAGGAAAGGAAAGAGACTCATACTGTCTGTATGGTCCAGCTGTAATAACATGTATGTCATCCAGATAATGTAAGCACTGAAATTGATCTCATCAAAATGATCATAAAGCTGTATTGAGAAAGTATGGTAATGGGAAGGATCATGTACGTGTAGAGAGTGGAGAGGTAAAGGAGAGGGTCACTTCCTATTATTCATATTACTCAGAATTACAAAGATAATCATTAAGAAAGAGTCAAAAAAGTAGAGTAGTGAACCAAGAGGCCAGTTTTACTTATTAAAAAAAAGTTTTGTAGATCATGACTATAAATAACTCTGATTTTAAAATAAAGAACAGAAGCTTTCAGGAATACTCAACAAGTACAGGGTAAAACCCAAGGACTATCACAGTTTTATCTTCCTACTTTTTCCAGCCCCTATTTTTGCTCTTCCTAACAACTGTTAGTACTCATATAATAATAGTATTCTTGTCTTTGTCTGTGTCTTACCATTCCTTCAACACCCAGCCTCGGTGATGATGCCTTTCCTTATACTCTGATTATTCCCTCTTCCTAAGTATTGATCTTTCACCTATTTACATATAAATCCTGTTTTTGTGGTTAGATTATAAATCTTTGCAGAGTAGAGGCTGGGTCTGTCCCTTTCATTTCTATAGTGTGGTACCTAGCATATTGTCTTTTACATAGTATATATGTTTATTGAGTGATATAATTGTAACAAAGATATGGAATGTTGAAGTACAAGTTGAGTTTCACTTAACATTTGTGATGGAAATATATTCAGGCAGAATTTTGTTTACTTTTTCTTTTAGTTGTGTAAGAAACAGTTTCAGTACAGTGCCTCCTTGAGAGCACACCTTATTCGACATACCAGGAAAGATGCACCTACTTCATCCTCTTCCAGTTCTGCACCTAATGAGGCATCAGGATCATCATCTGAGAAGGGCAGAACCAAACGCGAATTTATATGTTCGATATGTGGAAGGACATTACCTAAATTATATTCTCTTCGAATACATATGTTAAAGCACACAGGGGTAAAACCACATGCATGCCAGGTAAAGCCATTATATTTATTTTGTTATTTAAAGAAGATTGGAACATAACTGGTGATAAGACTGGTTGATTCTGGCGTCACATCACTTTGGTAAAATGTCACAGGAAGTCCATAACTTTTTCAGTTTGTTGTCTAGGTCAAGGGTGATTCCCAGTTCTGTTCTTTAATTTGGCTGAAGTTGTAACTTGAAATTAATCTATTTAGGATGTTCGGGAAACTTGCTAGGATTCAGAGCGATACAGGGTGAGAATAACCAATTCATCATCTCAGTCATCCCTTAACGTTCAGTAGGACCAACCTGGCTTGGGAAGGAACCTGTGAGTTAAACACGTCTTAGTAGAAATTCTGCCTAAGCTATGTGTCCTTCTCTAGAGCTGAAGACTAAATGCCAAAATGTGATTCCTGGGTAAAGAATCCTGTGATAAGCCAGCTTTGGGCTATTTGCAACAGTGAAAAATTTCTAGTAGCACTTATAGCCTTGCATATAAGGATGACCCACTATTTTTATTAATAAACAGTTTTGGAACCAGTGAAATTTTTAATGTTTTTCTCTCTCTCTTTCGTTTCTTAAGCTTCGTATTATAAGAAAAAAGAATGTAAGAGAGTAGAATAAACCCTCATGTACTCTTCACCCAGCTTTAATAGTTATCAACACATGGTCAATTGTGGGATTTTTTTTTAATTTTTATTGAAATATAGTTGATTTACAATGTTGTGTTAGTTTCAGGTGTTCAGCAAAGTGATTCATTTATTTATTTATTCATTCATCCATTCATTCTTTTTTAGATTCTTTTCCATTATAGGTTATTACAAGATATCGAGTGTAGTTCCCTGTGCTATACAGTAGGTCCTTGTTGGTTATCTGTGGTCAGTTGTATTTTATATGTACTGTCTCTCACTCCCTTACTTCCCCCTCCCTTCAGTTATTTTGAAGCCAAGTCCTAAGCATCATTTTATTCATATATTTAAAAACTAAGTGTTAATTCGGCCTCTGGTCTTCTGGTGTAGCACTACTCAAAATGTGTGGTCCATAAAAGATAAGTGCAAAGATGGAGAGTAGCATGTAGAAACTGTCATGGTAATTTGATACTGTGACATTTTCATTGTGTTTAACAAAAATCTCTCCCTAATAGATTGGGGAAAGAAAAAAACTGGTTCTTCATCATAGAGAGTTTAAGAAGCACTGTTCTAGTTGGTATAGCAGGAGTTGAGTATATTGTTCTTGATTAAGCTCCCATGTCTCTTTTAATATAAGATATATTGTTTACCAGTCTCACAAAGGACAGTATGAGGTTTTTTTGCGTACTGTTTTGAGTTCTTCTAGTGATCTCATGGGTGTAAGAAAAATAGCAATATTGGTTAACTACTGAATCAGAAGATGATCAGCCAGCTAAAATCCTTGGCCCTTGTATCAACTTTAACTTTGTCATTTTGTTTATAATTTAAGTTTTTAATTTAAAATAGCATAGTAGATTCTGTGTCCTCATTCTTCAGAAACAGCCCTTATCTCTTTTCCTGTTTTACTGGTTTAAACACCTGTGCTCTCTTAGGTCTGTGGAAAGACTTTCATCTACAAGCACGGTCTAAAATTACACCAGAGTCTCCATCAATCACAGAAGCAGTTCCAGTGTGAACTATGCGTTAAGTCATTTGTTACCAAACGGAGTCTTCAGGAACATATGAGTATTCACACAGGTAATGAGAAACTTATATTGACATAGTTACATGTTATATACTATTAATTTACTAGTATATTGATTATGCTGTAAGATGACTGTATGTGTGCAGTTTTTTATTAATGAGAGTAAAGGTTTTTTTTGTTTTTTTGTGTTTTTTTTTAGAGTAAAGTTTAAAAGTTGTTCTTATAATCTAGTTTTAGAGCTATCTTATTTGTGTAAAAATTTTGTTTCAGTCAGTGCAGAAAAATGTGTACTGAGTATTAAATCCAGGCACCTAAGGAAATGGTCTTGCTTTTAAAAAGTTAAGCAGTAGACAGATGTAACTGTCAGCATGGTATGTGGCTTATAATTTTATTAGAACTTTTAGTCCACATATACTTATTTTCAGGTGTTTAAAGCAGTTATGTGGAAAATGGCTGATGAAGGGTAGATAATCTGCTCTAGAACTTGTATACAACTCTACACTGTTATAATCCAGATGATCATGCAAGCCTGTCACATTCTGTGGGTAGTAGTAGTAGCCTCTCTAGTACTCTGGTTGAGAGAAAATAGGGATTTTGACATAGTTTGTTATTCTTAGAAGGTGGATGCCACATGTTACAGCTTCCGTGCCCACTTGATAAAATAACTTCTGAAATACAACGTAAAGCATTCTGTTGGAAGAGCACCTGATTGCTGGATTTGTGACATGGTTTTTATTTTTTATAGGAGAGTCCAAGTACCTTTGCTCAGTTTGTGGAAAGTCTTTTCACAGGGGTTCTGGGCTCAGCAAGCACCTAAAGAAACACCAACCAAAGCCTGAAGTTCGAGGCTATCATTGTACTCAGTAAGTATTTAATATGTGAACCATTCAATTAATTTCCTTGTGTTCTTACTCAGTTTATTTGAAAGTTGTTTCAAAAGAAAATATTTGAGGTGACTATAGTTGATAACACTGTATAATATGATTGAATTCTGCTAAGAGAGTAGGAACTTGAATATTCATATGTAATTATACACACACGTATATATATGTGAGGTGATGGGTGTGTTAACAAGTGGGAGGATTCCTTTCACAGTGTGTACATGTACTGAATCATCACAGTATACACTTTAAATATCTGACAATTTTATTTGTCAGTTACACCTCAGTAAAACTGAAAAAGCAGAATACTTGAAGATAACATTAAACTGTTATTTGTTTACTCTTGATTTTATCAGTTTGTTTTTGTCTAGATGTTCCTATTTATTTATGTAACAGTTTTATTTAGACACAAATTTCATACCATACAAATCACTCATTTTAAATGATTTAAAGAAGTTGTTCAAATGTGCAACCAGTTCTTTCCTACAGTAGGGACTGTAGGAAAGAAGGGTCCCTTGGTGCCAGCCAGAGATTCTTCTTAGGCAGTTCCTCGGAAGTACTTGGCCCTCTGCTCATTTCTCCCTTCTTCAGATTCCTTTTTCCCTCTTTTCATTTTCCAAAGCCTCTTGAAATCTTTTTTATAATTGAAGTAAAGTTCATAGAACATAACATTCATCATTTTAAAGTGTTCAGTTTAGTGGCTTTCAGTACATTCACGGTGTTGTGTGAGCATCACCACTAATTCCAGAATGCCTTCAATACTCAGGCCAGGCAGTTTACAATTCTGCCTTGGTCTTCTCTTTCTGTTTGTACAGAGTCAGCCGTTGGTGAGAGTATAGAGCCTTTTCGGGTCTTTTCTGAGCATGTGCCCAGCACTGGGCAGATATTTGGACTTCTAGATTCCTGGGAATATGTGAGAGTTTTTCAAAGCTCTCATTCCCCAAAACATCTCGGTCTCCAGCCTTTTCCTCACAGGCTTTTGGTTTGGATATTGTTTGCACCAAACTGCTGTTCCTTGCCCCAGCAGCTGTGGCTAATACATTTGCCTGTAAGTGTTTCCAGCCATCTGCTCCTCTGTACTCCCCACCCCTCCCCGAGTCCTCAGCCCTGGAAGAGTTAGGGTAAATACAAGCAGACCCTTTGAGGGGTAACCTCAAGAAGTCATCAGATAGCTCAGAACAACTACAGCTCTGTGAGAATAAGTTCCTCTGGTACTAGGGACCCGTAGCAGGAGTGCAGTCTGTCTGCTGAGCTGAGGAGCCCGGGGATGGGGCCAGGGTGAGTTGAAATGCCACAGAGCTCTCTTACCAAGATTCAGCAATTGCTTTCTTGATTAAATATTTACCTGGTCACTGTAAACTTTTAATTAGTTTCCAGAGGTCCAATAAAATTGATTCTGACAGTTTTTGCCCATTTGTTTACTGCTTTCATGTAGGGATGGGCTTTTGGAGTTACCTACTCTGCCCTATATGCTGATGTCACTCTATAATCAGTCTTATTTTAAAACAAAGATAGTTTATTATTCATACATTTTTAGTTGCAAGTATAAGAAAACCCAATTTAAACTGACTTGAGGGCTTCCCTGGCTTAGTGGTTGAGAACCCGCCTGCCAATGCGGGGGACATGGGTTCGAGCCCTGGTCCGGGAAGATCTCACATGCCGCAGAGCAACTAAGCCTGTGTGCCACAACTACTGAGCCCACGTGCCACAACTACTGAAGCCCGTGCGCCTAGAGCCCATGCTGCACAACAAAAAAAGCCACCACAATGAGAAGCCTGCGCACCACAAAAAAGTAGTAGTCCCACCTCAACAAAGAGAAAGCCCGCGCACAGCAACAAAGACCCACACAGGCAATAATAAAAACAAATAAATAAATTTATTCTTAAAAATTTAAAAATAAAATAAACTGACTTGAATGAAAGTCGAATCTAGGAGTCTGAATAGTTTAATGTAAACTGGTTTCAGATTCATTAGCACTTGATGTCTCTGAGACTCCGTATGGACAAGGCAGTGGCAATGATTTCAGCCTTACATCCTCTCAACTCCCAGATTGTCAAGCTGCTTTTCTCGTAGTTCCTATAAAAGCCCTGATGTTCGCTACCATTGGATCTGGTTAAGGCATTTGGTTTTCTGTGAATCGATCACTATGGCTAAGAGAATGCTGTGCTCTGATTGACCTAGGCCTAAGTCAGTTGCTCCATCCTTATGGTCAAGAGTGAGGCCTACTTCCAATAGATGGACAGAGACTGGGAGAGGGTGAAAAGGGATGTAAAAAGGGGAGATCAGATGGGGTTGAGGAGGAGACAGAAAATAATAACACCTATGATAACCCTTGGGAGCTGTGCAGGATTCTTTCTAAAATGTTTCTAGTACTCTGCAGCTAAAAGAACTTAAGACCCTGTAGCCTTGATGCAAGATTGGAATAGTAAGAATTGTTTTTGTTTTAAATTGGGATCATCTTGTGGAGTTCTAGAAACCCAAGAATATACTGAGTTCCTGGAAACTTCTTTTAAAAGAATAAGATGATCCAGTTGGGTGAATGAACTTTGTTATTGCAGATGTGAGAAAAGTTTCTTTGAAGCTAGAGATCTTCGCCAGCACATGAACAAACATCTTGGTGTGAAGCCATTCCAGTGCCAATTTTGTGATAAGTGCTATAGTTGGAAGAAAGATTGGTATTCCCATGTGAAGTCTCACTCTGTCACTGAGCCTTACAGGTGGGTAAATCTGAGGAGGATCTAAACTTAAGATATAAATGTACTTGGATTAATTATTATGGATTCTGGTGCTTTGGAAAAAATAATTTGGGGTTTTCCTTTATTTTAGGTGTAATATATGTGGCAAAGAATTTTATGAAAAGGCATTGTTCAGAAGGCATGTAAAGAAAGCTACCCATGGAAAAAAAGGAAGAGCAAAGCAAAACCTGGAACGGGTGTGTGAACAATGTGGAAGAAAATTCACTCAGCTGAGAGAGTATAGGAGACACATGAACAACCATGGAGGTAACTATACTTCATATAGTTTTTTATATATATATATATATATATATATATATATATATATATATAAAAATATAAAACTTTCAGTAGAATAAAAGCCAGTCCAGTAGTGATTCTCCTTTTACCATTCCTCTTGCCTATTATCTCGCTTTCCTTAATAAGAGATTAATCCCATGTTGTGGAAGATTTATTCAAGTGATAGAGGTGATCCTGAACCTGACTACCTAATTGTTGTGTAGATAGATAGATTCCTGTTTTAGTGAGCTTAATACTCTATATCAATATTTTTATGCTGGAATGGACTACTTGAAGTTTCTGGTTTTTTATCCTAGGATTATAGGATTGCTGTGAAGGCTAAAAGAGACTATTCACAGAACCTCAGGATTGTCTCTCAGTAACTTCTATCAATAGGAACATCTTTAGAGAGATTATGTCCAGAATCTGCTTTATTCTAAGAGAAACCATTTGGTTCTAAATAAAAGACCGCCATAGTCAAGATAGAAACGTTTATGGGCTACTGTACTTAAAAGAAAAGCATTATTTATCAGGCAGCTGTAATATATTTTGGTACTTGGACCTCACCACACATACACCTCTCTTGTTTCTTTTTTAATAGGAGTTAAGCCATTTGAGTGCTTAACATGTGGAGTAGCTTGGGCTGATGCCCGATCTCTAAAACGCCACGTCAGAACACATACAGGTGAACGGCCCTATGTCTGTCCGGTATGTAGTGAAGCCTACATAGATGCTCGAACACTCCGTAAACATATGACTAAATTCCACAGAGATTATGTGCCTTGCAAAATTATGCTGGAAAAAGATACCCTTCAGTTTCATAACCAAGGAACTCAAGTGGAGCATGCTGTTAGCATCTTAACAGCAGATATGCAGGAACAAGAAAACAGCGGTCCTCAAGAACTTGAAACTGTGGTAGTGACAGGAGAAACTATGGAAGCTCTCGAAGCTGTTGCAGCTACTGAAGAATGTCCGTCAGTATCTACACTTTCTGACCAAAGTATTATGCAAGTGGTTAACTATGTGTTAGCACAACAGCAAGGACAGAAGCTGTCTGAAGTTGCAGAAGCTATTCAAACTGTTGAAGTAGAGGTGGCCCATATTTCAGAAACAGAGTGAATGTAGTAATCGAGATGAACAGAAGGGACATCTCACATAAACTGAACTCACAGAACATTTGTTTACAGTACTATGTGGCTGTCTGCCTAGAGTTTGTACATCAAGGCTCTGGGCTGTTTTGGTGGTGTTTTAACATTTCTAAACGGTTTGTCTGGCTAATGGGTTCTGTAGAAAAGTCCATTTACTGTAAAGAAATTGAAAACAAATCTGTTTGATGGCAGTGGATTATCATGGTATACTTTTTATGAATTAATGTTTATAAAGAACTGTACTAAATAAATTAAAAACCGTACAGTTTCATTTGCATTTTGACATTATTATATACTTTGAGTTTAAAAGGCTGTACTAATTGGCTTTTCTTCTCTTTTATTCTCAAAATATAGAGGTTCTGTGATTTCATTTGCCTTGTTTATGGTTTAAAAATTCTAATATAAAACGTTTTAGTGCGATGCATAAGTATATTACATTTTTTTAAATGCTTCAGATCTGTGATTCTTGACTTACTATTTATTTTAACCCCTTATAAAGTCAGGGATTCTTTATTTTAAAGCACTTAATGAGTTACATGTTGTAATCAAGTTTGCACAGTGTACTTAATCTATATGGGGAACCCCTAAATGAATAGCTGATTTTTTAAAATGCCATTAAAATGCATGAAATGCCTATTAAAGCCTTACTCTACTATCCTTCAAGGCAAGTAAATTGACCATGAGCAAAGAACATTGTTATTAAACTGTTGATGGGAAATTTCTCCATGATTACATAAGATGATAAATGGGAAAAAAGTTAAAACTAGGTTTGGTATGTTTGCAGCTTTTGTATCATGTTTAATTGTTCAATTTTGTTGAAGAACTGCAGTTTAGAAGTAGGATAGCAATATAGACATCTACAGCGGTCCTGTGGATACCATGTAATTGTTAAGTAATTTCAGAATATTGAAAATTCTTCAGCCCTCATTACAGTATACTACTTAAAGAAATTGATTATGGCCCACCAAATTGTTAAAATTAAATTCTTTTTAAAAGTTGCCTGAAAGTTAAATTAATTTGTGTGTTTGATTTTTAAATTCCCACCTCTTTAAGCTATCCAGTTTTCTCGTTTTTCAAAATAGCCACGGGGAGATGCCACATTTCTCTCCTGGGAAACTACCACTCAAGCTGTAATTGTTAAAATTAAACTTCTAAGTATTAGAAGCTAATATAAGTTGTAAAATTAAGATACAAGCAGATCACATGTAAGTCATTCCTAAAGCACAAGAAAAGAATGTGCCTTGATGTACATATATTATTAAGATGCGTATTCCAGTTTACTTTAAAAGTGGCTTAAAAGATGAAGAATAAATGTGATGCCATGCATGCATTGTACCTGTATATGTAATATTTGCATTTGCAAATTTCCCATTGTTTTGATAGCTGTGTGGCTGACTTTCAATTTTAAGTGGATTAACATACAGTCTGTAACTTTATAATGGCTGCTTGTTTATCATATCTTTCAGTTAGTGAAAATGTATTTCAACCTGACAAAAATTTGGAATTGTGTCTTTATGTTCCCTTGTCACCATTGTTATTAGATTTAGTTAATTGTATAAGACCCATTAATGTATGTCATAAATATGTAAATAAAAGATGTTGAATCTTGTTTAAGGCATAAGCTTTGGAGTTGAGCTTGTCACTATTTTCAGCTCATAAATCAGTTGCTGTTATTTGATATGTTATTGAGTTAATCCGTTTGTTTGTTTGTTTGTTTTGCGGTAAGTGGGCCTCTCACTGTTGTGGCCTCTCCCGTTGTGGAGCACAGGCTCCGGACACACAGGCTCAGCGGCCATGGCTCACGGGCCCAGCTGCTCTGTGGCATGTGGGATCTTCCCGGACTGGGGCATGAACCCGTGTCCCCTGCATCGGCAGACGGACTCTCAACCACTGCGCCACCAGGGAAGTCCGAGTTAATCCATTTTTAAAGGGGAGGAGAATTGAACACATTAAAAAATAACCATTGACAGAACACATAATACTATTAAGACTTATTACACTTAATCTTACCACAAAATTAAAAGTAGTACAATTAACCGCCATCTTTGGATCATTTAAATGTGTTTAGAGAATTACATAAATTACGTGTAGAAATAAGTGTTAAGGTTCCAAAAATTCAGTTTTTTATTTCCATGGGGAAAATTATTTAGTTTATAATAATTCATTTTTAGAAGCACACGTTGATTTGTTGTTGTCAGATGACTTCCTTCCTGATTAAATCTGCTTGTTACTGCTGTTTTATTAAAAGCCATTGGCTGTTTACATAATTTCACAAGGTTACCTAAACTGATAAATTTAGAGTTAATCCAGACCTTCAGTGTCTTGTCTTTTTTAAAATAATAGCTTTGATATAAACTGCATGATGCTTCCCACTCATAATTGAATCAGGAAATTTAAACCTATAATCTTCATGGAGGTTCCTAAACAGGGGTTTTACATCTGTTTGGAAAATAAACGAAAAAAGTCTTTGTCTCCCCTGATGTTATAAATGTATAGTTATAGTTTGTAAAGGCTTAGAGCAAAGATGCAAAGATAACTTGTTTAATTATTTTAAATATACCAGTCTTATAGTCTATTATCTGAAGTTTTGAAGTTGAATACTGCTGTTTATTGGATTTCTCCAGAGTTTTATAAATGTTAGAGTATAAGCGCATCTCCAATAGGGCCTTATCTTTGGAATCCTGTGCCACCTGCCTACGTTGAAAAACGGTCCTCCCAGATCAGTTTTATGTTTGCTTTTGTTAGATTGTTCCAAGAGTATCAATGGCTAGGCACTATTTTCATATTAATTTCTCAAACTCTGGTTTCCTAGACCAGCAACTGTAAATTTGAACTTTAGACCAGTGTGAGAACAAGGTCATTGTTCTAAATCTTAAAGGGAGGCTGTTTGCCCACCTCGTGCCCAGTCTGGGACAGACAAATATCTTTGCCTGGGTTGGTGAATGGAGTTTTTTTCTGGCTTGTTCTTTCACTGAAGGTGTAGCTCTTCAGTGGTTCCAACCCAGCTTTGTGTGGAATTCTTAGTTCCGATCTCTGTGGACCTAAATCCTGATCTCTTGTCACCTTTGGGCTTTCAAAAGCCAGCGCTTTTGAAACTGGCAGTCCCATCTATCACAAGGTTACTACAGTTTCAACTCAGTTTCCTCTGATTTGGGGACCCTAGGACATTTCGTTTCTTAAAGTCTTAGTACTACGATTTTCTTTTTTTTTTTAGTTTTTATTTATTTGGCTGCGCCAGGTCTTGGTTGCGGCCTGCGGGCTCTTAGTTGCAGCATGCATGCAGGCTCTAGTTCCCTGACCAGGGATTGAACCCAGGCCCCCTGCATGGGGAGCGTGGAGTCTTAACCACTGGACCACCAGGGAAGTCCCACTATGATTTCAAAGGAGTTTGTTCTAGCAGAGATTTATAGGTTAGTCTTTTCCAAATCCTGGAAAACAAATAGTGTTGTTTCTTTAAATATTTTTCTCCTCTGGTTACTTCTTTATTTCTAAGAGAAGGTTTTATTTCTACCCTCAATACCTGTCTCATTCTCTCCTTTTTCTCCATTCCTGATAACCTTATGGGAGTTGCTCAACTTCATCTTTAACTGTTTTTTTAATTGAATTATCTATTGAATTCATTTTAAAATTTGTATTTCTTATACTAGCATTTCCACTTAGTTCTTCATACGTGCTTATTCCTGCTTCTCTTTTCCATTCTTTCCTTGTTGATTGGATTTATTGTGCTCATTTGAATTCTTACTGTGTTCTGTGTGCTCTACAAAAAACATTACTTTCTGTGAATATACCACAACTTTACCTTTCTACCACAGTTAGATATTTGGGTTATTTTCAGTTTGGGGTTATGAAGAATGCTGCAAGGCCCATTTTTATCCTCTTGGTATATATATGAACATGCATTTCTGTTGTGTACATAACTAAGAGTGGAATTTGAGTCATTTGGATTTGAGGATGTTCAACTTAAGCAGATAATATCGAAATATTTTCCAAAGAAACTGTGCCATTTTACACTCAGCAGTGCTGGTTGCTTCACATGCTTGCCAAGTACTGTTGGTCTTATTACTTAGCACTCTGCAAGGACTTCTAGTACAATATTAAATAGCTGTTGTGTTTGCCATCTTTGTCTTTTTCCAGTCTCAGTGAAAATCTGAGATTCACATGGTGGGCTAGATGGCTTCACCATGGGGGCTTATTGCCAGAAGAAAAAACAACCATGTGATTAAAGGGTTGAAATTTTCTGCCCCACCCCCTGACCTCCAAGGGAGGGGAGAGAAGCTGAAGACTGAGTTCACTCACTATGGCCATTAATTCATTAATTTAACCAATTATGCACTGTATACAATGCAACTTCAACAAAAACTTGAAGAGGCTCAGAGAGCTTCCTGGTTGGTGAGCATATTGATGTACTGGGTGGGTGGCACACTCCAACTCCACAGGAACAGAAGCTCCAGCACCCCTCCCTCCCAGTCGTTGCCCTATGGGTCTCTTCCACTTGGCTCTCCCTGAGTTGTATCCTTTATAATAAAATTGTAATTGTAACTTTAGTGCTTTAAGTGAGCTCTGTGAGTTGTTCTAGTGACTCACAGAGGGGGGGGGCTCCATAGAAGCCCCTAAATTTATAGTTGGCCAGGCAGAATTGCGGGTGGTTTGGGGATATCCAAGACCTGCTGTTAGCATCTGAAGTGGGTGCAGTCTTGTGGAATTGAGGCCTTAACTCATGGGGTATGTGCTAACTCTGGGTAGTAATGTCAGAATTGAATTGTAGGACACCCAGCTGTCAGAGAATTGGTGCTGAAACATTCCATCCACGTAGAGGATTGGTCTGAATTGGAGTGTCAGAGATCAAGTGGGGTTAGAGGGGGTGATGTCCATGTGGGAGGTTAAGGCAACCTAGGCAATGGGAGATTGGTTATATAGAGAGGATGAAATACGTAAACACTAAGGATATTGAAAACCAGCATTTTTGCTGTCGGAGAAGGGCGTCGCAAAGGTAGAAAAGGAGATGATGAAATGTGAAGTATTGGTTAAACTGGCAGTTGTCAGACACAAATGCTATGTAAATGTGTGTATATGTATATAAGTGTTTGTGTATACACGCATGTATTCTCTAGTTGTTTATTGAGATGGCCTGGGAGCAGTGATACCCACCAGAAATGATTACACCTAGTACTAAGTATTGGTTTCTAAAAGCCATTCCCCAATAGAACAAACTAGGGCTTCTTGGGGAAATGGCTAATTTCAGGGCTGGGTCAGGAAAAGTACAAAACGAGTCTGGAAAATCTTCTGTCAGAAAGCAAGTTAGATGCTCAGAGAATGATGGGGACATGTCAACAGGGCACAGAAGTCCTCGAAGGGACTTCTACTGGCCAAATCATGGCAAATTGAGTGAGCATAATAATAATGAGAGTAACAGATTATACACCATCAAAGAAAATAGGAAATCGTAAGTCCACTATCAGGAGTCCTTAAAACCATCCCCAGGTTCAGTGATTCACTAAAAGCACTCACAGGAACCAGCAAATACACACACTCATGGCTATGATTTATTACTGAGAATGGATATAAGACAAAATCAGTGAAGGGAAAAGGCAAAGTCCAGAGGAAACAAGCGTAAGTTTCCAAGAACCCCAGTGGAGCCATGCTTAATTCCTCCAGCAATAAGTTGTGACAACACACGTGTGGAGTGTTATCTATCAGCAGGCTCATTAGAGATTCAGAACCCAAAGTTTTTACTGGTGCTGGTCACATAGGCACCCTCTGCATAGCACATTCCAAAATTCCAGACTCCGGGAAGGAAAGCAGTTGTTCAGCATAAACCACACTGTTTGCATAAGGAGTTTAAGCACAGAGAGCCACACTTTTTAAGAAAGGTTTTGTATCAGTAGGGAACTGTTTACCAGTCAAGTTTCCAATTGCCAGCCAAAGGTCAAACTTTGGCCTTAACAGTCCTCCTAGCAGGACTCTAAGGTAGCAGGCTCAGACCTGCTGTATTAGTCTTTTCTTCACAAACAGTAATACAAATAAATGAAAGAATAAATTGAGGGACTTCCCTGGTGGTACAGTGGATAAGACTCTGCTCCCAATGCAGGGGACCCGGGTTCGATCCCTGGTTACAGAAGTAGGTCCCACATACCTGCCGCAACCAAGAGTTTGCATGCTACAACTAAGGAGCCCGCCTGCTGCAACTAAGATCCAGCACAACCAAATAAATAAATATTTTTTTAAAAGGAATAAATTGTAAAGTTGAAGAGGAGCAGGACATTTCCATAGTTTCCCCCACAAAATACTTATTAATATTACAAAGGAGAGGGAGCTGTTACAGTGGAGGATTCCTGGACTGAATGTCAATATTATGACATAGTGTGAGTGTGTTTCGTGTTTGGTGATTGCAATCATTGTTGCTTTTGTTGTGGTCATCCATTTACAATGCTTGGTGTCAGTTTATCTCTTGTAAAAATAAAATACAGTGTGTGTGTGTGTGTGTGAGTTGTGAAAAAAAAAAGAAATGTACACTTAAAATGGGTGAGTTTTATACCTCAATAATTCTTTAAAAAAAGCTATTTGGAGGTCTAAATAAAATACATTAGCTTATAAAAAAATATTACAAAGGAGGAAAGAGAAACTTCATGGGGGAGAAGTCTGACAGACACCTTAATCAAGTAATCAAAGTGATCATGGTCAGTAATAGGATAAATCAAAATTGTGTACCACTTATATAGAATGCAATTAGAAGAATATAACATCATGTGATATTTCTGTCAAAAATGCATAACTTTAATCATGAGGAAGCATTAGACAATCCCAAATTGAGGGATATTCTACCAAGTAACTGGCCTGTGATATTCAAAAGTGTCAAGGTCACACACACACCCACACACACAAAGACTGAAGAACTGTACCAGACTAAAGGTGACTAACCAGACCTGACAACAATGCAGTACATGATTCTGAACCAGATTATTTTGCTGTAAGGCAATTGGTGAAACTTGAAAGCGGTAAAAAGATTAGATGGTGGTATCCTATCAATGTTAATTTCCTGGCTGTATGCAGTTATGTAAAAGAATGTGCCTATTCATAAGAATACTTAATTCAGATGTGATGTGGCATCAGGTTGATAAGTTACTCTCAAATGTCTCAAAACTTATTCTACTTGTAATTTTTCTGTAAGCTTGAGATTGTTTCAAGATAAAATTATCTTTTAAATGAGTTGGAGGATTGACTTCTGGTACGACAGATGAGGTACTCTGCCGATATGTTTCCCAACGAAACTGTAAAATTGTGAAAACAAAAACAACTATTTAAGGGGTCTGTAAATAGTCCTAAGGGCAAACAGCAAATGAGGAACATCTGTTCAAGAAGAATCTATGAGAATTCACTAAGAAAGGCAAGAGTCTGTGGTATTTGCATATGATATCACTTATATGTGGAATTAAAATATGACACAAATGAACTTATCTACGAAACAGAAAAAGACTCACAGACATAGAGAACAGACTTGTGGTTGTCAAGGGGGAGGAGAGGTGGAGGAGGGAGAGTGGTAGTTAGGGATAGTATATATAGGATGGATAAACAACAAGGTCCTACTGTATAGCACAGGGAACTATATTCAATATCTTGTAATAAACCAGAATGGAAAAGAACATGAAAAAGAATGTATATATGTATGTAAAACTGAATCACTTTGCTGTGCAATAGAGATGAATACAGCATTGTAAATCAACTATACTTCAATAAAATAAATTTTTTAAAAAGTGTCTGTGGTGTTTTTTTTAAATATTTATTTATTTATTTATATTTGGTTGCACCGGGTCCTGGTTGCGGCAGGTGGGCTCCTTAGTTGTGGCATGCATGTGAGACCTAGTTCCCTGACCAGGGATCGAACCTGATCCCCCTGCATTGGGAGCATGGACTCTTAACCACTGCACCACCAGGGAAGCCCTGCGCCTGTGGTATTTGAACAAAGACCACTCCTTCCCTTCCCTGTCTCAGCTCAGTAAGGTGGCAACGCCACGCCAGACTGCTGCATCCTAGAATATCAGGCTCCCTCTCCCATCAGCTCCCGGTTGCAGGGTGGTCCTCCCAGGAAGTCCAGGCCGTCAGTTTTTCTCATCCTTTTCCCAGCTACCTGTTGCTGAGATAAGGCCTGAGCAAGTGAGAGGTTCCTTCTCAACCAGGAAGGAACCTCTGGGGGTTCCTTCTTCCACCCAGCTCCCACCTGTGGAACAGAGGTTCTACGTTGGGCCAAGTGAGCTGAGAAGACAGAGGCCCTGCCTGCCCTTGTCTCTGTTCATGAACTGGCGGTTCCGTGACAGGAGAGGAAGGCCGAGAAGACCTCAGGCTGCAGCCACCTCTTGGCCAAGAACTCAGCTTGCAGAGAAGGGGTGTCACTCAGAAACTTGCCATGGTCTTCACCTCCAGTTCCAGAATCCTGGCAGAGACTTTGCCTGGAAGTAGAAGCAGACTGTCGAAAGCTCCTAATCTCTTCCCAAAGGGCTGACTGCATTTGCAACTGAGTCTGAGGATATTGAGGCCTATTGAAGCAATTGAGAGGAGACTCAAGATATAGGATAAACTGTAGGCCTGCTGGTTTGTAGGAGAGAACTAGGGAAAAAGACAGCTGAGGGGAACCCTCTTGGAATCAGAATGAATATCAAACACTGACCTCAGAAATTATTATTGCAGGGACTTCCCTGGTGGTCCAATGGGTAAGAATCTGTCTTGCAACGCAGGGGACGCGTGTTTGATCCCTGGTCGGGGAACTAAGATCCCACATGATGCAGGGCAGCTAAGCCCATGCACCGCAACTACTGAGCCACATCTAGAGAGCCCACGTGTTCTAGAGCCTGTGCACCACAACTAGAGAGAAGCCCACGCACCGCAACTACTGAGCCCATGGGCCACATCTAGAGAGCCCACGCACCACACTAGAGAGAATCCTGCACACTGCAATGAAGAGCCCTCGTGCCGCAAATAAGACTCGACCCAGCCAATGAATAAATAAATAAATATTTTTTTAAAAGGAAATTATTATTGCAAAGGAACCAGAGTTTGACTGGATTAGCTTGTTTGAACACCAAATTATTTCTCTAATAATCTAATCCCAGGGTATTATTCAAAACAAATGAGCAATTAGCCAGCAATTAATGGAGTTTAACAGCTCATGTGATCATGGAAACAGAGGAAGAGAACAGTACTAAAATAACTGTCATCCCAAGGTGACTTGGCGTACTGAGAAAAATCAGAGGCTTAGACTATTGGAGGGAAAATAGACCACTAAAATAATCCAGCTATTCACTAAACAAACAAACAAGCAAAAAACAATAACCAAGCCTTGGGAGGGGAGAGGGGCATGGGATCAGTACCCCGACTTTCTACAATATGTTATCTAAAACGTCTAGTTTCCAACAAAAAATTACAAAGTATGCAAAGAAGCAGGAAAATATTCCCCATACACTGGGGGAAAAGTAGGCAACAGAAACTGCCTGTGAGAGTAACTACCTGACAGATTTAAAGAAACAGAACTAAAGAAAGCCACTGTCTTAGTCTGTTTGGGCTGTCATAACAAAATACCACAGGCTGGTGGCTTAAACAACAGAAATTTATTTCCCACAGTTCTGGAGACTGGTAAGTCCAAAATCAAGGTGCTGGCAAGGTAGGTTTCATTCTGAGTCCTCTTCTCTTGGCTTGTAGGTGGCTGCCATTTTGCTGTGTGCTCGCAGGACCTCTTCTAGAGAGAACATTCTGGTATCTCATCTTATTAGGACAGTTATTCTGTCTGATCAGGACCTCACCCTTATGATCTCCTTTAACTGTAGTTACTTCCTTTGAGGCCCCATCTCCAACTACAGGCACACTGGGAGTTAGGTATTCAACATATGAATTTGGGTTGTGGTGGGGGTAGCACGGACACAGACATTCAGTCCATAGCAACAGTGACTAAACAAGCAAAGGAAGGTGTACATATATCACCTCAAATAGAGAATAAAGAAAAAGGAAAAAAAGAACCAAATAAAATGAATTGAAAAGTAAAATAACTAAAAGAAAGGAACTTCAAGATAGATGGACAGAGATCATGCAAACCAAAGAACAGAGAGGAAAAATGATGAAGAAAATGAAGAGCCTCAGAGAAATGTGGGACATAATAAAATGTACTAATATATACATAATAGGAGTACTAGAAGGAGAGAAGAGAGAAGCAGAAAAAATTTTTTTTGAAGAAATAATAATTGAAAACTTCCAACATTTATTGAAAAATAATAACCTACACATCCAGGAAGCTTAATGAACTCAAATCAGAATAAACAGAAAGAGGGGACTTCCCTTGCAGTCCAGTGGTTAGGACTCCACGCTTCCACTGCAGGGGGCTCGGGTTCAATCACTGTTTGGGGAACTAATCCACCAGGCTGCGCAGCGCAGCCCAAAAAAAAGAATAAACATAAAAAGATCCACAAACAGACTCATCATACTAAAAATGCTGAAAGTCAAAGACAAGGAGAAAACTGTAAAAGCAGCAAGAGAAAAACAACTTGTCACTTACAAAGTCACCCCAATAACAGATGACATCTCAGCAGAACAACAGAAGACAGAAGCAGTGAGATAACTTATTCAAAGTACTCAAAGGAATAAACTGTATACCAAGAACCTTACATCCAGAGAAGCTATGTTTCCAAAGTGAGGTTACTTTACCAGATAAACAAAAACTGAGAGAATTTGTTGTAACAGACCTGACTTTATAAGAAATACTTACAGGAAATTCTTTAGGCCAAAAGCAACTGAACTCAGATGCTAATTCAGATTCACATAAAAGAACAAAGAGCACCAGTAAAGGTAGTTATGAAATTTTAAAAAATAAATTTATTTATTTTTTGCTGTGTTGGGTCTTTGTTGTGGTGCGTGGGCTTCTCATTGTGGTGGCTTCTCTTCTTGCAGAGCACGGGCTCTAGGCACGCGGGCTCAGTAGTTGTGGCTCGCAGGCTCTAGGTGCGTGGGCTTCAGTAGTTGTGGCATGTGGGCTTAGTAGTTGTGGCTCGTGGGCTCTAGAGAGCAGGCTCAGTGGTTGCGGTGCACAGGCTTAGCTGCTCCGCAGCAATGTGGGATCTTCCCGGACGAGGGGTCGAACCCGTGTCCCCTGCACTGGCAGGCAGATTCTTAACCACTGTGCCACCAGTGAAGTCTGGTAGTTCTGAAATTATAGCAGGTTGTATGCACAATTATTCTCCTTTATTCCCTTAATTGATTTAACAAGCAGTTGTATAAAGTAATGTGTAGAATGTATTACTGAGCCAATAACATATAGAAATGTAATATATGTGTAAAATATATGCCAATAACAACACAAAGGAGGTAAGAGCAAAAAGGTATTGGATAAGGGAGTGGCTGTGGATGGTAAAGTAATAATTATATTAATGTATTGTCGGGGTTGTAACATTAATAGATGTAACAAGTGTAACAGGACCACAGAAAGGGGGACAAGGGAACAGAGTAGAGCTATATAGGATTAACGTTTCTATATATAACAAACTAAGCCAGTATAAATCTGAAGCTCATTCTGATAAGTTAAAGTGTATATGGTAAACCCTAGAGCAATCACTAAAAACAAAAAAGAAAAAATCATTAAAGAAATTAAAATGCTACATTGGAAAATATTCACTCAATACAAAAGAAAGCAGTAAGGGAGGAATAGAGGAACAAACAAACAAACAAAAAACCCGACATATAGAAAACAAAAGTAAGGGTCTTCCCTGGTGGCGCAGTGGTTAAGAATCCACCTGCCAATGCAGGTGACACGGGTTCGATCCCTGGTCCAGGAAGATCCTACATGCCGCGGAGCAACTAAGCCCGTGCGCCACAACTACTGAGCCTGTACTCTAGAGCCTGTGAGCCACAGCTACTGAGCCTGTGAGCCACAACTACTGAAGCCCGCGCGCCTAGAGCCCGTGCTCCACAACGAGAGAAGCCACTGCAATGAGAAGCCTGTGCACCGCAACGAAGAGCAGCCGCCACTCACCGCAACTAGAGAAAGCCCACATACAGCAGCGAAGACCCAACGCAGCCAAAAATAAGTAAATAAATAAATAAATACATGTATATATAAAAAAAGAAAAAAAAGTAAAATGGCATACAAAAATACAACTACATCAATAAAACATTAAATGCAAATAGACTGAACAATCCAATCAAAAGGCAGAGGTTGTCAGGCAGGATTAAAAAAAAAATAAAACCATGATCCAACTGTATGCTGTCTACAGGAGACACACTTTAGATTCAGAGATACAACTAGATTAAAAGTAAATGGATGGGGACTTCCCTGGTGGCACAGTGGTTAAGAATCCGCCTGCCAATGCAGGGGACACGGGTTCGAGCCCTGGTCCGGGAAGATCCCACATGCCGCGGAGCAGCTAAGCCCATGTACCACATCACTGAGCCTGCGCTCTAGAGCCCACAAGCCACAACTACTGAGCCTACATGCCACAACTACTAAAGCCCACGCGCCTGGAGCCTGTGCTCTGCAACAAGAGAAGCCACAGCAATGAGAAGCTCGTGCACCATAATAAAGAATAGCCCCCACTCGCTGCAACTAGAGAAAGCCTGTGTGCAGCAATCAAGACCTAAAGCAGCCAAAAATAAATAAATTAATTAATATCTCTGTATGAATGTGGATTTGCTATTTCTTCTGCTTTTAATTCTGGCAATTTTTGCTTTATACAGCTTGAAGCTATTATTAGTTGCATATTGTATAGAATTGTTTTCCTGGTGAGTTGAACCTTTTATCATTATGAAAGGATAAAGTAAAGTGCCTCTGGTAATGCTTCTGGATTTAAGTCTTTTTTGACTGAAATTCAAAGAGCTACATCAGTTTTTTTGGTATTCATGTGGTACATTTTACCATCCTATTGCTGTCAACCTGTTCATATCCTCATACTTAAGGTATGTCTGTTGTAAACAGTATACGGTTGTCTTTTTTCTTTTTTTGGCCACTCCATGCAGCATGCAGGATCTTAGCTCCCTGACCAGGGATAGGACCCTTGCCACCTGCAGTGGAAGCATGGAGTCCTAACCACTGGACCACCAGGGAATTCCCTATGGTTGTCTTTATAAAAAAAAGGTCCAGGCCATCAATCTTTGTCTTTTCATGGGAATATTTAGTCCAGTTATAAAACATGACATAATTACTGACATATTTGCATATAAATCTGCCATTTTAGTTTGCTTTGTTTTCGGTCCTGCCTGTTCTACATTTCTTTTCCTTTTCTGCCTTTTTATGTTTTATTTTTACTTATTTTTACAAAAGTACTTATTTATTTATTTTGACTGCGCCAGGTCTTAGTTGTGGCATGCAGGATCTTTAGTTGTGGCATGCAGGCTTCTTAGTTGCAGCATGCATGTGGGATCTAGTTCCCAGACCAGGGATTGAACCCGGTCCCACTTGCATTGGGAGCGTGGAGTCTTACCCACTGGACCACCAGGGAAGTACCTACTTTTCTGCCTTTTTAAAACACTCCATTCCCCTCCTCCCGTTAGCTTGTGAGTTATGTATTCTTTGAACTGTTATTTTAGTAGTTAGCCTAGACATCACATTAAAGTTCTTGGCACAATGTCTTCTACTTCACAGGCATCCACTTCATGCATGAGCTGTAGGCTGTGTAAGTTCAGATACATATCAACCTTTTCAACAGATGTGAAAACAGAAAAAAGAGGCAGATTTATCAACTCCCACACCAATGGTACCCAATACAATTAGGCCTCATGTTGACCCCATTTCCCCTTGAAAACCCTCTGTGGATTTTCTGTCATCATCTGCTTTCCTAAATTCTGGCTGGAGGTTTTTCTTAAACTTTAAAAGTTATCCTGTATATATTTGTCAATTTTTTTCCTCTTTAACATCTACCATTCTCCTAGGTACCTAGGTCCAGACCTCTAGTCATCTGGATGCTTCCATTTCTTCTATCATTGATTCAACCACTGAATTCCTTAGCAATGTCTCTGATCTGTTACTTCTATTACATTACCTCTAATTAATGTTAACATATTACTCTAAGATTTTATAAACTCATGCATGTAGTGTATTACCATTATCTTGGTTTCCTAGCTCCCATGCTGGCCCTGTTTTCCTTTCTGCCTTACACACATTACTTCCAGATTAATATCTGAAATTGCTCTTAATCTTGAAGCTTCCGAGTTTTCTAATGACTCTATGTCCATAGCAAGGAAATCACAATAGGAATGAAAGTAACTAACTCTGTATGTGAAAAGAGATCACTGTTATCAAAATCTTTCTCCATTTCAGCATGGTGGCACTACCAGCAGCCCTTATTTTAAGGGTTGGCACAGCAGACTTCCCTGGTGGTCCAGTGGTAAAGAATCTGCCTTCCAACGCAAGGGACGTGGGTTCAATCCTTGGTCAGGGAACTAAGATCCCACAGGCCGAGGGGCAACTAAGCCCGTGTGTGCCACAACAACTGAGCTCCTGCACCTCAATGAGAGAGCCTGTGTGCAGCAAACTACAGAGCCCACGCGCCACAACTAGAGAGAAGGCTGAGTGCTGACAACGAAAAAAAAGATCCTGCATGCCTCAATGGAGATCCTGCGTGCCGCAACTAAGACCCGATGCCCCCCCCAAAATAAAGAATAATAAAATAAAATTAAAATATATTAAAAAAATAAAAAGTTGGCACAGAATAGCAGCTGCTTCTTAAGTTCCTCTACTGGAGAAAGCAAGGACTGTAGTAAAATTCATACTTAAGATTCCCAGTTTTCTTCCTTGGAGCATCTCATAGTCAGTGCCCACTGTAGAATTCAAATGAGATAGAATGAGAAGAAACACCTGTTTATAATTACCTGGGAAAGGGACATTTTCATTTCAAAGTGGCCCTTTGAGAATATAACTCCACTTAAATCCTGTTTTGGGAAACTTGCTGGTATGGTTATGTATGTAACTGTCTATACACAGATTAAATTAATATTCACACACCGCATTACGACAGTGTTGTTAGAATATTTGGGGAGTTTTTTATCCAACTCAGTATTATTTATATTTATGGTTAAGAGACATACCTTGTGAATCTGAGTCAAACCACTGCTCACATCTTTTTTTTTTTAAAGAAAACTTTATTTTTTTAAAGAGCAGTTTTAGGTTCATAGCAAAACTAAGTGGAAAAGTAAAGTGTTCCTATATACCCCCCTTTCCATTCTCAATTGCATCTTCAGTTAGATTTGCTTTAATGATTTGCAAGTATTTTATCATCTAATTAGTACTTACTTCCTTTCCATATTACTTTCTTTGCAGTACTTGATGTAAGTGTCCTGCTACTTGTTTTGATCTCTTTTCCTTAAAGTCAGGATATAATATATATTCCATAAATACTTAGAAACTTTGTTTTATTTTCAGTCATGGTTACATGGGTAAATTCATAGTTTCTATTGATCTAACCAAGTTTTACATCAACTGTGGTTTAATCATGGAATTCTAAAAGCAGAAATAAAATAAGTAACTCCAGGTGTGTGACTAGCATGAGATCAGGACAATGCTGGATTCTGAGTGAAATTCATTTGTGGTGTATTTGGATGACATACCAATCAGTGATATAGATGCACCAGCATTCAGAGGTAACTCTTCTTGCAGTAAAGTTATAGTGCTCATCCTTGATATTTTACATAGTACACAACAGGTTTTTTTCCCCTAAATACTAAGCAATGTAAATTCAATGGATACCACAGATAAAACGCTCCCAAAGAGGACTTATATTTAGAAAAAACCCCAAAAATATTTATAACAGCACATTTGTATTATATTTTAAAAGTACAAGATGTGAATAAGAGTTCTATGTCCATGTGCAATAATTGAGTGGGTGTCTATTGCGATGTAGCCCAAGGTCTTTGGTCTGAAAAAGTTCTCACATATCTGAAGCCCTAGCATGACAGTTAATTTGCCTTAGAGATACCTCTACTCCCCACTCAGTTCTCCAATTATCAAAGTAATGTAGGATCAATGTAGGAAATTTGGAAAGTATAGGAAAATGAAAAGAAGTAAAAAGTGAAAAACTAAAACCAATAATTATTGCTAACTAACAATGGATTCTTGTGGGGGTAAAGGGCTACAAATCGCCAGGGACTTTTCGTGAGCAAGTTGAATAAGGAATTTCCAAAATTTGTCTTCAGTGTGGTGATGGGCAGCTTGGTGTGCTGTTCTTCCCTGCAGCCAGCAGCTGTACCTCCTCAAAGATCTGAATTTCAGCCTCTGGGCCCCTCCTCTAAGATGTTGTCTTTTGCTTGTTCACTTATTCCCTTAGCCCTGCGGGTGGTGGTTTCTTCCTGCAGTTGCTACTTCTACTACACCGGAGAGTTCTCATGTTAATTCTATATATTACAGTTCCCCCTCATTGATAAAATGCTGAAAGAGCTTTCAGCAAAATTCAACACCTATTTCTGATAAAAGTACTTAAGAAAATTAGGAATTGATGGATATTTTTAACATGATAAAATATGTAGCCCTAAAGCCAGGATCTTATTTAATAGTAAAATGCTGGAGATATTTCCACTGAGAAAAAGACAAGGATACCTATTTATTCTACTACTATTCAATACTGTATTAGCGGTATTAAGCAATGCAATTAGACAAGAAAATAAATTGAGGCACAAAAATTGATAAAGTAAAGCCATCTTTATTTGCAGGTGATATGATGGTACACCTGGGAAATTCTTGAGAATCGATGATAAAACTCAAACAATAAGGAGTTTAGTAAGATAGCAAGACACAGAATTAACATACAGAAAATTGTCTTCATATCTTAAAACAATAACCAGCACAAAATGATAGAGAAAACCTCATTTCAATAGCAACAAAGATGATTAAATATTGAGGAAGAAGCTTAACAAGAAATAGGCAAAACCCATATGAGAAAAAATTTAACACTCCCCCAAAACACAAAAGCAGACTGCTTCCTATTAGGATGGCTTAATATCATACAGATGTGTTAACTAAAATTAGATCTTGATCTCACAAATGCACAAGTATATATTCCAAATGGATCAGGAGTCTGTTTAAATTTGAAAATGAAACAATACAAGCACTAGAAAAACAAGGGTGAATTTATCTTTAACCTCAGTATAGAGAAAGGCTTTCTAACTATTAACAAAACTGAAAGGCAACAGAGATGAATAAAATTCACTACATTACAAAAAAAGGAAGCTTTTTGTATTACAAAGAACACCATAATCAAAGCCGAAAGACAATTAATAATTAGGATAAACTCTTTATAACATATGGAGTTAATATATGACAAATTCTTAAAATTTGAGAAAGGACCAAAAACCCAATAGTAAAGTGGGAATGAAATAAACAGACTATTCATAAAGATATTCAAATGGCCCTTAAACATATGAAAAGATATTCAACCTCACTCATAGCTAGAGAGATGCAAATTAAAACTATTCTAACATGCCTTTTTTAAAAATTAATTAATTAATTTATGGCTGTGTTGGGTCTTCATTGCTGCACGCGGGCTTTCTCTAGTTGTGGCGAGCAGGGGCTACCCTTGGTTGCGGTGCGGGGGCTTCTCATTGCGGTGGCTTCTCTTGTTGCGGAGCATGGGCTCTAGGCACACAGGCTTCAGCAATTGTGGCATGTGGGCTCAGCAGTTGTGGCTCACGGGCTCCAGAGTGCAGGCTCAGTAGTTGTGGCACACAGGCTTAGTTGCTTTGCGGCATGTGGGATCTTCCCAGACCAGGGCTCGAACCCGTGTCCCCTGCATTAGCAGGCGGATTCTTAACCACCGCGCCACCAGGGAAGTCTCGTGCCGTTTTTTTAAACCTATCAGATATGGCAAAAATTAAAAAGCATGACAAACACATTCTGCTGGCAAGGCTGTGGGAAAAGGCATTCATATATTTTTGGTGGGAAAACAAACTGGTACAATCCTTTTGTAGGAGAATTTGGCAATATCTAGTAAGAGTAGATATGCACTTATATTTTGACCCAGCATCCTACTTCTGGGAATTTACCTGAAGGAAGATACACCCCAAGGAGAAAATACACCTGCACAGGTTATTTGATTACAGCATTGTAATGGCAAAACATTGGAAATGACCTAAATGCCCATACAAGTAAGAGTAATTGCATTGACTATGGTATATTCACACAATGGAGTACTATGTAGCTGTTAAAAATTTTTTTGAGAAAGATCTCCATGAACTAGTATAGTTTCCAGGGTATACTATAAAGTGAAGAAAAAAAAAGGATAAAAGAATAACTGTAGTATATTACATTTCATGTAAGATAAAAGGAGAAATAATAAACACCCATCTATTCATTGATTTAAAAGGAAACACAGGAAGGATAAACCAGAAACCAGAGATGGATTACCTATAGGGAATAGGTGTAAACAGGATAGAAAGGACAGGAGGAAGAGAATGAGGCAGAAATAGGAAGGAGTTACACTTTTTGTATCGTTCCAACTTTTAGACCTATGCTATTTCACATGCAAAACAAATTAACAATGAGCAGTAATTCATTATGAAACACAAACAAAACCAAACTGCATTACAAATGAGTAATACAATCATACTGAAAGGGGGAGCAAAGAACTAACCTACATAACTTTGTAAAATAGTATTTTGATTATGTACTCTTAAGACTAAAAAGGAAAGGAACTACATACAAATACTGCACTCTGGTTAGTTTTTCATAGGGAAATATATGAATTAATTCTGAAACTTTATGTGCATTCTAGAAATTAAGCAAATAAGTGAACAGATTATACACAGTCAGATTTCTTACTGTTGGACAAGAGTAGTAAGTAGAGAAAGGAGGAAGACTAGAATGTATCTGGTGTTGGTCTGGTAATGGAAGTATATGAACTCATGGAGATACATACAGTATACACATACATACACACACACACATATAGATCTAGAAATTGATATAGATATATATACATACATATTCTAGCTCTGTCAAGTAGGCTAGAAGCAATGACACTTCACAACCAATGAGTACACTTAGTGCAGATTTTGATTCTAAAAGGAACCATGGATGCTTAGAGAAATCACTGATTCCAGGGTTAAAGAAGAGAAAATATGAGATGAGTCCAGAATATCTTCTGGTGCCAGAAATTAAAGATGTATTAAAAAAAAAGAATGGGGACATGTCAAAAAGACACAAGGGTCAATGGGGAGGGGTTTATGTGGGCAGATCTGGGACATTTCGAGTAACAAAATATATGATAGTAGTGCATTATAACCTATAGAATAACATAAGAATACACAGGCCCATTATCAATACGAAATTGAATAAAGAATGGAGAAGGAAATTTCCTCACAGAATTTGAACTACAAAAATAGAAGATGAAAATAGAAAAATCATCATTCGGCAAATCCTACACTAACAATTGTTTCAGTAAAGAACCATGGGGGAAACACCCAAAAAACAAAAACCATGAATGTCTGCCAATTAGTGGGCAAAAGTATGAGAATACGATACTTGCAAGAATTTTCCCATAAGATACTAATTACAAACAGAAAATTTACAACTTTGACATTGTATATATCTGGCAGATACCACCCTAACCAAGTGATCAAAATTAACATCACACTGGTAAGAGGACAAATTGACATCATGTGCTTGCTGATATACTGAAGACACATCCGTTCTGTCTTATTTTTGCCAAAAATGCATAAACTGAATTTGTGAGGAAACATTAGGGAAATCCCAAATTGGGAGATCTACAAATAATTGGCCTGTACTTTTCAAAAAGTCTAAGGTCATAATAGACAAACACTGAAGATTCCCAGATTAAAGGGGTTTAAGAGAGATGACAACTAAACAATATGTGATAATGTAGTGAATCTTCAACTACGGAGACATTAGTGGAGCAAGTGGTGAAATTTGAATAAGGTCTGTAGAATAATAGTGTAAGGTGATATAATATTTTAATAATGTTAATTCCCTGATTTTGACAATTGTCCTGTGGTTGTATGTTATCATTTGAAGAACATGGAAGTACTTCACTGTATTTTTGCAATGTTTTGAGTCTGAAATTTTTTCAAAATGAAAAGTTAAAAAAAATTAAAAAGTATCTTCATCTCAGCAGGGAAGTAACTTGAACAATCCCTCCACAGTATATCAAGCTAACCCTGATTATTAGCGTTAAGAAAAAAACATTTGAAATTCATAGCCTTCATTTGTAATTAGTCTAACTAGAAACGAACCTTAATTTTAAAATGTAGTTCGATCTTTTCATTTACTCACACCTGACCTATAGGGCAGCAGCATTATAAACATTAAGAAAATATTTAGAGATAATGGATGGCAGACACAAGTAAGAGAATACCTTCTAACACTTAGGGATTTTCAAAGGTATGCCTCAGCAGGATTTTCTACAGCACATTAATAGATGATACTTTGGCAGTAGAGGAGAGGGAGGATTTGGACTAGGTCTTTTTCTAACCTGAGATACTGTAATGTTCTAGAACTATGTGCTAAGTTAGGTAGACTCCAAAGAGCAATTTAAAATCTCCCATTACTCTGGCCAACAATCTGGGCAAGAGCACCAATAACATCTGTCTCTTCTTTGTTTAAAACAAACCCAGCAACAATTAAGTGTAACAGAAAATAAGAACACTGATAGAGTTGGACAAATTTATTGGTATTTTAGTAAAGACATTCATCTCAGTCGTTTTGGGATGTTATTTCAACATAAACATTAAAATGAACAAAAATGGGAAGTTTGCCTACGTTAAAGCAAGTTAAATTCATGTATCTTGATATAATTAAACCATGTAAGAACTAATCGTTCTATATACATTTCCATTGTTTTACTTGGGGCTTACTCTAAACTCATATGCAAGTGAACAAAGTATTAGGAATATATACAGGCTGCTTCTCTGGAGTTATTACCTATTAAAAGAGCTCAGAGAGTAGTTATCACCAATTAAACAGTATGAAGCTGCCTCCAAATCTAACATTGTAAGAGTTTTCAAGGAAATCATTATACTGTATGTTTCTTTTATGTGTGACTATGCTTTTAAAGATGTGTTTAACTGTCACATTAAAAAAAGAATTCATATACAATACAAAAATACAAAATAAACACAATCCTACAACACAAAGATTAACAAAGTATATGTGGTCAAAGATTCCATAAAATATGTTTAAAGATGCATTTTCTTTCCTTTTATTTTCAGTATCTAAAATGTGCTTTTAAAGAGGCCACTGGTTAATATGTATACAGTTAAAAGAAACAATATTATTGTGCTAAATAAGAATTCCTGTAATAAGTTCAAATCAAATTGGATTTCACAAGTTAGTAACATAACTGCTTTGATAAAGTTACAGAAAGTGCATCTTTCTTATTTTCCATCTTCATACAATGTTGCCTTTTTTTTTGGTGTTTATATCCTTTAAAAAATAAGAACAGCCAAATATTTAACTATTATGTACATTTAAATTTTTGGTGGTGGTTTGTTATTTTAAAAGAAACAGCTTCCTTATGATTTGCCTGAAGATCTGGTGGAAATACTTACAGGAACTAGCTAATAACAAAAACCAAGAGAAGCACATTCAAAATACTGATTTACTTTGGTAGCAAATGGTTGTTCTTTGAAGACTATCAAAGGTAGACAAGACCCTTTAAAGTGAAGTGGGCTATTTTAAATACTCAACAGTTTACATAAAATTTTAAAATGTTCTTTTTAAAGAGCTAAGCATCTGTATCCACTGATAGCAATGCAATAACTAGTTTATGATGATTCGAAACAAAACAAATGCCCATTAGGAAAAAAAAAAGCTGTATTTTAATTTTTATCTAATTTACTTTCTCAGTCAATAGTCCAGCAACATTTTCCTCCCAATACAATACTCCCTTCTCTATAAGGCTGTTCCTGGGAGCCAGACTTTAGGTTAACAAGGGAGTTAAGTTAGAGAGTAACTGCCTACAGTTTAAATAGACAACTTTTTGCTTCCCTCTTAATGTGCTAGTAGTTGTGTCTAAAAAAATATGCAATTCTTAGAAAGGTACCATTTATGATTTTTTTAATCATCTATAACCTTTGGAAACTAATCACGTGAAACTACAAAATTAGCAAATGTCTTGAAATCTGTATATAAAACATAAATTACCTCTAATTTCAAATTCTCATTTATTAGTGTACCACTCAATCTTTAAAAAAAGAAAAAGAAAAAAAAAAGGCGGCTCCAAAGATAGTCTTATACCATTCTTTAAAAAAGGAAACTGTTCCTTTTAACTTTACACCCACCCCATACCCCAATTTCAAAACACATCATTTAATTGTCTTGGTCATGGACATTTCCAAGATGAGATTTTATATTTCGCTCCCATAGCTTCTGGTTATCAGAAAACCCATGCTTTCCTTTATTGAAGGAATTTGGTCCTGCTGATGTTGGTGTATCCCTGTGTTAAAAGAAAGGAAACTTATTTAAAATGTTATATAATGATTTTCGGGCTATGTTTTTAACTCATTCAAAACACATTTGTGTAGCACCTATTATAAATGCAGGCCAAACATCAGAAGCCTCTACAGATCTTTTTAAAAATACCCTTTACACAGACCCTGTCCTAAAATTTCAGATTCAGTAGGCCTCAGGAGAAGCCAGGTAAATCTGTAGTTTTAACAAACATCTAAGGTGATTCTGATATGCAGCAACCACTATAGTGGCAACCACTATAGTTTTAAAAACCGTTGCTTGTAACCCATTAACAGGGTCATTAAATCAATTTGGTGGTGGCTTGCCATCAGCATTTATAAAAAATGAAACAGAAGATGTCATTTTATGAACTCCTGTTTCAGTTTTAAATGTTTAGATATATGAAGATATATGTATCCTGGGTGTTTAGATTTGGTTATAATGCCAGATGTATTTACTTTAGGTCCCAGTCCGAAAGGGAGGCAGGCAGACAGCCACTGGGACAGTTCCCGTTTGAATCATAGATGAAGTCTGAAGACTGATGCTTGAAGACTCAGCACTTAGTTCTTTGGGAGAATATATACATTTGGTAGAAGTGGGGATATAGTATAGGTTGTTTTGAAGCCCAGCTTTCTTATTAGCCTCGAAGTTATCCATTTACACATACAAAGACAGGAAACTGAACATCGTGTTAACTTGAAATTTATGTTATTTTCACAATAACAGAAACAATGGAGGAAAATTTTTAAATGTTTTTGTCTTCTTTTTATATTTGGCATTTAAATTACTAAGGAAAATGGGACACATACAATCAAGATTAAGTGGTGGGAATATCTTAAGTGAGATGAGTGAAAGCCATTTTTTTATACCTGAAAAAAACTTTTAAATTTTATATCAGAAACATTTCTCATAACTGTTTATTTGAAAAAATTTAGATTACATGTATCTGAAAAAAAATAGCATTAAATTATCATTATTTTTTCTTTTCTTAAAATACTAATTTTCTTTTACCAGGAGAGTAATCTCAGAAAATAAAACTCTTTTGCCCAAATATGCAACAAAAGCTTGAACACTAATAGATTATGTGCAATTTGCAATTTATTCTTGCTCTTAATTCACTATAATTTTCTACAATATTATACAAAAATTATAATACCTTCCAATATTCTTCATCCTCATCTTTGCTTCTGGAGGCATTTCCTCTGGTTCACTCTGGAGAAAAATGTAAGACAGAAACAGAGATGACTGCATGTAGATAGAGCTGACCCTTGAACAATGCAGGAGGATTAGAGGCACTGCCTCCACAGTGCCACAGTCAAAACCCCGTGTGTAACTTTATAGTTGACCTTCCATAGCCACGGTTCCACACCTGAGGATTAAACCAACCTTGGGAGAGTGTAGTACTGTAGCACGTTACTGAAAAAAATCTGCATATAAATAGGCCTGTGCAGTTCAAACCTGTGTTGGTCAAGGGTCAACTACATTAAAATCACTTGATTACCAATAATGCTAAATTTTATATCTAAGTCTGAAATTTTGGTGAAAGGAGAAAATCATTTATCTTAACTACAGTAAATAAAACCCTCATGCTTCTAGTGTGCTGATTCTGCATAAAGAAAAAAAATTTGGTAAAAACTCGATATTCTAGGGACTCCCCTGCCGGTCCAGTGGTTAAGAATTCCGTGCTTCCATTGTAGGGGGTGCGAGTTCGATCACTGGTTGGGGAACTAAGATCCTGCATGCCGTGCAGCGTGGCCAAAAAACAAACCAACAAAACACAAGAACAAAAAAACCCCCCAAAACAAAAACAAAACCCCCCAAAAACTTGATATTCTAGAACTAAAACTATTTGTTTACTAGAAGCTACACATTGTGTTAAATGCTTTAATATGCACTGTCTTTGAAAACCCTAACAATCCTACAAGGTGGGTATGAGTATCATCATTCACATTTTGTAGGTAAGGTAAACAAGGTTAACTTGTCCCAAGTCACAAAACAGCTAGATGCCAAAGCAAAGGCTCTTAACCATTTTACTGTATTGCTCCTTCTCAAAAATGTCTCCTTTACTGAAAAGACATCTTGAAAGCTCATTCTCTACTACTTTTCCATAGTTACAGCTCGTGAAAAGATATGTGACAAGTGTCTTTTAGATGTTTTTTAAGTATAAATGTTACTGGTGAGCTAAATATTATTTTTTACACAGTCATCTGCCAAGATCCAGCTTAAAGGGATTTCTACTGGTCAAATCTGAGACAATTTGAGCATTATAACCTGTTGAATAGAGCCTACACTTATAAAAGCTCTTCCTTATAGTAAGAAACATTAAACATAGAAGGGATGAAAGAATGAAAAAAAATCACCATTCAGCAAACATCATAATAATTGATTCCGGTAAGAATCATCAATGAATGTTAACACTCATGAGTGAAAACCTAAGAAATTATGTATTTTCACATATTCTTTTTTTAAATTTTATTTATTTATTTATGGCTGCGTCGGGTCTTCATTGCTGTGCGCGGGCTTTCTCTAGTTGCAGCAAGAGGGGGCTACTCTTCATTGAGGCGCACGGGCTTCTCATTGCGGTGGCTTTTCTTGTTGTGGAGCACGGGCTCTAGGCACACGGGCTTCAGTAGTTGCGGCATGTGGGCTCAGTAGTTGTGGCTCGCAGGCTCTAGAGCACAGGCTCAGTAGTTGTGGCGCACAGGCTTAGTTACTCTGTGGCATGTGGGATCTTCCCGGACCAGGGCTCAAAACCGTGTCCCCCGTACTGGCAGGCTGATTCTTAACCACTGTGCCACCAGGGAAGTCCCCTCCACATATTCTTAAAACATATCCCCACAAGATAAATTTTAATTATAAAAGATAAAACAGTAATTTGACAGTAGAGAAATCTGGCAGACATCACTTTAACTAAATGATCAAAGTTAACACTGCCAGTAATGGGATATACTGACATGTGCTCCTGGTATGATGCATTGAGAACTTGGCATCACTTCTGTGGTACGCCTGCCAAAAGGAATGTGAATCTAATCATAAGGGAACATCAGACAAATCCAAACTGAGGGACGTTCTACAAACTAACTGGCCTGAACTCTTCAAAAATGTTAACGCCATGAAATACGCAGAAAAACCCAGGAGTTGTCCAAATTAAAAGAGACTAAAGAGATACAACTGAAAAAGTATTTTTAAATTTCAAAATTAACTAAATGAACACACTCTTTGTACAATATATTTCAGGCTTAGATATATATCCAAGGTTAATTAATATGTGCTGCAGAAAAAGGAAGAACCAGATGAAGATTTTATTTCCTTTTATTTTTTTGGCCATGCTGAGCGTCATGCGGGATCTTAGTTCCCTGACCAGGGATCAAACTGGTGCCCCCTGCAGTGGAAGTGCAGAGTCTTAACCACTGGACTTCCAGGGAAGTCCCAGATGCAGATTTTAGATGCCTGTGTTCTTTTACCTAAGAGACAAGTTTATCCCTACCTATCATTACCATCTTATAGCAGAAAGAGTGTTGTCTGAACCTGTCTAAAATTTCTTTAAAAACAGGGAAAACAGTAACGTATGATGCAAAGAACATAGGACAAGAAACCAGAAAGCTCAGTTCTAGTTCAACACTTGTGCACAATACTTATGCACACTTAATTTCTCCATTTGGAAAATAAGAATAACCATATCACACAATTCACAGGGATGTATGGAGGATAAAATAAAGTTGTGTGAAAAGATTCAAACTGTTAGGCATTCAAAGCAAGCCATTACTATTATGTAGGTGCTTACTATTTCCAGCCTCTCTACTTCTGCACATGTTGTCCCCTTCTTCCCACAATGTCCTTTCCTGATAACAATCTGTACAAACCAAAATGCTACCTAATCTTTTTTAAAATTTATTTATTTATTTATTTTTGGCTGCATTGGATTTTCGTTGCTGCAAGTGGGCTTTCTCTAGGTGCGGCGAGCAGGGGCTACCCTTTGTTGTGGTGCGCGGGCTTCTCATTGCAGTGGCTTCTCTTGTTGCAGAGCACGGGCTCTAGGTGCACAGGCTTCAGTAGCTGTGGCTTGCGGGTTATAGAGTGCAGGCTCAATAGTTGTGGCGCACGGGCTTAGTTGCTCCACGGCATGTGGGATCTTTCCGGACCAGGGCTCAAACCCGTGTCCCCTGCACTGGCAGGCGGATTCTTAACCACTGCGCCACTCTGGAACACGTACATATTGACTAGATCTTCTGGCAGAATCACCTGCACTATTGTTATTCCTCATGGGGATACAAGAAGAAAGCACTATAGCTGCTTTTTAAAGCTGAACACATGCATAATGTCTCACTGAAGACTCCAACTATAAAAATTATTGAAGACAGCAGTATTGAATTTTCCTTTTTTTGGATCCTACATATTTCATAGCACACATATATATTATTACTCATAATAAGCATCTGTTGATTTGATTAAGTTCCTTGCCCCCCCAAAGTCAGTAATATTTTAAATAATCCCACAATCAAATTAAATAAACAGAAGAAATATCCAGATTTTGCAGATGTCATTTAAAAAACAACAACTGTTCAGAGCTGCAAAAAAAGTTCACTAGTACCATTAGTACAACTTGACAATTTGCCACTAACATCTTTCTTAAAGAACTTGTTAAAGTAAAACAAACAAAACCAGGTATCAACTTACATCTTCATCTTCATTAAAGGCTGCTGCTACTGAAAGGGTTTTTGGAGCAAGAGTTGGAACGGTTTCCTTAGGTTTCTGAAGAAGAAACATTAAAAAGAGTATAATATGATGTTTACACAGGCTTATTTAATGACAAAAATAATTTATCTTCAAAGATTCAACTTTATGTTTTCATAGAAACATACAGTAAGGAACTAAGAACAAACATTGGAGAAATCTTCTTTCTTTTTGAAAATGTGGGTTATCAATGGATAGATTTTACTTTATTAATTATATGTCCATTTGTTTTCCTCCTGTCAAAGATTTTCTAGTTAGGGTCTATAATTTAATATCACTTAGCTAAAAGGTACCTGGTACAGGTAAGAGAAAATGAATATTAATACCTGCCCATAGTAACATTAAAATTAAGCACAGTGTGCCTTGAGAAAGATATGAAGACTCATCTTTCTCTACTAGCTAGCTGCCTACTGGACAGCACCACTTAGAGCTCCCAGGGGTACTGCAGTGCTCATTAAGTGCTCAAGTCAGAAAACCTTTTCTTCAGCTTGCACATTTTATTGTAAGGTCCTGTTAACTAGATCTCTATTAAACAGACTTAAATCTCCCCTGCCTTCCCAGCTTACTACCACACTACCAACACTAAGGCCCCTTATCATTACTTGCCTGAACTGCTGTTAGAAATACCATCTCCCCACCTTCTGTATTTATTTTCCTCTAATTCTCTATACTGGCACCAGAGTAATGTTTCTAAAATGCAAATCTGTTTAAGGCTCGAGACTCTTTATAATGATTCCATGGCTCCTCTAGAACCCAAAGAATAAAACCAAACTATATTATGGAGTACAAGTCCTTTATGATTTGGTCCTGTGGTCTTATTTGGGGGGCTTTCTATCCCTGCATTTACCTACCAAACACTTCCTAACTATGAACAATTTCCTGAATGCATCATGTGGCTTCACATCTAAACTGCCTTTGCATAAGTCTTTTTTTTGGCTGTGCTGCACGGCTTATGGGATCTTAGTTCCCCGACCAGGGATTGAACCCGGGCCCACGGCAGTGAAAGTCTTAACCACTGGACCACCACGGAATGCCCTGCATGAAGCTCTTTTTATCTGAGATGTCCCTTTGCCTCTTGCCTGCACTTAAAGCCAACTCTAGCATCACCTCACCAGTAAAACCTTCTCTGAACTGCTGAAACAAAATTAACCATCCCTTCTTGTATAACAGAAACACTTTTTATAAATAATGTTTGTTTTTGAATAAAAATGTTCATTTGGAAATTATGCATAGCGACTCTAGAAGCATCCTTTACTCTTAAAGATATCATGTATTTGATGTTGTACATAAACATAAGACACAAGTAAGTATTTGTTGGTTGTCTATCTTTTCACATCATATAATCAAAAGCAACAGCTTCAACTATTTTCATATCCTACACCTCATTTCGCCAAGATTATGTTTACACTTTGGTTTACTTTATGAAAAAAAGGTCTTTTGTTTTCTAAAGATTGAAGTTTTACTGAATAGGCCTTTTCAAGCATAACCCTCCCAACTAAAATGATCAGCAATTACTAAATCACGTCAATGATTTAGCAAAAGTAGGGATATGGATATCTGATTTAGGAGGTGTGTTCAAGTACCGTAAAATCTATTATCAAGGGGAACACCTGTATGAGAAGTGTACATGAGAACCACATGTTTAATGACTATCAAAAAAAGTAAATATCTATGCAGGTAGGCCTATGCAACTTTATAAAAAACATATTAAACCAAAAGAATCAGCTCAAATAGGGAAAAGAGTCATGAAGTAATGAAGTTACAAGCTGAATGTCTTTTGTTCACACTAAATTTTTTAGAAAAAGGAAGAAAAGGAAAAAAGCAAAACAGCATAGGGTGGGAGTAGGGGTTCTGAGGAATGGTAGCTTTTTTAAAACTAGTGTAGCTCAAACACACTGACTCTAGTAGGAATCTGATCCATATCATATTTTTAAGATCTTTGAATGACATCTAATGAAGAAATCAAGCTGTATGCATCCAGGCAACTGAGCATTAATTTTCACAGAACAGACATGAACAAACAACTTAAAAGCAATTTTAAGATTATTCTCCTTACACAAGAATGTAACCATTTTCTAAAGCCAATAGCAATACACTATTCAAGTAACTTTTTTTCTTAAAGAAATCTGTTTAGTTGAACCACATGAAATTAACACTTCTGTAGATCAGAAATAGATAAATCTCTAAACTTCATATGCTTCAATCTAATACTTCAAATACTTTCCAGATACTCCAGGGTTAATAAGTATTAATTTAAGGTTTACATCTTAAAACAAGGAATCAAAAGTTGATCTGTAAAGGACTACTATCATAGATTATAATACTCAATGTCCATTTGTAGCTTCAAAGTAAGGCAATCAGGAAGCTCTTATTAAGCAATACCTTACTAACATTAATCTTTTAAAATACAAATAAATGATTTCTAAATATTATTTTTAATATCACTGGAATTAAAAGATAAGAAAAATAAACTGAAACTCTAAAAATATTTTTCAGGTTTTGCTCAACTTAGGAAATCTTAAGGTATTATTACTTTATAAATCATATAGTCCCTATAATAGTTGTTCCTTCTCATATTCCAACCCCTTCTTAAAAACAGCTTTGTTGAGTTATAATTCATCCAGACCTTTCTTGAATATAGAGCCACTAATTTCTTAAATACTTACATGTAATAAGTTCATGCACCAATGTATCTTTTTATACATCTTTGTATACTTAATTTATCATAATCCAATAAAAGCACGTTTTGAAAACAAATTTTCAGACCCATAACAAATATAATATATAAAATAACAACTCACACTTGAGCCAAGTTTGATGGATATGGCTGAGGCTTTCTTTGTCATCTGACTACCTATGGCAAATCCAAACTTGGAGATCTTTGTAGGCTTTGTAGGGAGGTCTGCAGCTTCTTCTTCAGCTGATCGCTTCTCAGCGCTGCGACTGGAATTTTCCCCTCCATTACTGGAAGAAACAGTCTTAGTTTTCACAGGTTTTTCTGCTTCTTCTTCAGGTCCTGGTGAAGTCGAAACAACTTACCAAGATGAGCTATTTTTACTGAGCAGATTGATGGGAGCAGCAACCTCAAAAAGCATCGTTATAAAGAAGATACCTCTGCAGTTGTCACCTACTGAACCCAACAGTCTCTTCCACTGTTTGTTAGAGTATACAGCAGGAACTGAGATTGTGTGGCAGTAGAAGAGGCTCCCATGAATTAACTAGCATAAAATACAGAGCAATTTAAAATTATAAATATAGAGTTCACAAAAAGTAAGACCCTTCAACTAAACACTGTAAGTTGTACAATAATCTAGTTATTTGTGGAATTTTTCTTTTTATAAATTAAGATCTATAAATTCTATACAAACTGGTTTGCTGGCAGTTAGTCACATCATAGGATAATACATTTGACTAATAAAAAGTCTAATATTCTTCAATAACGTACTACTAGTTATACAAAGTACCCTGTTATGAACAGCCCATTATTACCCAAACTACAGTGTTAGTACAGCCTGGAGTAATCTTCTTGAATGATGTGTTCCTCCTGAACATTTCACAATTTTTAGTTAGAAAGGAACTTCAAGGAAGACTTCAAGGTCATCCCCTCTTGAGTAACTGCATTCTACTCTCAAAGCTTGATTAACATCTGTTTAGGCTACTCTTAATATCAACAACTATATTTAGGTTTATATATTATTTTTTCTCATGAAAGAAAGATGAGCTAATGATAATTTCAAACAGAAGACATACATATGTAGATATGGAATGCAAGATGTCTTTCAGTAATTTTGCTTCTTTATATTAATAAATGAAATTAGTTCTCACTTGAATATCTTAGGCCTGTTACACATGCAGCCTATTTAAAAACATATTGGGAGGTAAGACAGAAGGCTGGCTGATTATTAAATATTTTATTTTCTTTCCCAAGTTTACCAATTTACCTTTTGAATGTATTCTGCTACACTGGATGAATAGTTTATGGACAAAGAGAAGATTCTCTAAGGGATGGCCCTGACAACAGCTAAGAAAACATGACAAAAAGCTAGAATGGGTAGAAAAGGGGAAATCAAACAGACTGACAAGTAATGAATTAAAAGACGGGATGTTATAGATCCCTATCTATATAGTCTTGGAATGATGGGGTAGCTAAATTAATAAGCACTTTGAATAGAACATTTTATTTTGTTTACAGGAAAATAAAATGAACTCTTTATTACCTTTAGACAAGAAGTGAAAGTTTTAATAACAATGTAGGGGAGAAATTAAGCAGGATTAGGTTTTGGGATTTCCCTAAGAAGCAAAGACAGCACTGGAATAGTTGTCTGAGGTGCCATTCACTTATTTAGATATAAAATTACAAAAGCACCTGAAGAATGTAAGATTGCTATTCAATATTTGAAATACAGAACTCAATTTAGAATTTCTTACAAAAAAGACAGTATTATGCAAACATTTTTTCAGTCTACCACTAAATGCATTTATGCTAAATTTTATTCTGTATTCTATGTATAGTTTTTTTTTCATGTATAGTTTTAATCAAGTATGAATTTTACAGTAAAACCCAAACAGTAATAACTACTTCTTCTTTGTGACTGACACGCAGCTAAAACTGGAAACTCACTGGCTCTACGTATCAGAGCATATAGAAACACACAAAAAAGCCACTGGATTTACATATAGAAGCAATCTGTATACTAAATGCACAAGTCTGTGTAAACACAAAGTCTGAAAAACATCAAAACAAATAGAATAAAGAACATTTAGTCTTGATTTTAGTGTAACTCTGCTCTTTGAACTGTGACTCAAGGGTTATAATTAGTCAAAATTTCTGGTTCTTTTAAAACCTATCTTTTCTTAATTCTAGGTCTCCTTTTACCCAGAAAATAATTCTGGAACAAAGAATCTAGAAAAATCAAAGCATAAATACGACAAAAAGTGAAAAACATAATTCTTACTATAACATTAATAACAACATCAAGTGTGACAACTAACTGAACTAGTATGTGCTAACACATGAAACACAATACTATCTGTTCAATCCTATGATTCTTAGGGAAGATTTCTATAGTGAATGCTCTAGAAAAATGTAGCATGAACAGGGGAGTTGGGAAAACTACTCTACCATTAATTAAGTAATCAACTGTCAGCAACTCAATTTTATTCACATCCGTGGTTCTGTCATCTGAAGAGGCAAACTATCAAGACCACTTAAGTGTTTTAAAGTCCATTAAGTGTTTTCCTTTAAATACAACATGTACTACTTTAGTTTGTATTCATTCTAAGCAAACAAAATGTGTAGATTAGTTAATGTGAAATCAAATTACACATGGTACTAGCATTTTTGGGGAGGAGAGGTGGGCCTTGGAGTACAAAGGTACCTTACTTTGAAAAAAATTACCCAATAAGTTTTAAGTCCATAAGGATACCCTTCATGACGCATTGGCATTCTGGTAACTTCTTCAACTGAAAAAAGGGTACATACCTATCTCTCTAACAGGACATATTCAAGAACCTCCTGGCACAATAAATGTCAATTTCATTAAAGTAGTTTTAGATAACTTAAAATAGCCTGAGGTGCGCATGATTACAATATGAATAGCTCTTCTCTAAAGCGTCTACTTATTTCAAGGAGCTACAAAAATTTAACCAAAGGGAGGGGAAAAAAATCTACCTAAAACCTTACCCTTAATATCATCCCTTCTCTTTAAGGTGAGAGCACCTTACTTACTTACTTCAAGTAAGTAGCTTCTCTTATTAACATAAATTCATGTTAACTATGTTAACTCATTAAAAAATACTTATATTTCCAACTTACTGGACTGTTCAATAGGAGTTAAAAATCAGAATAATCTCTAGGTAAGTCCCCCAAGACAAACTTGATACTGTTTTAAAAATTTGCCGTAAAATTATCAATTTAACAATATCCATGGTATGAATGTTTTAACTATGATTTCTTTGTACAATTTCATTAAAAATATCTGACATGCAAAAATGGTTTACATGTAACAGTATTTTCTTTCAAAGGAAGGCACACCCAAGGCAAATTATGTAGACGTTATTAAGGGATATTACTTACTCTAAGTCACCAACAAGGAGACAATAATTTTTGATAACAATTAGCAAAGATAACTTTATATCACCCCTTCACAAATATATGCTAAAGTAGAAACATCAATATTCATACTACAGAGCAAATTATCCCTAACTGAAAGGGTGGTGGACAAATTATATAGTGGAACTATGCTAACACTTAAGGTATATTTGTTTTGTTTTGTTTGTTGGCCACCCGGCGCGCCTTGCGGGATCTCAGTTCCCCAGTCAGGGATTGAACCCCGGCCAGGGCAGTGAAAGCCTGGAATCCCAACCACTAAGCCACCAGGGAACTCCCTTAAGGTACTTGGCTCACATTAAACACATCTCAGATACTCAGTCAAGACAGCTGGAAACCCATTCTAAAAGTTAAAAGGTAGTCTAAAAGTCAGATAAGATTCTTCAGGCTACAGATCTTTGTTTTTCCTCAAACTACTAATTTTTAAATGTAGTTCTACTTGATAATTTCCAAGACAATTTTTGACGAAAAAAATCGCTAACGACGTAGCACTAAATGGCTTAAACTGTTGTTTCATAAACTATTTTACTAGTAAAACAACAATAACAACAACAAAAAACAAGACGGGAAGGGAGTGTGAAGAGGGAAAGGAGTTTGGGCTCAACTAATAGCACCGTACGTGTTTTTTAAAAAGGAATTTCTGGGTCCAAAGTAACTGAACATTACACTTTTCTCAATTTTTGTTTCCAAGTCAAATCACATTAAACTTGTTAGGAGGTCCTAACAGTTGCCTTCATATACTATTAATCTTCTGTATTTTCTCATATTAAATATTTTCAGGGATAAGACGTGAAGAAGAGTTAAGAGTGTGGTACTAAAAACGTTCTAAAGACATTATGCTCAGCTCGCACATGTTAAGTCACTAGCCTTGTGAGGACAAAGGGGCGGGAGGGCTGGAGAGATTACCGGATGTTTCTTTTCCTTAATGCACAAGACCCAAATTTAGAGGAGTGGAGGTGACAGAATAAAGATAGCTGTAACCTGAGTTTACATCGTAACAAAATACAGGAAGAGTCACACTAGCCTATTTAGCCACCTAAATATCTGGCGTGCAGTTAGCTGGCAACAGCCTAGCACAGAAAAGGCAGACAGTTCAAAGAAAGGCAACCAAACCGTAACCCTAGACCCGGCAGATTAAACCAGGAGGCAGGCAAAGATATTCCTCTTTCCCTCCATCGCCTTGACCCATCCCATTACAGGATCAGAACTAGGCTTGAAAATAAAGAAAAAGGCCAGGGTAGTCCACCTCCTCAGTGAAAAGGGAGCAGCAAACTAACTCCTAGGTGTAACTGAGAGGCCGGCACCGTCGGAAACTCGGCCTGCGGCCAGTTCCTGCGGCCACTGCTCGGTGACTCGCACTGTGCGAGCGCCCGTGTGCGTTTTGTGTGATTGCGTCCGCACCACCACTCCTAGTCCCACCCCGACTTCGGTCCCCCTTTCTGGGGCCCATCTCCCTTCTCTTCGGAAGCAGGGCCTCCGCTGGGGCCAGGAGATGACGAACAGTGACCAGCTCTGCCCCGGCAAGGAGGCGATGTGGGCCCGGATGCCAGCAGGCCGCACCGGGCGTGCCCAGGGCTTGTGTGGGCCCAGCACCTGGCCGGGTGAGCGCCAGATCCGCCCTTCTCGCCCCGGCCTACTCCCCCCACCCAGGGGAGCTCAAAGAAAGGCCCAGAGCATCCCACGTAGCCCGCGACGCTGGGGTTATGTTCACCTCCGGCGGCTCCAGCTCGCTGCGGCTTTTCAGGCTTCTCCTCTCCCGCCTTTCCGTCCGCCATTTTCCCCGCCGCGGCCTCCCCTGCAGCCACGCCAAGGACGTCACGGCCCCGCCCAGCAACCATTGAGCTTCGGAGCCCGCCTTGGAAGCGGCAGCCTAGAGCGGCCCTAGAGAGTGAAGGGCCTCTCGGAGACTGAAGTGAATATGATATCATCGGCGAGCGTCCTCTGAGGGAAGGGCGGGGTAGGTTGAGCGGTCCGAGGACTGGTTAGGGACTTGACTAGAGGTGGGTTAGATTTTCATGGTTTACTGGCGGATTCAGGGAAGTGAGGGGAGGTGGGATCACAACCCTGGAAACGTTGGTGAGCTCAGGTGAGGTTTCTGTAAAAACTGGCAGACCGAAGCTAGCCAGGCTCTTTCATTCTGTCTGGTTTGCTAGATCACGTGTACCCACTCAAAAAAAAAAAAAAAAGGACCGAATTCTTATTCCTACCTAAAAGCAAAATCAACGTTTATCGAGCGCCCTCTTGTGTCAGGCGCTCTCTCGTTTAATCCCCACAATAGTCCAATGCGGAATTGCCCTCTTTTAATTAGCTGTGAGAGTTGAGGCCAAAGAAAAATTTGTCTAAGGTCGCGTAGGCAAGTGGTAAAACTGATTTTTCTACAAGCTGCAATTTCTGTGTCAAGAGAAGTTACTTTGTTACGTGAAGACCACAGTAGTTTCTGCCTTACTCAGAAACCTTTAGTGTATCCCCAGAGTTTGCAGAATGAAGTCCAAGCGTTATATTGGGCCCCAGCCTAACTTTTCAGTTTCATCTTCGCTTTTTCTCTCTCTATATACTGCCCTCTTGCTATACGGGGTCGGTTCCTTGCCTAGGGAACTGTAGTTTCTGGGTTTGCAGTACAATATACAGTGAGTGTTACAGAAATTGGTCTTACGGAGTCAGAACTTGGGTTGGAATCCCTTTACTGGCTGAGTAAACCTTGAGGGTTTCTTACTGTCTACAGACCTATGTTTCCTTCTCTATAAAATAAAAATAATAATAGTACATCCTCAAAGGGTGGTCCTGGGGATCAAATGAGATAATAAATTCCATATACCATTCTTTGATCATTGTATACTTCCCTCAATATGTGTTAAAAAGAAAAAAAAGTTCTCCCTAGGCGGCTCAAAAATTCCTTGACCACAGAGACCATTAAAAAAAATTTTTTTTTCTTCACAGCAGTTTGTGAAGCAGTTTATGAAAGGTGCTCAGTATTTGTGAATGGATGACTCCTCAGGCTCCGAGTCTGGAGAATGCAGAAAGAATCAAAGTGTGTTTCCCATGACAGAAACAGGGTGGTTTGCTGATACGGTGATTTGGTGATTTGAAGTCCCTGGTCCACCATCTATGACAGTATATGTAAAAGTGCCCAGCAAACTATTTTACATAGAATAGGTAATTCATGTTTGTTTTATTTTTCCTAGATGTGATCTTCAAAAGTTACTTAATCGCTGAGTCTCTTTTTTTTTTTGCCCGTACCAAGCGGCTTTCAGGGATCTTAGTTCCCCGACTAGGGACTGAACTCAGGCCCTCTGCAGTGAAAGCGTGGAGTTCTAACCACTGGACCACCAGGGAATTCCTGAGACTCTTACTTTTAATCATGTTTTAAATGGAGACATAGGGACTTGCCTGGTGGCACAGTGGATAAGACTCCATGCTCCCAATGCAGGGGGCCTGGGTTACATCCCTGGTCAGGGAATGAGGTCCCACATGCATGCCACAACTAAGAGTTCACATGCCACCACTAAGGAGCCTACCTGCTGCCACTAAGGAGCCTACCTGCTGCAACTAAGGAGCCCACGAGCGGCAACTAAGGAGCCCCCTGCCACAAGTAAGGAGCCCGCAACTAAGACCTGGTGCAACCAAATAAATAAATAAATACATAAACATGTGATTTTTATTTGTAATTATGTATGTATTTGCTTATATATGCTTTTTTTGAGTTTTTATGTGTGTCCATTTATTGATTGCTGGGAATACAGCTTATTGAGGATACATGATGTGATGCTTATACTTTTTTTTTTTTTTTTTGTGGTACGCGGGCCTCTCACTGCTGTGGCCTCTCCCGTTGCGGAGCACAGGCTCTGGACGCTCAGGCTCAGCGGCCATGGCTCACGGGCCCAGCTGCCCCGCGGCATATGGGATCTTCCCGGACCGGGGCATGAACCCGTGTCCCCTGCATCGGCAGGCGGACTCTCAACCACTGCGCCACCAGGGAAGCCCTGATGCTTATACTTTTAAATGAGAAAAATGAAATTTAGAGAGGTCACATACAGCTATCCAGTTCCATATACCACACTGCAGAAGTTAAGGATGGAAGATATTAATCCATTCACCTGTCTGTTCCATGAGGTCATATTGTGCCTATCTTGCTCACCATTGTTTCCCTAGGACCTAGATTATACCAGTTTTCAATAAATATCCATTGAAGAAGTGAATGCAAGCTTCAGTAACCCCCAGCAAATGGGTTAATGGATGAAAAGGCAGTGGAGTGCAGGGCAAAGAGCAGCAGCATTGATTGCATCAGACAAAACCGAATTTAGATTATAACCCTGCTATTTGCTAATCTGTGAGTTTGAACGGATAAGGTAATCTTACTGAATATATTTTAACTATAAAAATGTACTAATACTCATAGGGTTACTGAGAGGAATAAGTGTGATAATACAGGTAAAATTTGTAATACAGTGCCTGGCTTGTGGCAGGCACTTGCTTAATAGTAGCTATTGTTTGCAGTCTCTAAAGAGCTCTTCAAATAATGAGTAAACAAGCTGAAAATGGAGAGTAATATAGACAACTATTATTATAATTTATGTAGGTTTTAAAAAAATTATTTATTTTTGGCTGCGTTGGGTCTTCATTGCTGTGCACGGACTTTCTCTAGTTGTGGTGAGTGGGGGCTACTCTTCGTTGCTGTGCATAGGCTTCTCATTGCAGTGGCTTCTCGTTGCAGAGTATGGGCTCTAGGTGTGCGGGCTTCAGTAGTTGTGGCACGCGGGCTCAGTAGTTGTGGCTCGTGGGCTCTAGAATGCAGGCTCAGTAGTTGTGGTGCACGGGCTTAGTTGCTCCACAGCATGTGGGATCTTCCCGGACCAGGGCTCGAACTGTGTCCCCTGCATTGGCAGGCAGATTCTCAACTACTGCACCACCAGGGAAGCCCCTCCAACATATATTTATGCTTACTATATGCCAAGCATAGTCTGCAATTTTTTTAACATGAAATCAAGTACACTAAATCATCACCCTATGAATTAAGTGCTACAATTACTTTATTTTTATAGAAGAGGAAACTGGGACACTGAAAAGATAAGTAAGGGGTGGAGCCGAGTGTGGAATTCAGGCACAGAGCTACAACAAATTAGAGAGGAAAAGTGACTAATCATGGTTTCACTAACCTTGTTTTTGTTTTTTAACTTTCAAATTTCTTTACAGCCCAAATTAAGATGAAAACATATTTCTATTCATCCAAGTAATCCAAAACACTCATTCACTGGTTAGATCAGGGTTGGCCCCATGACCCTGTAATATTAAATTACCCAGTTGGGCTTGAGCTATCTGATGTACCATGAAATACAGAAACAGAATTGCACTGGGTGTCAAGTGACAGCAGCTCATGGGCTTTGTTTTGTGTGTGTGTGTGCTTACATTTTTTAATTTTAATTTTTTATTTTTTTTCAAATTCTTTTCCAATTTATCACTAACCTTGGTTCTTAATTCAGCCTGTAATCCCATTATATTTCCCTATACCATTCTCAAGATTTAGTATACATCAGAATCATCTGAAAGGCTTCTCTTTTTTTTGGCTGCATTGGGTCTTCGTTGCCATTCGCAGGCTTTCTCTAGTTGCAGCAAGTCAGGGCTACTTAACTCTTCGTTGCGGTGCGCGGGCTTCTCATTGCGGTGGCTTCTCTTGTTGCGGAGCACAGGCTCTAGGCGCGTGGGCTTCAGTAGTTGCAACATGCGGGCTCAGCAGTTGCGGCATGCGGGCCCTAGAGGGCAGGGCTTCGATAGTTGTGGTGCATGGGCTCAGTAGTGGTGGCACATGGGCTCTAGGGTGCTCGGGCTTCAGTAGTTGTGGTGCACGGGCTTAGTTGCTCTGCGGCATGTGGGATCTTCCTGGACCAGGGATCGAACCTGAGTCCCCTGCATTCATAGGCGGATTCTTAACCATTGTGCCACCAGGGAAGTCCCTGAAAGTCTTCTTAAAACAGTTAAAACTGTAGTGCCATGGACAGAGTTTTTGATTCAGTAGACTCAGTGGGTGGGGCCCCCCAATTTACATTTCTAACTAGTTCCCAAATGATGAGGCTGCTAGTCTGGGGACCACACTTTGAGAACCATGACCCTAATTCACTCACTTTCCTAGACTGTTTCCCACTTTCTCTGCCCTCCCCTCAACTGATGACTTTGATTCTTATTTTCAGTAAGAAAATAATAGAAATCAAAACAGAACTTCTGTATATTCTCACCATATCTGTGGTGTGGTACCTGCGTTTGTACCTAGATTTTCTGTCTTCTTTTCTGTTACTAATGTAGTAAATCCCATCTTTCTTGCTTATATAAGGTTTCACTCCACTGTTTTATCAGATCCTCCCCATCCCGCCAACTACTGGATCATTTCCAACAGCAAACATACATGCTTTGTATCTCCCATATCTACAAAACAACTATAGCAAAATTAAAAACTCTTCTCTTGATTTCATAACTCCCTCTAGCTCCTTATTACTATTCCCCTTCATATAGTAACTCTTTGAAAGGATTGTTTATACTCATTGTCTCCAATATCTCTTTGGTATTTGGTACCTACTCTGCTACCACCCTGGTCCAACTCACTATTATCTTTCACCTTTGTTTCTGCAGTAGCCTCCTAGCTGGTCCCTCTCTTCTCGTCTCAATACAGCAGCCAAAGTGACTCTTTTAAAATGAATCAGATTGATTGACTTAATAAATTTTAAGGTGCTTGTTATGTGCCAGGCACTGTACCAAGTCCTGGGGATACAGCAGTAAATAAGACAGAAAAGGGAGTTCCCTGGTGGCCTAGTGGTTAGGATTCTGGGCTTTCACTGACGAGACCTGGGTTCAATCCCTGGTTGGGGAACTGAGATCTTGCAAAAATTGACACAACATTGTAAATCAACTGTACTTCAACAACAACAAAAAATTTTTTTAGGGATTTCCCTGGTAGTTCATGGGTAAGACCCCACACTCCCAATGCAGGGGGCCCGGGTTCGATCCCTGGTTGGGGAACTAGATCCCACATGCATGCCGCAACTAAGAGTTCACATGCTACAACTAAGAGTCCACATGCCACAGAGAAGATCCTGTGTGCTGCAACTAAGACGCGGTGCAGCCAAAATGAAAGAAAGAAAGAAAGAAAGAAAGAAAAGAAAAGAAAAGAAAGAGCAGTTTTAAAAAATGTTAAAAAGGACAGAAAAAAAAATCCCTGCTCTCATGGAGCTTGCATTCTAGTCATCCTGTTAAAATATCAGGAACGTGTCACTTTTTTGCTCAAGACCATCTGATCTTCCCATCTTATTCAGAATAAAAACCAAGTCCTTACAATGAGAGGCTTACATGACAGACCCCTAGCTACTCCTCTGACCTCATCTTTATCTCTCTTTACCCACTCTGCTTCAGCTACATTAGCCTCCTTGTGTCTTGAACCCTCTCTCAGGGCCTTTGCACTCATCGTTCCCTTTACTGGAAATTCCCTTTCCTCGTATCTCCATAGCTCACTCTCACTTTCTTCAGGTCTTTGCTCAAACGTCATCTTATCAGTCTTTATGCAAATTAGAAAAGGGATACCCTGTTATTGGTTGCAATCTTTTTTTTTATAAATTTATTTTATTTTATTTAGTTTTGGCTGTGTTGGGTCTTCGTTGCTGCACGCGGGCTTTCTCTAGTTGCAGTGAGCGGGGCTACTCTTCGCTGCGGTGCGTGGGCTTCTCATTGCGGTGGCTTCTCTTGTTGTGGAGCATGGGCTCTAGGCACGTGGGCGCGAGGGCTCTAGAGCGCAGGCTCAGCAGTTGTGGCGCACGGGCTTAGTCGCTCCGCGGCATGTGGGATCTTCCCAGACCAGAACTCGAACTCGTGTACCCTGCATTGGCAGGATTCTTAACCACTGTGCCAGGAGGGAAGTCCCTGGGTGCAATCTTTTAAGCACTTGGCTTAAAGGCAGATAGTACCTGTGTATGAAGAAAACAGTGCTTCTTCTAGCAAACATGGCCCTGCACCAGAGTGCATGGCTTGGAGAGGGTTGTATGGGTGTTCTTGCACAGTGAGCAACCTACTTAGAAGACAGTCCCCAACCACCTTGTATAAAATAGTAATGCCTCCCCACTCCAGTATTCCCCTTTCTCCCTTAACCTTCATATTACTTATTACCATCTGACATTTTCTATTATTTATGTCTTGTCTCCTTTCTGCCTGCCAGAATTTAATATCCATGAAGGCTGGGAATATTCTGTATTCCCACTGCTGTATCACCAACACCTGAAATGCTTCTGGGCACGTAGTAG